>NW_006284349.1:2167521-2193414 GCF_000327345.1 Myotis davidii | reverse complement strand
GAGCGTTCTGCATGATTGAGGGGGTGGGATGGAGACAGAAACATCCCCCAGCCCTCTCCTGCCTGCCTCCTGGTCCATATGTGCCTGCACCACAGTAAATATTTGTTGAATGTGTGAATAATGTATATTTTTAGTTCTCAGCCATTCGTTTCCTAAGACTGTAACAAATTACCTCAAATTTGGCAGCTCAAAACACAGAAATGTGTTCTCTTACAATTCTGCAGGGCGGAGTCACTGAGCTGAAATCAAGGTATCGGATGTGGTCCCTCCTGGGGTCTCAGGAGAGCATCCACTCCTTGCCTCTTCCAGCGTCCGGGGGCTCCCAGCATTCCTTGGCTCGTGGCCGCATTTCCCCCGTCTCTGCCTTCGTGGTTACATGTCCTTCTCTTCTGTGGTTGCCCAATCTCCCTTGGCCTCCTCCTTCTTACAAGAATACAAGTTACTGCATTTAAGGTTCACCCTGAAAATGTAGGGTGGTAATCTCCCAACCTCCAGATCCTTAACTTAATCACTTCTGCAAAGCTCTTTCTTATTTTTAACCATACAAGGTGTTGTAAATATTTCCCCCCATGTCCCGCGTGGTTCAGGGTTCAGGATCTGGAAGAGGAGCCGCACACAAAGGAAAGAGAAGAGACAGAGATAATTTGGAAATAGTGGGGGGCCAGGTGGGTAAGTCCAACTCAAGGAAAGGACTTCCACTGGTGCTCAAGCCTCGCCAACCTTTTATTGGTTTGGGATACACCCATAGCCCTTAGGCAGGCAATTTCCAGTAACAGGCAGACTAGCCCAACAGCAAGGATTTACATAATAATAAATGGGGGAGTTGCTTCAGCTACCATTGTCTGGACTAACAGTGGGTGCACAGCTTTGACCTTTGCTAGGGCTTCAAGGGTCACCAGCCTTCTAGGTTCCTTGTCCACACACACACACACACACACACACACACACACACACACACACACGAGTTATTTGGGGATTTTCCCTGTGTTTTGAATGGGGGTGTGACTAAATTTCCAGCATTCACAGTATTTAACATAAGGAAGCCAGACTCCATCCAAGCAGGTACCCAGCCCATGCTTCCTCCCCCTCTCCCCCGCCAGGGCCTGGTTTAAAAGTACCAAGAGGATTTCAGGTTGCCTGGGGGCCCAACATAAATAAGAGGCAGCATTCAGAGTGTTTCCATGGCTCTGTCACTGAGTGTGTCCACCACTGTCCATAGGAGGGTGAGAGCCTGTTGGCTTTAATGCACGGATGCCCATTCCATTGTGAGTTAACAGTATGCAGAGTGTCCCCACCTTCCCGGTGCCCCGAAGGCAGCACTGAAAATTACCCACCTGCAGTGAAGTGTGCGGTTAAGAGGAGAAATAGGATTTAAAGCCGTAGCTCCGAGGCAGTACCAGCAGCCCAGCAGGCTGATCAGGACCGTGTCCACAGCGTTTCTGCCAAGGGAGGCTAGCACACCATCGGCTCTCTGCCACACTGGCCTGCTAAGTAAAATAACGACAGGGTCACCCACCCACAGGGTCACACGCCCCTTTCCATCTTGGCAAGTGTCTGAAGTCCACCTACTCGTTTTGTGTTTTTTTAAAAATATATTTTATTGATTTTTTACAGAGATGAAGGGAGAGAGATAGTCAGAAACATCGATGAGAGAAAAACATTGATCAGCCGCCTCCTGCACATTCCCTACTGGGGATGTGCCCGCAACTAAGGTACATGCCCTTGACCGGAATCGAACCTGGGACCCTTCAGTCCACAGGCCGACGATCTATCCACTGAGCCAAACTGGACAGGATCATCTACTCATTTTTGTTTGCTTATTAATCCTCATCCAAAGATATGCTTTCCATTGATTTTTAAAGAGAGAGAGAGAGAGAGTGTGTGTGTGTGTGTGTGTGTGTGTTTGTGTGTGAGAGAGAGAGAGAGAGAGAGAGAGAGAGAGAGAGAGAGAGAGAGAGAGATGAGAGAGACACATGAATCAAACCAGCGACCCTTTGGTCCCATGCTCTAACCCAGGGGTGGGCAAACTTTTTGACTCGAGGGCCACAATGGGTTCTCAAACTGGACCGGAGGGCCGGAACAAAAGCATGGATGGAGTGTTTGTGTGAACTAATATAAATTCAAAGTAAACATCATTACATAAAAGGGTACGGTCTTTTTTTTTTTTAGTTTTATTCATTTCAAACGGGCTGGATCCGGCCCACGGGCCGTAGTTTGCCCACGGCTGCTCTAACCACTGCTTAGGGCTCCACCTACTCTTAAATAATCACATTACACCATCTGTCCAGCAGAGTTTTGACAACTGTCATACACCCTTAACTCCTTTAAGCCATAAACCAAATAACTCCCCTCCCTGCCCCAATTCTGTCGAATACACAACAAACTTTTCCAGAAGGCTCACTGGCTCCTGGCTCCTGGCTCTCTGGCTGTAGGTACTGTGCCTGGCACCTAGATTTGATGATAAAGGAGAAACAGGCCTGCCCTTGGGGATCTCACAGCCTGGAGCAGGAGGGGACGATCACACAGCTGGTGTGTGGAACATGACTCTTCCTGATGCTTGGAATCCCTTTAGAGCCTTAAAGCTGAGGGCAACAGGCAATCGGCACCCCATATCCTAGAAGAGCGGCCAGCACCTGCAGGAATTACTGAAATGTGGCCGAGCCCAGCCTCTAACCACAGCCCCCATCACCCTCCTCCTGCCTAGATAAGACACAACTAGAGATTAGAACAGTGGTTCTCAACCTTGGCTGCACATTAGAATTACCTGGGACTCTTTTTACAATCCTGATTTCTGGGCCTCATCCTCCGGAAATTCTGTTTCTTTGTTACTCATGTTGTGGCCCCACCCCATCACAAAGAAACAGAATTTCCGGAGGATGAAGCCCAGAAATTAGGATTTTAAAAAGATTCCCACGTGAATCTAATGTGCAGCCACGGTTGAGAACCACTGGGTTAGAAGTAGGAGGTATGGCAGAATAATGCTCCCCCAGGATGTCTGCGTCCTACCCCCCAGAACCTGTGCAGAGGTGACCTGACCTGGCAGACGTGATTCAGATAAAAGACATTATTCTGGGTCATCCAGATGGGCCCAGTCTAATTACCCACGGCCTCACCATCGGAGAGCATGGCCGGAGAGGGAGATGTGACTATGGAAGAATGGCCGGAGAGACACTGGCCTCGGAGATACCGAGGGCTGGTGACCACAGCCAGGGAACGCGTGTGGCCTCTAGCAGCTGGGAAAGGCCAGGAGATGGATTTTCCCCTGAGTCTCCAGAAAGGGAAGCAGCCCGGCCAACACCTTGAATTTAGCCCAGTGAGGCCCGTGTCAGACTCCACCCTTCAGAGCTGTACCGGGATAGGTCTGGGCCGGGAGGGGCTCCGTGGAACTGGACGTGAGATTGACGTGTTGATCTATACTGGACTGGCTTTTCACCACCACCCCCTCCCCAAATAAAACTGTTCTCACTGCACGTGATGGGAAAGCTATGGATCAGCACGAGATGTAATTAAGGGCCAGGGAAGGGAGAAACCACAGAGCATGTCAGAGGCAGTGAGGGGAGAAAGGAAAGCTGTTTCCTCTTGTACCCCATTGAGCTAAGCCTGCCGCACAGCCCATTTTGCTGCAACCTAACACACCAAGCATCCTAACGGACGGATCTTGACTTCTCCACGTGAGAAAGGGCTTTCAGAGACAGGGGGTCGGCCCTGCAAAGACGGGAGGTTGAAAGAGCCCGGCATGTGAGCAGTTGGCACATGGGCGGGGCTGTATGGAGCAGCAGGAGGTGAGAGTGAAGCGAGGAAGAACTAAATGATTCTTAACTGTAAAGGGCCTGGACCGTAGCGCTCGGGACTTGGGCTTGATCCTGGGACCACAGGAAGCCAAGGGAGGCGTGGAAGCAGGGAAGACACAGCATCAGGTAGATCAGTGTTGGAAGGTAACCCTGAGAGAGGGTTGGAGGGTGAAGGAGGACAGGTGAAGCCGGCCCCGGGAGAACGGTGGCAGCCTGGAGAGGAGCAGCCAGACAGGAAAGAGACATCTGAGGCAGAATCAGTTGGGGCACGGTGGCCAGACTCTGCGTAGGGACAAAGAAGGGTCAAGTGCAACCGCGATCTTCCCTTTAGGAGCCTGAGAAACACCACTGACCAAGACCTAGACTGGAAATCAAGATGGGGTAGGCAATGACTTTGACTGTGGGTGTCTTAGATGTTTATATTCAGTGTGAGTTACCTGCAGGGAGATCCTTCGAGGCCCCCTGTGCTCTGGTTCCTCCTTGTGCCTGGAAATTCCACAGCGTCAGGAGCTGGTGGGAGGTCAGTTGTTTCTTTTCCACTTGGTCCTGGTGAAGGTCAGTTGGAGATGGAGAGGAGGGAAGAAAGAGAAAAAAGCTGGGGCTGCTTTTCTCCCAAAGCATCTAGAATAAATTTTTATTTTCAAAGGCCATCCAGTTGAATCTGTAAGAGAAAAACATTGTTCTGGGATATAATGTATAGCATGACGATAAAAGTTAACAATACTCTATCACCTAGTTGAAAGTTGCTAAGAGAATAGATCAAAAAAGCTGTGACCACAAGAAAAATAATGGTGCCCTAGCACCAATGGATAAAGTGTCGGCCTGCAGACTGAAGGGTCCCGGGTTGGATTCCAGTCAAGGGCACTTGCCCAGGTTGTGGGCTTGATCCCCAGTGTGAGGCGTGCAGGAGGCAGCCAATCAATCATTCTCTCTCATCATTGATGTTTCTATCTCTCTCCTCCTCTCCCTTCTTCTCTGAAATCAATAACAAATATTTTTTTAAAAAAGAAAAAATATTTGTAACTATGTGAGGTGATGGATGTTCACTAAACTTATTGTGGTAGTGATATATAATGATGCACAACTAAAACTAACTCAATGTTCTATGTCAATTATGTATCCAAGAAAAAGAAAAACACTGTGCATGCATATTTATTGTACATGTATGTATGTATATATTTCTTCTGAAATGATTATATTCTTAGTTCTTTACAAATAACCATGATAAGCTTGGCACCAGGCTCAAGCCACCACAGTGGGTCAGGGGAAGATGGTGGACAGGGAGGAGGAGATACTCAGTCCATTGTAATACCTGCATGTTAGACTTGAGATAGTGGGACAATAACATGCTAAGGATGATTATGATGGTAGAACTTCAGGCTTAACTGTCTCCATAATATTTTATATACAATTAGGATTTTTCAAATGAACACATTTTTCTTTAAAATAAAAGGAGGGGGTTGGGAAGGCAGCGAGGCCAGAGCAGCAAGCTCACTCCTCCTACAGTGGGCATCATAGTGGGCAGCTTAGCAATACCAGAAGCTATGAGATACAACACCCGTTGGAACCAACAATTTTAGTTCCAAGGATGCATCCTAAGGAAATCCTTTCCATCCAACACAATCACAATCCTGAGTCTGCAAATACTGCTTTATCACAGAAGTTGTTTCAATGGTTTAAAAGAAAAAGGAGGTGGGTGGGTACTAAATTCACATTCACAGTAAAAAGTTGTTTTTCCCTGTAGGAATTTTGGTAATAACGTATGTTTTAACTCTACAGCATGTGCATTTATATTATTGTAAAATGAAGCGGTTGATCTGAATTGACAAAAAAAAATCTGAAATCACGGAGAAAATCTGAACAGAATACAGGTCATCAAAATAACCCCCTTTCAAGACCACATTTGCTCAAACCCAGCTGCACATTGGAGTCACCGAGGAGCCCCGCCCCAGAAGTTCTGATTTAGCGGATCTGGAGCCGAGCCGGACAGCACTATTTTGAAAACACATCCCCAGACGATTCTAATGTGCAGCCAGAGTTCAAAATCACCAGACCATTGAAATAAATGGCCACACGGCAGATGATTTATAACTGTCTTTAAAAAATGCAATGCCAACAGAGCGGCAGTACTCAGCGTTAGTGTTCCTCTGTGGCCAGCTCATCAGGTTCTCTCTCTTTTCATCTTTATTGAAAACTACTATTAATGCAGAAAAATGCATGTATCTTAAGTGCGTAGCTCAATGCATTTTCACCAACCAGCCATAGCCATGTCACCAGCACCAACATGAAGCACTCCCCAAACTCCCTTGTTTATTTCAACGTCTTCCATGTTTCCTCTTCCTGTTGGTGCTACTTCCCACAAGGTGTTTGAATTGTACCCAACAAAGATCCCAATGATGCAAATATTTTTCCGGAATCTATCTACCACGTTCTATCAATTTTAAATTATGAAAACTTGCATAGGAGGAAATAATTATGATCAAGTATTTAGCCACAAGAAATTGATCACTCAGACTGTTTGTAATAGAAAGAACTAGGGGGGAAGGGACAGCTACATATGTCACCACAGGATTCAATTAAACAAATTAGCTAACACCCATATGAGACTGTCTGGTTTGTCTGCTAGGGCATAAATAGGATCGGATAAAAAGAGGCCTTCCTCAAAAAACAGATTGTTTTCCCCAGCAGAATCCTACAGTAGCAGTGTTATGAGCTGAACTTCTCCCCACCCTCCACCCCCAACCACCACCAACTTCATAAGAAGACCTAACCCCCGGCCCCTCACAATGTGATGTTATTTGGGGATTGGGCCTTTAAAGAGGTGATAAGTTAAAATGGGGTTTTTAGGATGGTGTTCAAACACCCCATGACTAGCTGAGGCACCGAGGGGTGAGCAAACTTCCACATCACACAGGAAAGAAGGGAGACTTAGACCCGAACTTGAACCCAGGCCTACCTAGATCCAAAGTCATGATCTTAATGCTACCCTGCATGGCTTGTAGCTTTTCTAAAGTCCTGGTTTCCGTGTTCTTTCTCATATGGAAGAGGAGGCAGTGGTAGGTGGGGTGGGGACACCCCTGTTTTCATGCCCATTGTCCTCTGCCCTAGACCAGATGGATGCATTCCATGGAGAAGAACAACCTTCTTACAAAGCCATGACTCATAAAGCTGAAATTTCCCACATTCACAGCCTTATTATTTCCACGTACCTTTTTTATCCTTTCACCTACGATTTAATTTTTCTGTCTAGCGACTCTACAGCAAGCTCCCATTAGCACCGAGAGCCATCTACCCACTCAGTTGAGCTTGACTCATGCACCATATGTGCCCCAGTTTACCCACGTGGCTCCAGGCACTTGCACTTTCTCAGGGTCTCCTCTGCAGGCCCTCAGGGCGAGGCAATGGCATCCTGAACCTGCACCCCCATCAGCAGCGTCACCACCCCCCTTCCCGGCTCACAGCACTCTGGATGCTATAATTAAACAAACAGGGTTATTTGTGACATCCTGGTTTACACATCAACAAGTTATTTTCTCTGATTTTGCTATGGATGCATTTGCTCTGCTTACATTAAACAAAAACGTCTCACCCAAAAACGCAGAATAAGCAAGGCGGAGGCAACGCGGCCCAGCAGCTGCCTCCATCCCCACGAGGCAGGACCGACTCCCTTTCCCAGACTTCCCGCCTCAGAGGCCAAGCCAGGCGGCTGGGGAGCCAGCGGCCATCGGGGGTCAGACTTCCGAATGGAGAGAGAGGGCTCCAGAGACATGGCAAGGTCAGGTGGGAGTTTATTTTGGAGGGCTCCAGGCTAAATGGCTTAGGAGATAAACAAATGTGGGATCCCCTAAGCAAATGCGTTTTGGGGGGGACCCTTTGGTCTTGGTTTCCAGCAAATGAATTGCCTTGTAGGCTGCTTTGTGGGGTCCGCGTCAGCGGGCAGGATTGGGAGGTGGGGCTCAGGCCCACCACCTCCTCCCTGGTCAAACACAATCCTGCCTGTCCACCAGCCTCCAGATGAGCCTCTTTTCATCCACCCCTCATGGCAGCCGGGGGTGGGGGGAATGGGGGGGCTTCTCACAGGTGAAGCAGTTGACGCCACTTGTCTATTTAGATGGAGTCTTTTTGTCCTCAAGAAATGTCCCAGCTCTTTACAATGGCTCACTGGGCCCTTCAGATCCAGCCCCAAAGTGACTACACTAAAACTTAAAGAATTGAATGTACTCTCCAACAGGAACTTGCTGTTTGGGGGGCATTGCTTTTGTTGTCCTGAAACCGTGACACATTTGTGACCCATCCCCCAAAACCCAGCCTCACCATGAAGACAGAGGATGTGACGGCTGCGTGGAAGGTGATCATTTTGCAGGCACCGCTCAGGACTGTCGGCAGGGTACAGTGTGAGTATCTGCACCCACTTTTCTCCCTCCTCTCCTCCTCTTGTTGGCCTCGATTAGCAGGCTGTGTAATTCAAGTCATTAATTTTTTCCATTCAGTGCACTGCCAATTTCTTCTCATTTTGTTCCTGGAAATCTCTTGTGTGCGTCTTCTAAATTTAAAATAAACACATTGTACATGATTGGACAACCAGACAACACTGAGCAGTCATACATCCTCATTGATTCTGCAGATGTATTCTCCGCGAACATGAGTGGGGAAAGGTCTCTGCATGTTCCGGATGAAACGCTAACTGGGACACGTTGCCCTCATGTTCTCCTTATAAGTATCGGCCTTTAGAATGTTTCCCCTTAAGATCTCACTTGAACAATGAGAGGCTCTTGCACCAAAAATAGACATCCCAATTGTTCTAGTTACAACCATTTTCTGCTCGCAGGGTTGAGTGGAAAGAGCTTAAGTATAGGTCTCCAGAGAAGAGAGATCTGGCCAAAAACCCACCTTTAAGAGGGTGTGTAATTGCAAAGAAATGCTCACATTGTGGACTGCAGTTATGCAATTCAGAGGTTGGCCCAGATCTTTTTTTTTCTCTCCAAAATATGGGATGCATCCTTGAGATATACTCGAGATGATTTTTTAAGGACAGAAATATGACATTAAATAACATCAGGTCTTGTGGAACGGACAGAAACACACCCTAAAGAATCTACTTGTTTGCTTACATTTCCTGGTCCTCTTGTTATTAGTTGGGGCCATGTGACTAGCCCTGGCCAATGACATGTGAGCAGAAATGACGTGCGTCACTTCCAATCTGAGACGTGGGAAGCCCGTTCACAAGTCTCCAAATTCTCCTTCCCACACGTGATGACAGAGGGCGCCAGGTGATGCAGCTCCCAGGCAGGGGTGCCTTCATTAGCCTAGAGCCCTGAGTGACAGGGTGGAGGAGAGCCGGTCAACCCGTGTGGGACACAGCACGAGTGAGAAATGTGTTTTAAAACAGAGGTTACTTTTAATACAGCACATTTCAGCCTGACTAATAGAAATCACATAGTGAAAAAGTCATTTCCTTTTCTATTCGACTTAATACTTCTGATTTTGCCAAGGAGAACGACTGTAGATGATAGTAGGTTTTTAACACTTCTCTTACTCTTATAATCCCAGAGTTCAACTACATGAGAGCAGACTTTGAGCTCAGCACCTTTAGCAGGCAATAATTCCCAATGTATTAGTCTGCTAGCACTGCCATAACAAAATACCACAGACTAGGGGGTTTGAACATAGAAATTTGTTTTCTCGTAGTTCTGGAGTCTAGAAGTCCAAGATCAAAGTGTTCATTGGCTTGGTTTCTTCTGAGCTCTCTATCCTTGGCTTGTCTTCTTTCTATGGGTTCAATTGGCCATCTCTCTATGTGTGCATATTTCTGGTCTCTCTCTCTCTCTCTCTCTCTCTCTCTCTCTCTCTCTCCCTCCCTCCTAATATCTTCTTCAGATAAGGACACTAGTCATATCGGTTTAGGGTTCACCCTAAGAACCCGAATTTAACTTAATTACCTCTAAGGTCCTGTCTTAACATACAGTCACATTTTAAGGTCTGAAGGTTAAGACTTCAACGTAGGAATTTGGGGAGTGGATCACAATTCAGCCAATAATACCGAGCTAGATTTTAAGGACATTACCTAGCTTTAAGGACATACGTGAGCTTTCACTAGTTGTTGGGGATTGCTTTCTACTTGTGGCAAACTACGCCAGCTTTCCATCTATGATTATGATGCAAAATTTTCTTAGTATTTAGGTAGTAGGAAATGTATTTAGGTAGTAGAAAAATTGATTTGAATAAATAAGTAAAAATGAATAGCATGCCAAAAATTGTGATGGGAGATGCAAATGACTGAATTTTGGGAAACACTGCCCAGGTTATTTCTAAAGTCTGCCCCAGCTCTTTGTTGTTGTTTTTTCTTATATATTTTAATTTTATTCATGTATGCATCTATTTAATTGAGTGCCTATTCAGTGTTTCCCTGGTGTTGGACACTAGGGTGACTATAGAGTCAAATGAATAGGGTTATGAGAGCAGAAAAACTCCAGTTCTACCTGGGAGATTCAGAAAAGCCTTCCCAGAGATGGGAACCCAAACCCTCCGATTGCAAACACCGGCTCCTCAGCCTTGACTCACTATTTTCTGACTTTTGAATGTGCGCACAGCCCTGTGATGGGCACTACCGAGAGGATGCTGTAACTTTAAGCAGAGGGCCGAGGCTAATTAGTAGCGGAGAAGACCATGCATAAAATTCACGACTTGCATTTAGGGTTATACTTCCTCCAGAGAGAATTTTAAACATGCTTGGGTCCCCCCCGCCACCCCTTGATTAGAAACCTTATATTTTTCCTAGAGCCTAGTTGTCCGATATGAAATACAGATTGGAAAACTTCAGTCATAATTGGGAAGATATATTTCTTTTTTTTTTAATATATTTTATTGATTTTTTACAGAGAGGAAGGGAGAGAGATAGAGAGCTAGAAACTTCGATGAGAGAGAAACATCGACCAGCTGCCTCCTGCACATCTCCCACCGGGGATGTGCCCGCAACCTAAGTACATGCCCTAGACCGGAATCGAACCCGGGACCCTTCAGTCTGCAGGCCGACGCTCTATCCACTGAGCCAAACCCCACCCCTTGGTCTTGGCGGAAGATATATTCCTTAATCACAAGGTTCGGGGGACCTTTCATTGAATAAGCTCCTCTGAGGACAGAGTTGATCTGAGGGGGTAACTTATGAGGTGTTTTCATTGTTGGTCCCTGGCTTGGTGATTCAGTGAAGAACAAATGTTTATTGAGCTCCTCGTACATGTGTGGACTGTTCTAGATACTGTGTGGAAACAGGCTGGCCAGGGGCTTACATTCTAGCAGTAGAGACTGTCATCAAGCAAACAAGGAGGTAAATGAGAGGACAGCCAGTAGAAGTAAAGGCTTGGAGAGAATTAGAATGAGGAGGCCTGATGCGGGTAGCGGCAGGGGGAGGTCGCTGCATTAGCTTGGGTAAGTTGGAAAGACTCTCCGAGGTGCTGTTTAAGGTGAACTGTAGCAGCAATAAGAAGCCAGTGGGAAGAGTACTGCAGACATAGTGGAGAGCTGGGTGAGGACCCCGAGGTGCGGATGAGTTATGTGTTTGGGGAACAGAGAGCGGACCTGTTCCCACCCCCCAGTGGGCAGGGGAGAGTGGTGAGAGCTGAGGTCAGGGAGGAGGGCAGAGCCAGGACTCAACCCTGGCAGTCGGGCTTTCACTCCAGCAAAGCACACATAGAAGAAACTCTCCAATGCTTCAAAAAACAAAAAACAAACCAAAAACATGGTTCCGACATTCTCTTTCCTCTCATGCTAGTCTCTCCTAGCCTTTAGCTTATTTTGTTTTTCCAAAATAAAAATGTGTTTAAGGAATATGTCCCTCCAGCTAAGATGTGCAATCCTCTAATCTCTAGAGGGTAGTCAGCTACTAGAAATGATTTTGGAAAATAGTTCATTTGCCTCATTTCTAATTAGTGAAGCAATTACTCCTTTTTTTTTTTTTCTTACGAACATTCTTTTAAAGAAAACAATACCATCCCTTTAATAATCCTGTATGTGTTCTTATTTTTATAGGGAAGACGGTGCTGGTGGGGTCATAGGAGTCAACTGGTATAGGGGGCCTTTGGCGTTTGGTAAGAGCAGCTGATGAGCTGGGGACAATTGCCTCCCCTTCTCTCCATCCCCATGGGCTCCTCCACCCCAGACCAGGCCTCTTTAGGTCACAACTGGATTGTTGCAACAGTTGGCCTCTAGGCCTCTGAGCTATTTCCCTCTCATTTCTTCTGTGTGCTTCTCTCAGATCCTTCTTCCCCCAAACACCTCTTTAGTCATATCATTCCCTGCAGGAGAACTTGCCATGGCTCCCCATTGCCTCCCAAGTCAGGCTGCTGGGTCTGGCATTCACTCCTGGAAATGCGGCCTTTTAGGTTCACGTAGGTAAAGACGGCATCTCTTCCAAGGCAGTGTGTTTCAGGCCCCAGCAGAGCCCCTCTGGTTTGTGGAAAACATTCTTCATGCTGAAAATGTCAGCACTGCCCGTAAGAATTCACGAAAATGGAGAAGCAAATCCAATTAAGAGTCTATAAAAGCAAGCAGCTCCAACAAACTCGCCAATCAGTTGTGACACGCAGGACCCACACAGCAAAGGTCCTACCAGGTGGGGGGAAAAGAAAATTGAGCCTAAAGTTCATGTCTCACAAAACAAGTATTCCACCCAGTTAAAAGGTTGACTGTATGCGTGGGTGAATCAGGAAAACACAGAATCTGTTTCTAAAATATATGCTCTATTAATCAGTGTAACAAAGCTGCTGTAACAAATAGCACCCCCCGACCCCTGATTTCAGCAGCTTGACATATAGTTTATTTCTTGCTCACGTAACAGTGAGTGAGTGCTCCAAGGCCAGTGTTTCTGGTTGGTGGGCAGAAGTGATCACTTCTTCTAAGTAATCATTCATATTGTTGTCCGCTTCATCTCCTGGGGGAAGGGAAAAGGGCCGATGTGGAGAAGGTACACTTGCTCCCTAACTGTCGTGGCCCAGAAATGAGGCCCATCATTGGGGCTCAATTCCATTGGCAAGAACAATGGCACCTGAACACAAAGGGGGGTCTAGGGAATGAGTCTCTGGCAGAGCAGCCACTTCCCAATAACAACCCTATACTATGGGAGGGGGGTTGTGGGTTTTGATGGGCAGCTGGGTGCCTGCCCGTGCTATATACAGAGGCTATTAATAGTGAGATCAATGGTAATTTGGTCCTCAGGCGAAATATTACCTGTTAATATTATGGCAGTCAGGCAGAACCTGAATAAATAAAACTGAGTTATTTTCCTAAAAGCTATTTTTTAAAATCACACCACTTCATCTGGTTAATTCCTGGTCATTCTTTACATCTCAGCTCAGTGGTCACATCCTCAGTGAAGCCCTTGCTGGTATTTCTGCCTAAGTCGATTTCTGTTCTCTACATGCCTCCAGCCCCACACACACTTCCCATTTGGGGCACCTATCACGGTTGCCGTTTTACAAATATGTGTGTGGTGATTAGACAAGTGCCTGCTCCCCCATGAGAATCCAAGTTCCATGAGGGCAGGTATATCAACTGTTTTTTTCACCACTTTATTCTCAATGTCTGCCGCAGGGGCAGGCATACCATTGGTGCTCCATATATAACTATTGACTGAATAAATTAAATAACATTTGCTAACTGTAGAGAAATTAAAAATAGATTTAAAAATGAAATCAATTTTTAAAAGCACCAGAGAACTCTGCCAATAGGCAAAATGGCTGAGTTAATGCTGTGTAACAAACAACCCCCAAAATCTTACTAGTGAACTCTGAACAGCAAATATTTATTGCTCACTCAACGCTTTGTGAGTTGGCTGTCATGGCTTGATTTCAGGCTTCAGGTTAACCCCTTCCCCAACAATTTTTTTGTTAAAAACGTTTCTTTTTCAGACTAATTTTTTAATTTTGGTTCTATATAGTATTTTTGATGCTGGTTATGAAAACAGTTTGTAACTCGTCTTCCAATAAACCATATTTTTTTACCATATTTTCTTAGTATACTCGTCGACGACTGAAAAAGAACATTTTGTGAAAACGAGTATACACGTTTCTGCCGGGGAAGGGGTTAAAACCAAGTCTACGTCTCATATAACTTTTTCCAGGACCTAGACTACAAGATCAGCTGCTACCTGGGACATGTTCTTTTCAAAGAACTATGAAAAAAAAAATAGGGCAGTCTACCATATCCATATCTGGACTTTTTCTACATTTTTTCCAAAAATATTATTCTGATTATTATTATCTTTAAGGATTGCAATGTGAGATGACTGTAATGAGGACTGAGTTCCAGGTGACAAGGAAGTTACCTCATTCAGTCACCTGGCCAGGTGTTCCAGGGCAGAAAGCACCCCCAAGGTCCTGGATTCTGGCCCCCCCTCTGCCTGAGGTCACCATCATGCCAGGGAGTACCCCACCTGCCCTGGTCCTAGGTGAGGCTCTACTTACAATGTCCTCAGGGGCCACTGGGCCTCATCCCACCCTTGGTTACGGTCCCTGACAGCATGAGCCTCAGAAATGGGAGCCTGTCCTGGGTGGGGGACACTTTCTCACCCTCATCAGGCCCCCCAAGGACAATCAGGGGCAGTCAGTCAATACATACATTTCATACCAACCATATTGGCTTCTAACGATAGATTATTTAAAGTTAGAGAGATCCTGAGCCGAGGGGCATTCTGATATATGGACTCCATTGAATATAAAATATTTTATGAATTGCCATAGTAATTTTTCCCTCCAAAATTGCAAATTAATCTTTCAATCTAAACAGTGCTGGGAGCACGCCCTGGCTTTATTTATAGCTTCTTCTAAAAATAAATGAATTGTGACTCATTAATAAGTGCAGCAGGAGTAACAGAGCTGCAAGTGACTTCCTGCTTCAAACGTCGCCTTTCCCAAACCATTCTGGAAAACCTGTCATCACCCCTCGAGCTGGTTCTGGAGCTGAACAGTTCTCAGTGATGAGAAGTCCTTTCATCTCTTTGTCAGTAGACACAGAAAACAACAGGTCATCCCTACCGTGAACTCTTTCCTCGAATCACCTTTATGTATCTCGTGAGTGACAGGAGCCGATTACTTGTATAGATCAATAGCAACCAAGTACTTAAAAGTCACCCTCTCTCTCTGCAAGCTTTGGGTATATTCAAATATCATTGATGCCTTAAATCCGACTTATTAAATGAGGAAGAAATGGTTTACTGTGATCTTACGTTTAAACTGCCCAGATGTCAGGGTGAAATGTGAATCAGAAAATCAAGGGGAGAGGACATTTTAAAGGTCTCCCGGTGCATTTATATTTGAAGAGGGAAATGTACTGCTCAAACATTTATGTCGCTACCTTTCCACTTCAATCAAAGTAACAAATACTACAAGTGAATGTTTCTACTGTTTCCCCTGTATTACTTTTGCCATATTCTTTTGATCCCCGAATTAAAAAGGGACTAACTTAAAATAAACATAACATGAGACTCCAGGCTCCAGTTGATAACTATAAGTAGATTTGAGGGCTTTTAGGCAACCTGGAGCCAGCCAGGGTGACCCAGCCCCTGGAGCATGGAGGAGACAGTGTTTGGCAAAGGACCTGGCCCAATGCTTGGCATACAAATCCCTGCCCCAAATGTCAGTCCAAACCATCCTCCTTTCCCTCCAAAGAGGAGCTGGGATCCTGCTCACATAATTCTGTTTGGAGACAGTCTAACAACCATCTGTCTTCCCAAACGCTCCGGGCCTGTTTGATCAGAATCTGCTCCTTCGTCTCCCCAGCCTGACAAAGACCCCCTAATGCCTTTTTTTTAATCAGGACTCATGTGTTTTGCCTACCTGCCCGCCACTGCATTTGACGGCCACCCACGCCGATGGCCTGCGGGCCTCCCTTCCGATGAACAGATGTGCCACCCGTTAATCTGAAGAGACGGCAATTTTGAAAAAGAGGCCCCTCCTCCTGGGCCTGACACCTGTCTCGCTGCGGCTAATTCCATTAACTGAGAAGAGGGAGTGCCTAGAAAACCAAGGACGGCACGGCCGACATCCGAGCAGCAGTGGCTGGACTATGGCTGGAAACCGTCCCATAGCACGGGGACCCTCTGCGTCGGCTTGGGCAGCGATGTGATGACCTCTTTCTACGTAATGAACCACCCCCATCATTAGCAGCTTAGAACAATAACAATCATTTTTTCTCTCTCAGTTCTGTGGGTCGACCAGGTGGCCCTTCTGTTTTTTTTTTTTGTTCTGGGCACAGTTCTCTTGTGTTTCTATATATATATATATATATTAGAGGCCCAATGCATGAAATTCATGCACTGGGGGCGGGGGGAGGGACCAAGGAAGCCAAGCCTCCCACTTGCTCCAGCCGTCTCCATGGCTCCAGCCGGCACTACCATCTTTGTGGCTATGGGCGCCGTCCCCGAATTAAAAAGGGACTAACTTAAAATAAACATAACATGAGACTCCAGGCTCCAGTTGATAACTATAAGTAGATATGAGGGCTTTTAGGCAACCTGGAGCCAGCCAGGGTGACCCAGCCCCTGGAGCATGGAGGAGACAGTGTTTGGCAAAGGACCTGGCCCAGTGCTTGGCATACAAGTCCCTGCCCCAAATGTCAGTCAGAACCATCCTCCTTTCCCTCCAAAGAGGAGCTGGGATCCTGCTCACATAATTCTGTTTGGAGACAGTCTAACAACCATCTGTCTTCCCAAACGCTCCGGGCCTGTTTGATCAGAATCTGCTCCTTCGTCTCCCCAGCCTGACAAAGACCCCCTAATGCCTTTTTTTTAATCAGGACTCATGTGTTTTGCCTACCTGCCCGCCACTGCATTTGACGGCCACCCACGCCGATGGCCTGCGGGCCTCCCTTCCGATGAACAGATGTGCCACCCGTTAATCTGAAGAGACGGCAATTTTGAAAAAGAGGCCCCTCCTCCTGGGCCTGACACCTGTCTCGCTGCGGCTAATTCCATTAACTGAGAAGAGGGAGTGCCTAGAAAACCAAGGACGGCACGGCCGACATCCGAGCAGCAGTGGCTGAACTATGGCTGGAAACTGTCCCATAGCACGGGGACCCTCTGCGTCGGCTTGGGCAGCGATGTGATGACCTCTTTCTACGTAATGAACCACCCCCATCATTAGCAGCTTAGAACAATAACAATCATTTTTTCTCTCTCAGTTCTGTGGGTTGACCAGGTGGCCCTTCTGCTGGTTGTGTGTGGTACGTGCATGTGTTTATAATCTGAGTCTGGAGTCACCGGGGTGCTTAGTGGTGGAACCCTGGGCATCTCTCCCTCTCCATGGAGTCTCAGAGCCTTTCCTTCCCATCTGGCCTCTCCAGCAAGGTGGTCAGACTTCTTACCTGGCAGTTCAAAGCTCCCAAAAATCACAAAGGAGAAGCTTCCGGACCAGCTGAGGACTCAGGCATGGAATAGAGATTCACTTGACTAAAGCAGCCCCAGGGCCAGCCAGCAGAGGGGAAATAAACTCCACCTCTCAATGGGAGGGCGGGAGGGAGACAGGGAATTCCTGGCTATCTCTTATCCCCTCCAGCTAGATTCAGACCAACTCACTTTTCAATCCACGTATGCACAGATTTCACCTGATCCTGTTTTTTTTTTGGCTTGGGCACAGTTCTCTTGGGTTGCTATATATATATATATAATCTTAGAGGTTTTTTTTTTTTTTTTGTTCTGGGCACAGTTCTCTTGTGTTTCTATATATATATATATATATTAGAGGCCCAATGCATGAAATTCATGCACTGGGGGCGGGGGGAGGGACCAAGGAAGCCAAGCCTCCCACTTGCTCCAGCCGTCTCCATGGCTCCAGCCGGCACTACCATCTTTGTGGCTATGGGCGCCGTCATCTTTGTTGTGGAGTGATGGTTAATTTGCATATTATCGTTTTATTAGTATGGATTTCAGAGAGGAAAGGAGAGAGAGAGATAGAAACATCAATGATGAGAGAGAATCGTTGATTGTCTGCCTCCTGCATGCCCCACAATGGGGATCGAGCCCGTAACTCAGGCATGTGCCCTGACTGGCAATCGAACCATGACCTCCTGGTTCATAGTTCAGCACTCAACCACTGAGCCATGCTAACCGGGCTTGGGTTGCATTCTTATTCCTGGCTTGGTCTTCTTTAGCATGTGGACATCTTGAGCACTTGACCTTGCTAACTGTCTTTCCCGCCTCCATACATTCAGGGTCATTACCTGGCCTTTCTTTTCCTTTGAAAATGGCAAAACATATTCGTGTATGTGTGTGTGTGTGTGTGTGTGCACATGCGCGTGTGCATAGTCCCAGGAAACAAAACCAATGATAAATAAATCAGGAAAGGAAAGGAGTTAGGTGACCTCTAGCCCTATTGATGCTGCAAATTCTGGGACTTCAAGCTGTTTTCAGAGGGTATTTTTGTTAGATCTATAAGAAAAGAAAAGAAAAAAAGACAGCTTGAGAGATATTGGGGCATTCTAGTCAATAATTAACTTAGCCCAGTGGTTTCAGGGACTGTTCTGAGTGGAGAACATATTGCAAGAGGAAATTCCCATCTCGCCACCCTTTTCATCAAGCCTATTAAGCTAATGATTTTATTTTAACAATGGCTTTCCCACAGCCAGCCTGCCTTGGGTACAGACTGCCAGACATGGTTACTAAACACCCAGAGACTCAAGCAATTATAGAAGATGCTATTTTTAAGTTCTCTAGTATAGTCTCCTGGGCAATGAGCCTGCTCACATCAGGCCCACAGGTTCTGGAAGCTTCTGCTCTGGCCAGTGTGAGCCCTACTTGTTGCCCTCAAACTGCCCCCCTCACTCACGCCCCATTTTAGTACGAGGTTGCATGTCCCTCCGATGCTGCCTGATGCGTTTCATCACAGTCCCCACCACTCCCTGAGGCTCAGCTCATGCGTCTGCTTTTCTGCTGCCCATCCTCCCGCTCCGCAGGCATTTGAATTTGCAACCGGAGTTCAAGGCAATAGCCAACCCTCCTGGCACCCTCTACATGGGCAATGGGTTGGTTAAAGACCACCAGGGGCAGACTTATAGGGTGAAAATTCAAATGGGGACAGTCAGGGTGGGAGGAGAGAATGGCCCCCCTCCTTCCCTCCTTCCCTCCTTCCCTAGCCCAGACTAGCCCCACCTGCCTCCCACACCAGAAACAGAAACAGTGACTATAATTCCAACAGGAGATAATGATCCCAATCGGCTCCATTTTAGCAAATTGTGATGGGGAAATTCCCTGAGGGAGGAGACTGGATCTGTCTTTAAAAAAAAAAAAAAAATATTATTGATTTCAGAGAGAAGAAGGGAGAGGGATAGAGAGGTAGAAACATCAATAATGAGAAAGAATCATTGATTGGCTGCCTCCTGCATGCCCCCGACCCCCACTGGGGTTCAAGCCTGCAACCTGGGCATGTGCCCTGACTGGGAATCCAACTGTGACCTTTTGGTTTATAGGTTGACACTCAACCATTGAGCCACACTGGCCGGGCTGGATGCGTCTTTTCTCCGCCCCCTGGGCCTACATGCAAGCTTTATTTAGCAAGTCACGTGCTCCTCAGATAACCAGGAAGAAGTATACGGGCGTGCCCTGGAACCTCTTCTTACAGAATTCCAATTCTCCACACCAGCTTGCTGCCACTTACAAATAGGGTGTCTATCGGGGCAGCTGGTAGTCCAAAGGGCATCGTGGAGACAGGACCCCTGTTAAGGGCAGACTCAGCCCACACTCAGGAGCCTAATGGGATTGAGGACCCTCCATCCCTCAGGGGTCCCTCCTACAGAGGCTATTCGCCCAACGGAAATCGCACCATGCAGGGCTGCTTGTCATGTGGCTTCAACACCAGTTAATCATTTTTGTCTACATTTTATCTTGTTCCACAGAGGACTGGAGGCTATTTACAAAAATATACAAAATTAAATTGAAAAATTACACGGAAATAAAAATCAGATCCAGGGAAAATGTAAGTAAAGGAGAGTAACTTTTGTTTTTCCAAGGGAAAGTCAGAATTCAGACACACAGACCGGAGCAGTGTCCTTAACCCCAACCACACATTCAATTCACTCAGGGACCTTTACAGAGATTCTGATCAGGATTTATGAAAGCTACCCAAGTGATTCTAACCTGCAGCCGAGAGGTTGAGAACCACTGTTCCCAGGTGGAGCCTACCCTTATTAAAATGAGAATACACATTTAAATCGGAGCTTCCCGGCAGCTGAAGCAAAAAGGGAAAGCTGATGAGTTTTGTGATACGCATTGTCTCAGAGATAAGAAAGCTTTTTCTGCCTCTGAAGTCTGAAGGAAAGTTGTTCATGTGTGTCTTCTTCCAACAATTCCTGTACAGTGGAGTGTGTGCCCATCTTCCTGTGTGGTTGGCATGCATTTGTGTGTACCTTCCTTTTGTGCCAATGGAACACACTTTATTTGCTGGGCTGCAACTTGCTTTTTACTAGCATGCCAGCAAACAGATTTTAAGGCAACTTTTGGCAGACTTGACCTCAAAGGAACCCAGATGAGCATAGATGGCATCTATTCTCCCTTTGGGTGATTTTGAAGAATCATCAGGCCACTGGGTCTCTCTTTGTAGATGATAAACTGCATTGTCTGTGCCCTGCTGTCTTTTCTTGGCATTTCTGCCCCCCCCCCCCTCGGTAGCATTAGCAATCTTCAGAGCAGAGGGTGACCAGAAAGCCAGGGCAGATGAGTGGATGGTGGCTCTGCAAAGTGCCTGTGGATCCCCTTTTATGGACAAGGAATGTCACCAGTGACCACGGTATAGCTCTTACTGTCCATGAGCCAAATGACTCCCAATCTGTGGCCATTGCTTCAAAGCAAGGAGCCCTGTGACTCTGTATCCAATAGAGGAAGCCATCTCCTCTATGTGGCAAATGACATCAGAAGTGGTGGTTGACACAGCTAGCGTAGCTCAGTGCTTGAGCATTGGCCTATGAACCAGGAGATCAGGGTTCGATTCCTGGTTCGGGGCACATGCCTGGGTTGCGGGCTTGATCCCTGGTGGGGTGCGGGCAAGAGGCAGCCGATCAATGATTCTCTCTCCTCATTGATGTTTCCATCTCTCTCTCCCCCTCTCCCTTCCTCTCTGAAATCATTAAAATCTTTTTTTTTTTAAAGAAGTGGTGGTAGAATGTCACCCTAGCCCATCATCTGGGTCCTAAGAGGAAACAGAACATGTCTTTCTTTTGAAGCAGCTGTCCTGTGTACCTAGATATGTGGGCACACTCTTCCCACTCACCTCTGTGGGGTGGCAGATGGGCCTGGGGAGAGCTGTCTCGGGCCCCTCCAGCAGAAACAGCGAGAACACGCTTCACAGTCCTTCAATCATGCCTGCAACAGAGACCAAAGTGTTCTGCTGAGCAACCCCTGGGCCCTGATGGCCTGAAACTTCTGGGTCAGCATTTTGGAGAGCCAACATAGGCCCAGCACGGAAGATGGAATTGCCCACACTCCTTGGCAAGATTCTAAAACAACATCCTTACAACAAGCATGGAAAAGACAAGCTGACTGCAAGCAAGCAAACTCCATATGGGAGCAACTGTGTGTTTTCAGCGGGCACAGGCAGCAAGCAGGACTAGGGCAATGGGTACGATCATGAAATGCATTCAAAGCAGTGAGCAGCCACTGTCCTGAGGCCCAATGTGCCCCAGCTCCTCTCACTGTCTCGTCTTTCCCAGGCTTCCCTGGCCTCCCCACGACCCAGCACCTTAAGGGTCAGTGCCTGGGCCCTGGGCTCCGCATACCTGCTCTAGCCTCTGACTCACTTCTGTCCTGGTCAGTTATCACTGGGGCTGTGACAACTGCAACCGCAGCATCTGGGGCCACCCCTGGCACCTGGTAGACCCTCCATAAGTATTTGTTGAGTCAATGAATGAAAGCACAACCATCACTTTCGGTAAATGGACTCCAGGTTGGAGCACAGGCCCTGACCAGGAACCAGCTGCTGTGCGGAGTGAAGGCACTGAGCAGAGAAGGTGCAGGTACTAATGAAGACTTGAGACAACATCTGTCTGGACCAGAGCTTACCACTGAGCAGCCCAGGGATGCGCCATCCCAAAGAGAGCCGGGCTCTGCCTGGGCTTCATCTCCCACATCTCCATGCCTCTCCCTCATCTCCATGCATCTCCCACATCTCCATGCTCCTCCCTCATCTCCATGCATCACCCGCATCTCCATGCATCTCCCACATCTCCAGGCACCGCCCGCATCTCCATGCATCTCCCACATCTCCAGGCACCGCCCGCATTCCATGCGTCTCCCACATCTCCAGGCACCGCCCATATCTCCATGCATCTCCCACATCTCCAGGCTGAGCTGAGGATGAAAGATTGACAATGAGCTAATAACCACAAACATGCTGATAGTAAAGCCCCACCCCATTAAAGTTCACTCTGTGAACACTGATATTGGCAAGAAGGAAGGACTCCTGTCCACCCCCTGTTCCCCAAACACACACTCTCTTTCCTCTCCTTTGTCTTTTTTAAAACACACTCCGAAGTGTTTAATGGCTGTTGAAGGCAATGACTGCTGTGGCAATCACCGCTCTCTGTGTGAAACGCCTTCAACAGTCCCAACCTCCTCGTGCGGGTGGGGGTGACATCAGGATATTAAAATGCCACTGAGCTGCATCTGCCGACGAGCAGCCACTAATCATCTCCGAAGGCAGCGGGGGACGGACCCCAGGCCCTCAACTCACCAATCCCTCCCGTAGGCGGGCTGCGGCCAGATGGTGGCTTGCTAGGCAAGGACGACAGAGAAGGAGGAATTAGGGGGTGGCAGAGGGTCTGGCAGGAGGCCAGCGAGAAAGAACCGCTTGCTCATCTTCTCTGCTCCAGGTGAGGCCAGACCTGCACGCTGGCGTCGGGAGGCCCACTTTTCAGTTAAGTGGCGCCTCGGAAGGAGCACGTGGCCTTCTCATTTGCAGTTTCATCCAGAAACTATCAATTCTATTTTTTTTAAATGTGCTCCTGTAGTCGGGCAGTTTCCATCTGCAGTGTCAAGGAGGGGTGAGGGGCGGGAGCATAGTCTTTGGACCCAGCTTCTCCTTGTTCCTCTGAGCCTGGGGCAGTGGAGGACTTGCATTGAGGGCCCCCTTTGCCTGTGCTTTCCAGGGCAGCCTGGCCAGTGGGAGGCAGAGGCAGGAGTTAGGAGCGTGGGAAGAGAAGACGGTCAGGATGTCTATTTCCCGGCTCGTGCCCCCTGGAGACTCCACCAAGTTGGGGTTGGTGGCCTGGGTCTTAGCAGGCCACCTTTCCTGGTGGATGGTGCTCTCTACCATGTCACCGGGTGTAGCATGGCTTCCGGCCTCTGCTCCTGCTCCCTCCTCTCCCTTTCAGGGCTACAGCTTGGCTAACCAGGTACTCACTCTCCCCATCTCTGCCACATGCCTGAAATGGCCTCTTCTGACACTCTCTCCAATCACCCAGCTGCACTGAGCCATCTCTCTCCTGCCGGGCCCTGGCTGGCTCACAGGTGCACTTGGAGTTTTATGGACCGTCTCTCAGACTGCCCCCCACACCCTGCGATGGCATCAGAGCCGTCCTCCCTCCCGGACAGGATGCACAGCTGGCTCTAGGCATCCCGAGCATCTGGCTCTCACCTCCCAGCCCAGGCCCCCTCACCGTCCTGTAGGGCCTCTCTGACCTCCGGTGGCTCCCAAATCCTCACCTGGATCTTCTCGCATCTCCAGCTGCTTTGTGAACTGAAAGTTGCTTCTCATCCTGTTTTCAAAGCACTTCAACACCAGTGGTTTCATTCGAGCCTCAGGACACGATGCACTTGGGTCCCAGTTACTCTGCGAGGCCTCACAGGGTATACGGCATCTGGCACGGGGGCTGCCGGGGGAGACCCGTGACCCTTGCACCATCCTTCAGTCTATGGAAACTGTGGGTGCTCAGGAGTGTCCTGGGAACGTGGCGCTGTCCCAACAAGTGGAGCCCACACAGCGACAGCCCACTCTTCCTCTTAGACTTAGTATGTGGCGTGACCTGTCTCTTTAGGGGGAGGCACACCTGCCTGAGAAAGCAATCATAAGATGCAGCGGCTGAAGAATATGGATCTTTTAATTGCCTCTCTGCTCCATGCCGCCAGGAACCCCGTATCTCCCCTCTTGCCTCTGCATCCCAGGGCTGTGCCACTTTAAGTGTGGACCGCAGGCAGGCCCAGCCCATGACCCAGCTGGAAACAGTATTAGGAACTGAGTCCTGACATTGAGAGTAAACTTGCAGAAGCTTTCACTGCAGTTTGGCGTTTCCATGACGTCCCAGTGTATGAGCAGTGGACTCATCTCATTGAAGCGGTTGTAGACCAAAAGTTGGGTTGGTGATGGTTTGGAGGGGCGGGGGACAGAAATCCAGTCCTTCCGCACAGGCAGTTTAAGAAGGCAGCGGCCTCGTAGCCCACGGCTCTGTCTGGTCAGTTCTGTCGCCGGCAAAGAAAGAGGAAAGGGACATGGAAGAGGCACACCCTTTGTCTTGAGGCGCCAGCCTGGAAGGAGATCACTTTCTTCTACGCACATGACCTTGGGGAGAACTTTTCTACATGGCGCCACCGCTGACCGCAGGGCAAGATGGGAAATGTAGTTCCTAGCTGGGCAGTTGTGTCCGGCTACACTGATCACAGTGGCAGAGGAAGAGAACGGATTCTGGTGGGCAACTAGCTGTTTCAATCACATCACCCTTCCTTAACATCCATTTCTGAATAAAATCTACCCCATCTCAAATCAGTGCCTCCTTTTCCACAAACTTGCCTAACAGTCTGTCCTGCACTCTCAACTCACAGGTGGGACATACGGGGACCACTACCCAACCAGCATCCAATAGACCTGCGTTCTATTCTTGCCTCTGCCAAAAATGGCCCCGTGACATGGAGAAGGTCACTTCTGTGCTTCAGTTTCCTCCCCTGTCAACGAGGGACAGTGATATTTATCAAGGAACATAATTGGCCATTTCCAAACACATCACCATACATTATTTAATAACAATAGCTAGCACTTATTGCTTGCTGTGTACCAGGCACTGTTCTACATATATTGCATGGATTTATCCACTTAACCTTCTGAGTCTGTAAGCGAGGTACTGATATTATCTTGATTTTACAGCTGAAAAAGAAAGTGAGGTACAGAGCAAGTAAGTATCTTACCAGGGGTTCACAATTAACCTCACAATCACTGCTGTCCTGCTCCTTTAACAGACAGGTCAAGAGGCTTTTTGAGTATTTTATCCCGTTTTCCTTGAATTGTACCTTTAACGTGTGCCATCTGGCTTATCTCCCTGTGAGATGAAGAATTCCTATTGCGAGGGGACCACTTATTTCTCATCTATCACAGCCTTCCCAGCATGGTGCTCTCACATAGGAAACACTCCATGAATGTGTGTGGATGGATCTAGGGCAGCCGTACCCTTTTATGTAATGGTGTTTACTTTGCATTTATATTCGTTCACACAAACACTCCATCCATGCTTTTGTTCCGGCCCTCCAGTCCAGTTTAAGAACCCATTGTGGCCCTTGAGTCAAAAAGTTTGCCCACCCCCGAAGGGAGATCTAACATGCGACTTTTATTGAATTCATGATGCTGTGGTGGAAATGGTATCAATCTGCCATGGTCACACCTGGATTCAAATCCCCTTTCTCCTGGGTAGTAGGCTGTGCGAGAATGAGCAAGTCACTTATCCACCTAATTTCACAGAGCATCCACTTTTTCATCGTTAAAATGGGTGTAATAAAGAGAATTCGTTCCTGAGGCTGGCTGCGGTAGCTTCTTCTGCCCTTTGCAGGTGATAGACTCATTCATAACTAACATTGGCAAATGGATCGCTAATCCACACCTTCCCAGTGGGGATCACGGCCCCCCTCAAATGCCAGAACTGGGGTCCAGGAGAAGCAGTCCTCTGACTAAATTCGTGGGAAGGGGTGTCACCTGGCAGGAGGGTGACGGGCAGCTTGGCCCCCAGAAGAGTAGATGTCCAGTTTCCCTGCAACACACACACACACACACACACACACACACTCACACTCACACACACACACACACTCTCACACACTCACACACACACACACACTCACACACACTCACACACACACTCACACATT
>NW_006284349.1:2165805-2166664 GCF_000327345.1 Myotis davidii | reverse complement strand
CATTGCAAAGCAGAGAAATGTGACCGCCCCTCCCCCAGGGGTGGGGCTGGTTGGGAAGGAGGCAAAGGCAGGATCTGAACCCGGGTTTGTTTGGTTCTCCAAGCCATACCCTGTGCCAGTTCTGCTCTCCATTCAGCCACTACCTGTGCGATCGTTTGCCAAGTTATTTAATCAACCTGGGCCATAATTTTCTCGATTATAAAACGAGGGGGATCCCAACACTGCTTCCTCCTCAAAATCTTCCACCTAGAATAACCCTGGTGTGGGAGTCAGGCCACCTGGGTTCTCGTCTTTGTGCTGCCAAAAACTAAAGAACCAGCATGTGACAGGGGGCGTCATTTTGTTGTATCGCAAATTAGCGAGCTGGACAAGACGCCTAATGAGCCCATTAGTTAGGAGTCATCTTTACTGTGTGCAGGTTCAGAGCAGATTACCTCTGACAAATTCTGAACAAACACAGGAGGGAGTATTTCCTTTTTTTTTATATCCTTCTAGTTCTTTGTGTAAGTCATTTTTGCAGACAGCTTGTAACCTTGAATACATATCGTATCTAACGAACACCTGTCATATCTATACAGACAACTTGTAACTTTGAGTACATATCATATCTATAGAGACACCTGTAACCTTGGATGAGCAAACACTTGGCGGGATATGTGAATTAATATCAGTATCAGTTTATCAGCCCCTTTAGATGGCTAGCTTGCCAGGTCAGACAGTTAAGTTTATCTTTTCCTATTATTCAAGCTAAAAACAAAGTTATTTTTTATAGAATAAAAGACTGCCTAAAAATAACAGTCGTGCAAACAGCAGTTTTTGAAAGGAGGGACCACCATGCTTCAATTTTCCCGCTCTGTCA
>NW_006284349.1:2158028-2165566 GCF_000327345.1 Myotis davidii | reverse complement strand
CCGCTCGACGCGGCCGCTGAGCTGGCTCCTCCGGCGCTAAGGGGGCCGGGCCGCAGGTTCACCTGATTTTGTTCCTTCCCCGAGGCTGTGAGCTCGTCTGTGTCGCGAAGGCCCTTCCCAGATGTTCCGTCAGTTTCTTCTCGTTTTATTCTTTTTATCGAACAGACTGTCAGACCCTCTTCTTACCTTCTCGTCCTCAGCTGAGAGCCGGTAGAACGGCGCGGGTTTGTTTTCAGGGGGTTGCAGCTCACACACTCACACACACTCTCACACACACACTCACACACACATACACACACACACTTACACACACACACACTCACACACACACTCACACACACACACACTCACACACACACACACACATACGGCTTCCACTCAGAATCACAGTTGGAGCACCTGTTGCTGTAGTGCCTCTGCCCCCCCCCGCAACCCCATCCCCAAAACTAGCCCTGGGGGACCGGGGCGGAGCCGGCAGGAGACAGTGATGTTTCAGTCTCACTCAATCAAACCCAATCCCTTTGTTCCCTCCTCCCCTGCACCCCACTCCCCTTTGTGTCTTTTCATATGACAATCAATAGAGGCCGGGCTTTGGGGATATTATCAGAGCCCCGATTGCAACCTCTAACATTCTAATCCACGGGGTTGCGGGGAGCATTAGTACATCCCGGAGAATTAATTCAGTGTAAGTAAGCGCTTTGAAGCCGGGCACATCGCTCGGCTTTTGAAGCTTAAGCCCTGTTTAGATTACTTGATTAAAGTGGGTCCAAAGCTTCGGCGATCAATATATTTTGCTTAAGAGCAGTGTTGCTACAGGAGCAGATTTAATTGCATCCGTGGTGCCCTGCCTCCTGGACGGCTCTTTAGAATATAATGAGATATCACAGAGCCAAAACCCAGGGCCGGGGGGAGCGGGAGGGACAGTCATTCACACCACCGCCCTGGGAAGGCAGGGGACATGCACTTGCAGGATGTGGGCATAAATAATCCCTGAAAATGAGAAGTTGGAGAAAATGAAGATGACAATCACTGCTGATAAAACCCTGGTGAACAAGATGGGAAATCTCAGTCACCTGGCTGTTCCTAGGGCGGTTTCCTGGATTGGGACTGGGGATTCTATTAGGTCCCAACAATGTGACATGTGTAGGGTGACAGGCTGGCACTTAGGCAAAGGTCCTGTGGCTAATGAGGAGGCTGGGCCGCCTGCCCCCACAAGGCAGGAGACTGGCAGCGTCTCTAATATCAGGGACAGTGATGCCGAGGCAGCAGCAGGAGCACTGGACGAGGAGTCCAGATGGGAAGGAATGTGTGTTGCATGCCTACTGTGTGCAAGCCACTGCTCTAGTTTAACTGTTAAAGCAATGCTAGGAAACATTGCAAAGCAAAGCAATGTGACCGCCCCTTCCCCAGGGGTGGGGCTGGTTGGGAAGGAGGCAAAGGCAGGATCTGAACCCGGGTTTGTTTGGTTCTCCAAGCCATACCCTGTGCCAGTTCTGCTCTCCATTCAGCCACTACCTGTGCGATCGTTTGCCAAGTTATTTAATCAACCTGGGCCATAATTTTCTCGATTATAAAACGAGGGGGATCCCAACACTGCTTCCTCCTCAAAATCTTCCACCTAGAATAACCCTGGTGTGGGAGTCAGGCCACCTGGGTTCTCGTCTTTGTGCTGCCAAAAACTAAAGAACCAGCATGTGACAGGGGGCGTCATTTTGTTGTATCGCAAATTAGCGAGCTGGACAAGATGCCTAATGAGCCCATTAGTTAGGAGTCATCTTTATTGCGTGCAGGTTCAGAGCAGATTACCTCTGACAAATTCTGAACAAACACAGGAGGGAGTATTTCCTTTTTTTTTATATCCTTCTAGTTCTTTGTGTAAGTCATTTTTGCAGACAGCTTGTAACCTTGAATACATATCGTATCTAACGAACACCTGTCATATCTATACAGACAACTTGTAACTTTGAGTACATATCATATCTATAGAGACACCTGTAACCTTGGATGAGCAAACACTTGGCGGGATATGTGAATTAATATCAGTATCAGTTTATCAGCCCCTTTAGATGGCTAGCTTGCCAGGTCAGACAGTTAAGTTTATCTTTTCCTATTATTCAAGCTAAAAACAAAGTTATTTTTTATAGAATAAAAGACTGCCTAAAAATAACAGTCGTGCAAACAGCAGTTTTTGAAAGGAGGGACCACCATGCTTCAATTTTCCCGCTCTGTCACTTTACTCATTTACGATGAGGACCATCACTTTGTGGCAGCAGCAAATGAGATGCCAGGCGATGGGGGGCCCTGACGTGTCATAAATCCTCACAAAGGAATCTATTTAAAATGTGTAAATCAGATGGGCCAAAAGCGCGTGTCCTTTAAAGGCCCAGGAAACTCGCTAAGCTCTCACGGTTTGTCAGTCCTGGGCATGGGCCACGGCAGAGTCAAAAGACTGGCTGATGTGCCAGAAGAACCCTGGATCCTTGAACAGCCTGGCTTTCTCCATGCTAGGCCCTCTCTCCTCCCAGATTCCTAGCCAATACACGCCTCAGCCCCAGGGAGCCTCCGCCTTTTCCTTTAGAAGCCACGCCCAGTTGCCTTGGGGTCTGGGATGGGGAAGAGGAGAGCAAAGAGGCAAAAGACCTACACAAGCCGCCTTCCCTCGGCCAGCTTCCCACCAGGCGGTCTGGACACCAAACACCCTTCCCTTCACAGCTTGAGGCTGCTGATAGGGTCTGGGGCTCCAGAGCTGCCATCCCTTAAGTTTCTACGTAAAATATTTTTATTTATGTTACAACAATGTGACTCAGCACCATATGCCCATGAATCAGACCCAGCAGAGAGGCTGCCATGCAGAGGCTGCAATTTGCCTCGAGATGAGCTGAAAACTACAGGCTTCAGCAAACTCAGGAGAGGGCACAGGTCCCAACTCCCGGGAAGCAGGGAAAGGAACTGAAGGCATTTGCTTTTCGGCTCCTAGGGTGAGGGTTTGGGGACCAGACCAACATTTCTTGAGACCCCATTTGCTCTCATTCAGAGTTTCAAGAACACTGGTTTTGGTCATCAAATATCCAAATCTCCTTTTGAAGTCTGGGATGCTCACCACCTTTATGAGTGTTGGTGGGTGGTACCGCTGCATCTCACCCTGAAAGCTAAAATGGCCAGACACTTGCTTTCCAGCCTCCCTTGCAGCTAGGTTCGTGGGCACGTGATATAGGCTCCACCCATCACATGTACCTTCCTAGACTTTGAATCCCAGGTTAGCAAAATAAGAAAGCGAGAAGAGTAGAATATGCAGAAAGAGGGCATTATAGGGAGGAGAGGGGCAAAGGGGTGACATGGGCCAGAGGCTAGGGGTGGTGTCCAGTGCTGGTAGTTTTGGTGCTACCAACTGCTATGTCTGATGCAGGGCAGTGGTGGAGGGGGTGTCCTGCTGGGCATTGCTCCTGCAGGCATGACACCAGCCTGGTTCGCCAATTTCTCCAGCCAAATTCTGTAAGCTCTTCCTCAATGCACTTCTTTGGTTTGCATTCTGTGGTTTCTTCTTAGAAACTCTGCAGATGCAGAATGGAAGTGAGAAAGCTGGGGCTAAGTTCTGGCTCCACTGAGTCTCGGTAAGATGGGACACTGGGACCCTACATTCTCTGAGTCCCATCCAGCGCTAACATGCCATGTCAGGCAAGGAGACCCTCAAAAAGAGGTACAATAGTCCCAGGTGTGACACATGCTGAGTCCTCAGTCAGACCTGAGTTTTAGTCTCTCGCCTCCACAACCTACTGTTGTGTTCCTTGGCAGACTTACTTAGGGCATAAAGCCTCAGTTTCCCCATCTTTCAAACGGAACTAATAATTGCAGTGCCCACCACACAGAGTTAGGTGAGGATTAAATAAACTAATCCCTGTAAAGTACTCCATAAGTACTAGGTCAAAGTCAGCACAGAAATACACTTACATACAGAGGTGTCCTGAACATACTTCCTAAAATGAATTCCTGCAAAGGAAATTAGGCTTTCGTGCTTACTTAAACCAACAATATACATGCCACCCATCTTGCATTTAAATTACATCTTAAGACTGCTTTCAATCACTCCATGCAAAGCAAATATTGTTATCCCCATTTTAGAGAGTTTGGAAGCCAGGACTTAGGGGGGAAAAAAAATGACTCACCCAAGGTCAAGTGCCTTGGAAGGGGCAGGGTGGAATGAGAAATCCAGATGTTTTTGATACTGAAACTTCACCTCTTTTCACCCTTGCAGAAGTGTGGGCTTCAAACAAGTTCTTTTTCTTCTTCTTCTTCTTTTTCTCCAATGGTTTGTGCTCTCATGGCTTCCTAGAGCCCTTGGAATCTAGTCATGGCTGAAACCAACTCTGCCAGCAGACATCCTGGTTACGTGAGATGGAAACTCTTTGTGTTTGCGTAAGCTAGTTTGAGTTGGTTTCAGTCATTTGCCACCAAGAATTCCAACTGGTAGGGAAATATCACCGGTAATATTTTTTTTCTTTTATCTATCCCATTTGAGAGCTATTCACCGAATTTTTGTGATGGGACAGGGATCATATTGGGCTCTGAGGATGCAATGAATAGGGTACAAAATGCCACCACCCCATGAGCTAAGGGTTGGCAGGTGCCCCTGCTTTTGTTTTCTAGAATGGGAAACCTGGACTCAGAGAGATTGAAGGGCTTTCCTCGGGGTCATAGCTGTTTAGAGGCAGAGCCAAGGAAAGACAATTCCTGCAGAACACATCACTTCGAGGTGGCAGTTCACAGCTGATGGATGGGGCCAGGACTCCACCACAGGTCTCAGGGCTTGCCTCCATCATTTGGAATCCAATAAAGGCTGAAAGAATAAATAAGTTCCAGAAGGGCCTAGAGGAGCGCTCAGGAATGATAGAGCCAGAATGAGTTATTAAGGGGCAAGTCAAGGAGACTCACAGCCCTAACCTTTAGAAACTGACTTCACCGAAGGTGACCGCAGTGTCTCTTCCATAAAGCATCGCTTGCTACTACTGTCAGAGTCAGAGCCAAGTCACACCAACTTCATTCTGTTCTTACTCAGTAGGTTTTGAGTTTAGATTCTTTTTCTCTGCCTCCCTCGAGAAGTAGGACCTAAGCACCTCAGAACTCCTAAGGAGTCTGAGCGAGTGGCTTGGAGGCTGGAAGCCGTGGCAGGAGAGGGAGAGATTTGCTCCTGGGGTGAGTCAAAACAGCACAGAAATTCCACACTTGGGCCCCTTTTTACAACCCCAGAGGCAGTACCTAAAGCTGGGATGAGAGCAAAGAAAGAGGTGGTCACAGCATGAAGCCACACATTACACCACCTAGCCATCGCCTAGCCATCGCCATGGCGACAGAAAGTTCCCCAGATGCTGGGAAGAGGGAGCTGGTCCCACTGCCATTTTCTGCCTCACCCCTTGAGTGGCAGCCTCTAGGTCAGGGGGAAAACTGGGGACACAGATTCCCAAGCACCCAGGCTCACTTCTGCCCTGAGAGCCCCTTATTTTCTTAAGTGTCACCCAACCTCCTCTCTTCCTTCTCCAACCCCCTGAACATCATTCCCCTCAATAGATGTCTTCTTTCTCCTCCCTCCTAGCAGCCAGTCAGTCGCCTACTTTTCAAACTTATTATCTCCCAGAATAAAGGTATCTGAACTGGATGGAGCCTCAGGGTCATCTACTTCAGACCCTCTCTCGTTTTTCAGAGGAGGACATGATATCCCAAGGTTCTACTGTCTTAGCCCCGGAGAGCATGACCAGAACACACTTCTGGCCTCTGCCACCCTGGGATTGGGGTGTATAACCTACAGGCCTTTCATTTTTCTTATTCCTATTATATCCCTGTCTGCAGCGTTTACCTTTCCCTCCTTCTTTCCCCAGTAGGTCTCCCTAATGATCCTTACCTTAGGGCAGTGGTTCTCAACCTTCTGGCCCTTTAAATACAGTTCCTCATGTTGTGGCCCAACCATAAAATTATTTTCGTGGCTACTTCATAACTGTAATGTTGCTACTGTTATGAATCGTAACGTAAATATCTGATATGCAGGATGGTCTTAGGCGACCCCTGTGAAAAGGTAGTTCGACCATCAAAGGGGTCGCGACCCACAGGTTGAGAACCACTGCTTTAGAGGAACTCCTTAGCCATCACTCAGCCATCACCGAGTCTCCTTTAAAATCCAAGAAAAACATAGGTGAAATGGAGTTCTGAACTCCCTTCTCCATCATCCCCCAAAATGGGGTTCCCTCAGAACAGGGACCAAATCCTACTAACCTTTACATTTCCTAGAACAAAGATTTATTGAACCAAATTAAATTTCTGATTTTCTTTGAAAAGTGAGGAACTTAGAAAGCAATATGAAAAGGCAAGATGAGTGAGGAAGCAAAGAAAGTAGAATTTAAAACTGGGGAGGGGTATTAGAGACACCTGGTCCATGCATGTCAACTGTGTTGCCCTAAATGGGAGGATTTCTGTTCAAATTTCCATGACAGACATCAGTAGTCAATCACTGCGGACTTTCTTCCCATGGCAGACATTATTAGTCTATCACAGAAGTCTTTCCAACTTTCCAGATTCAGTTTTGAATTAAGCTTCCAAAATTTTCTCAACACAAGTCCCACTCCAACAGAGTTGATACTCAAGTTGAAACCTAATGTTTCCTAATTTCTTTGAAAGATGAAGACATTGGGGCCCAGAGATTTGCTTCAGATGGTTAGTTGTATATATATGTATATATATACATATATATAATTAACATACACATATTTTAACAAAATTTGGGTATGTTTATATATGTGTGTGTGTACACAAACATGTCTATATCTTTGTTATGTAAACACATTTGCGATTTGCCCAGTGTCCCTGCTGCTCGTACAGAAACTGGGGAGGGGTATTAGAGACACCTGGTCCACGCATGTCAACAGTGTTGCCCTAGATGGGAGGATTTCTGTTCTCATTTCCATGACAGACATCAGCAGTCAATCACTGCATTTCTTCCCATGGCAGACATTATTAGTCTATCACAGACGTCTTTCCAACTTTCCAGATTCAGTTTTGAATTAAGCTTCCAAAATTTTCTCAACACAAGTCCCACTCCAACAGAGTTGATACTCAAGTTGAAACCTAATGTTTCCTAATTTCTTTGAAAGATGAAGACATTGGGGCCCAGAGATTTGCTTCAGATGGTTAGTTGCAGGCTGGTCCTAGTACTAGGATCTTCTGATAACTGAGCTCCCAACTCCCAACGCTGGTTTCCAAACCTGAAGGCCAGGTGGGGTGGGAGGAAGGGATAAACAATAGCAGGGGCTAAGCTGCTGCCTAGAGCCCCAGGAAGAATTTTGTTTGCTTAGAAAAAAAATCACATTTATTGTTTAGGTCTATGTGTTTTCAAAAGTAGTGGATGGTCGTTGTAATGGATGGTTGTTGTAGAAAATTTGAAAGCGTTGGTAAGTAAAAGGAAGAAATAAAAACTATCTGTAATCCACCTCTCGAAGAAACTGCTGCTAACATTTTCATTTATAATTTTTGTCCTGAGGGATGTTTGTTTTTGA
>NW_006284349.1:2153056-2157816 GCF_000327345.1 Myotis davidii | reverse complement strand
CAAGGAGCATACCACAAAAATGTACACTAAAGCAGTGATGATAGCAAAGAATTAGAAATAATTCAAATATCCAACAATGCAACTGTTAAAAAGATGTTAACTAAGAGCCCTGGCCAGTGTGGCTCAGTTTTTTAGAGCATCATCTGGTATACCAAAGGGTCATGGGTTCAATTCCCAGTCAGGGTATGTACCTAGGTTGCAGGTTCAATTCCTGGTGGGCACGAGTAAGGGAGGCAACCTATCAATGTTTCTCTCTCACATCAATGTTTCTCTCTCTCCCTCTCCATTCCTCTCTCTTCTCTCTCTTGAATCAATGAAAAAAAAATATCCTCAGGTGAGGATTAAAAAAATGTTAACTAAGAATATCTAAAGATATGTTTATAACATACTGCTAAGGTACAACAAGCAGATTACAAAGTAGTGTGCTTAGGACAATCCTGTTATTGTATATAGGTGTGCTTACATGTAGGTATGCCTGTATGTGTGTGTGTGTGTGTGTGTGTGTGTGTGTTTGTATATATGTGTCTGAGTGTGTGTGAGGTGGGAAGAAAATGCCACAGAATGAGCAGCTTTTTCATGAGCAGCACTGTGAGATTATGGGTGATTGTTTTTCTTTGAGGTCTTTATATTTATTATTTACTAGAGGCCCAGTGCGGGGGGGGACGGGGAGAGGGGGCGGGTCCCACACACCCTCTTGCAGTCTGGGATCCCTCAGGGGTTGTCTGACTGGCTTGGAGGTGGGAGAAGCTCCCGCCACTGCTGCTGCACTTGGCAGCCATGAGCCTGGCTTCTGGCTGAGCAGCACTCCTCCTGTGGGAGTGCACTGACCACCAGGGGCTCTGCTGAAATGAATGTTTTTAAAACAAACTCTTCTGATTCCGAATCACACTGATTTCAATGAACACCTTCATATTGGGCCTGCTCGTCCCCTGGGGCTCCTCTCTGTGGTCACACAGGCCCGTCTACCCTAGTGCATGAGGCCAGTGCATGGACCGTTGTCTCTAAAACTTGTCAAATTTCTAATAAAATCTGAGTAGCTGAAAATGGTCATTCATCAGAATATGGGGCTTTGTTTTTTAGGAAAAAGAATCAAGGGAAGATAAAATAAAGTAACAGAAACCTAAAAAACGTAGCTTTGTGTGTGGGCTTTTGGCTCATCTTAAAATTCAAACAAAAAGAAATCCCCAAAACAAAAAGAAAATTAATATTATCCACCATCTTCTCACTTTGACTTACTAGTAGCCACCATTTGTGATTTAACAGTTACACAGAATACATGCGTGCACATTCACACCACACACATGCACACACATGCACACACACCTGTTAGCTGGGTGCCTGCAGGGGTTGCTCCCTTCCTCATGGACGTCTGTGACCTGAGTAAGAACATTTGAAATGTGTTGGCAATTCTTTTGTTTCTGGGGGTGGAGACCTTATTTCTCCTTTGGAGCAAATTTCTAGTTTTTTAGAAAAAGTCCCAGTCTGGGCTCTTCAGTTACACACATGTGAACGGCTTTTCTAGGATATTGAAAATGGCAGAGTCGCCATAAATATGACCGCGGCTGTGCGGTGTGTCCTGGTTACTAAGGGAAACGAGGTGCTTCTCCAACCTGACTCTGCCCTTAATGAGTTGGAGAAACAATGATCTAAATGAAAATTCGGGGTGGCTTGCCGGTGCTCCTTGTGCTGTGTCATGTACAGTTATATAACTGACTTTGGGAATGGCACTGACAATTGTTTTTGCTTTTTCTAGATCACAGAGCTCTGACAAACCCTGTGTCAACGCGGGATGATGTGTCTGTGGGTGGGGTGTTTCCCCTGGAGATCCCAGGCAGACAGGAGAGCCCGCTCTGGCACCAGGGAGGGGCTGCCTTAGCTCATTAGGGATGGAGGAGGGCTGGGTTGGTGCCTGCCCTGTGGGGGCCTCCCAGGCTCTAAGCCTTCCAGGCTCCCTGAGGGTGGCTTTGGGCCTGTGAGTCCTAAAGGGATGTAAAGGATTAGCTGCCAAGGCATTAGATCAGTGGTTCTCAACCTTCCTAATGCCGCGACCCTTTCATACAGCTCCTCATGTTGTGGTGACTCCCAACCATAAAACTATTTTCGTGGTTACTTCATAACTGTAATTTTGCTACTGTTATGAATCATCATGTAAATATCTGATATGCAGGATGTGTTTTAATTGTTACAAATTGAACGTAATTAAAGCATAGTGATTAGTCACAAAAACAGTCCGTAATTATATATGTGTTTTCCGATGGTCTTAGGCGACCCCTGTGAAAGAGTCATTTGACCCCCAAAGGGGTCTCGACCCACAGGTTGAGAACTGCTGTATTAGAAACTCTGGGTTATTCCCCCAGGCCTTTAGCAAAGATATGCTAAACACCTGAACTTGGACTTGGTCAGCTGGGGCAGCTAAGGAAGGGGCCCTGCGAGGAGCCAGCAGCCTGGGAAAGAGAGCTACTCCCCAAAACAGCTGCCAGAGGGACCTGCGGGCCTCCGAGCTGCAGGTGGGATTTGTGAAGCCAGCAAGCATTCCCCAGCCCTTCCCAGAATGACCTTGGACAGGAATGGGTTTCCTGTGATCTTCGGGGTGGGGAGTCAGAAAGCATTATAATTTGGATATAAAAGAAAATATAAACTTATTTTGTGCTCCAGCAGGGAAGTGGGACGCAGGTACTAATAATATGCATATTGTTACATAAAAAAGAGGGAAGGATCATACATTGTGCTTTATAAGCTGATTGTTTCACTTAAGAATATGTTATGGAAAATTTCCCGTAACATTAAATCTTTCCAGGCAACAATTTTAAAATGGCTGCCACATATTCAAATGCATAGATGTGCTGTGATTTATTCAACCAAATTATTTCCAGTGTCATGATTATACCCAGGACTGTGATGAATACTTTTACTGCTAAATCTTTAAATACACCCGTGATCTATTTAGACTAAAACCCTTGAAGCACAATTTCTAGGTCAAAGGACATTTTGCCATATTTTCCTGCCTCAAAATTGTGTTTCCACTGGCAGCCCTGAACCCTTGGTAATATACTATTATTACAATTATTTTTTAAAGTTTGTACCTGTCGATGGCAAAATAAGAAGGGCCTCTCCGGGCAGCACGGCGCACCTGTTCAGGTGTGACAGTTAGGAGGCACTCTGCAGAGAATTTAAACATCATCAGATGTACTCAAGTTGGGCTGCTTTTGGTCAGCACCATGTGTCAACAGTCCTAAACATTACAGGTGGTAAATAGTCCTGAAAGACTGTCCTTTTTTGGTCTAATTTCTAAACAATTGCAGTTAATGTTGAGTTTCATAAGCTATATGTGACCTTACCATTGGTGCATTTTTTTTTTTAAACTCAGCCTTTAATAGAAATTGTCTTCTGCATGGGAGTTAGTTTAGAGAACTCTCAGTCATGCAGGTGACCCCAGTTTGGAACACAGGTGGGGCAGCTCCTCAGATTCATTTCATGATTAAATTAATGATGGCTTGCCCGGCTGGCGTGGCTCAGTGGTTGAGCGTCAACTTATGAACCAGGAGGTCACTGTTCGATTCCCGGTCAGGGCACAGGCCCGGGTTGCGGGTTTGATGCCCAGTGTGGGGCGTGCAGGAGGCAGCCAATCAATGATTCTCTCTCATCATTGATGTTTCTATCTCTCTCTCCCTCTCCCTTTCTCTCTGAAACCAATAAAAATATATTTAAAACATTTAATCCAATGCCTACATTTCTCTTTTGGCCATTGATCATTTCCTGTCATGCTTATTACTGAAAAGAATTTTATCCTACAGAGACAGAGGGCTTCAGCAATGATCTGCTTCAGGCAGGACTGACGATATAATTTCATGGGTCCCTTGTTCAAAAACGATTAAGAATTTCAAGGTGGTGGCAGTGGAGCATTAAGCCAAGGTTGGCTGGAGCCCTTCTGAATGGGGACCCTGTGTGACTGCACAGGTCACTTACCCGTGCAGCTGGCCTTGGTCTTGGGGTCCAGTGTGCTGGGAACGTCACTGTCTCCCGGGTGCTTCCCCTCCTTAACTGCAGGCGGTGGCCATATTTGCTGTCCCTTCAGCCTGACCGTCGGAGGAGAGATGCCCTCAGAGTGAGGCTCCCACACCCTCACGTTTCCCATCAGCTCCACAGGTGTCAGCAGCTCACCTGCACCGCCAGCTGCAACCGATGTGCTGAGGGAAATGGGACCTCATTTCGTCAGAGAAGCTGAGTTCCCAGAACTGCCCGCTCCTAGACCTGTTTGAAAAAATCATTATTTTACCAAATGAATAGCCCTCACTCCACTGGATCTATTGAGCTTGAGTTTTATGCCAGATCTTACAGGATAAGAAGAGGTAACATTTGGCTAACTTACCTCCCCGCACACCATTGAAGAAAAATGCTAACAATGGTTTGGATGCCACAAAACTGACTGTTTAAAGATGAGGTGATGGTGATGAAGGTTGCAAGTTTTTATTTCTGAGTGTATTTGGTTCCAGGTCCCAGACAGGAGGGAAACGAAGACAGGTAAGCAATCTGGGCCTCAGGGGCCGAGGGGGCTCCTCACTGTGTGAGGGGCAACCGCCTCAGGAGCGAGCAGAGGCTCATGGGAAAACTTCTGGGGGAAGGTGCGTGGCCTCCAAAGTGGAGGCTGTGATGGAAGAGGCTGAGAGTGAATGTCCGTGGCCTTGACGCTCCCATCGGTAAAAATCTCATCTATAAAATGCTCCAACAATCATACGTTGCTAGTGAGAAAAACTAAGAAA
>NW_006284349.1:2151356-2151897 GCF_000327345.1 Myotis davidii | reverse complement strand
GAAGGGGAGTGCTACAGAGAGGGATAGTGCTGACGATCTACAGGGGATTTTTGATTGACTATTGATCAGTGTATGCATGCCAGCAAACTACCTAAGGCTGGCAAAAGAACAAATAAAAAGAGTAGGCTGAGCAATCCAAGGGCTCACCCAGGGCTTGGAGCATGTTCCCACCAGATAGAATGAAAAAAAAATAAAAAATAAATAAAAGGCCATAACACAAAGGGCATAGACAGAGTCTTCAGAAGGGTATTGTTTCAGTGGGTAAAAATTAGCCTTAAAGCCTGCTCTGGTACAAACCAACAAAGCTTAAAAGCAAGTTTCAACAAAGCTTAAGAGCCAAAGTGAACTACTAGAGATGAAAAACTTGCTTAAAGGATTAAAACAGGCCCAGCTGATGTGGCTCAGGTGTTGAGCATCAACCTATGAACCAGGAGGTCATGATTCAATTCCCAGTCAGAGCACGTGCCCAGATTGCAGGTTCGATCCCCAGTAGGGGGCATGCAGGAGGCAGCCAATCAATGATTCTCTCTCATCATTGATG
>NW_006284349.1:2145310-2151207 GCF_000327345.1 Myotis davidii | reverse complement strand
GATGAGATTAACAGCAGATTAAACGTGCAGAGTAAAATATTACTCAACTTGAAGACATAGTAGTCCAAACCATCCAAAATGAAACAGAGAAATATGACTGGGGAAATAAGGGAGTGGAGCATCAGCGAGTTGTGGAACAACATCAAGCAGCCTAATTTAGGTATAATTGGAGTCCCTGAAGAGGGTAGGGAAGAACAGAAAAAAATATTTGAAGAAATATTTCCAAATTAGAAGAAAACTATCAACTCACTGATCCAAGAAGCTCTATGAATCCCAAGCACAAGAAACATGAAAAACTACATCAAAACAAATGAAAATTGAATTATATAAAACCAGTGATAAAGAGAAAACCTCAAAAACAGCCAGAGAAAAACATACACATTATGCACAGATAAGCAAAAAAGATGACAGCACATTTCTCATTAGAAATCATGTAAGTCAGGAGACAGTGGAGATGCATCTTTAAAAATAGTGAGAAAAACCCATCAACCTAGAAATCTATACCCAGCTAAAAGATATTTTAATAAACAATAGCTGACATAATGAATCTGAAAGAATTCATCTGCAGAAGACCTGAACTATAAGAAATGTCAAAGGAAAACCTTAGGCAGAATAAAAGTGATACCAGATGGAAAGATGTACTTATACCAAAGGAATGAAGAACACAGGAAATGGCATCTGTGTGAGTGACTATAAAGGACTTTTCTCCTTGCTTTTAAAAACCTCTAAAAATTAAAGCAGAAGCTCTCCTTCTGCCTCTTAAATTGTCCATTTTCTGGAGTGGAGAAGTCACAGGCGGGGGCCCACAATATAGGACTCCTCTGTTCCAGCCTCTAGCAAGTGACTGAAGTCCATCATTTGCCTTTCTGGACCTCAGTTTCCTGCACCTATCAAATAGGGGATACGATGTCCCAGGCTGTTTCCTGGGCTGTGTTACAGGATAAGATAAGCTTATAAATAACAAACCTGTTGTAAAATGAAAGCAGCCTACCAACATGACTGGTCTGGTTTTAATTTTGTAGCCCCTCCAAGAACACAGCTTCTCATGGGGAGTCTGAGGCCTGCCCAGCTATTGGTAAGGCTGAAGTCTCTTTCTGGGGCAGCCAGTCTGTGTCTGCCCTCTCTCCCAGTGGAAAATCTTCCTCTATGCTTTAGCGTGGGAGAAACCCATTGAGAGCACACCTTCATGTGCAATACAATCCCTCATTCTGGTCCACCCGATAGTTCTGCCCAGCCTCTCACAAAGAACAGCAGTGCCCCAGGGTTCTTGCTGGCCTGGCCCAGCGAAAAATTTGGGCTCATGGAATAGTACTGATTCCTGGCTGGGCATGAAATAAGGAGTTGAGCCTCATTCAGAGTGGCAAAAGGCCAGTTGCCTTTCTGCCTGTTGACTCTTCCTGTTTGCTCAGACCTAGGTGGCCCTGGGGTGACCCCTGCAGGGGGCTATGCCATTGGGCCAGACTCAAGTTTGAGTCATGCTGGGGTGGTATCCGGGGCAGGGAGAGGTGCCACAGCCCCAGCAGATTGTTCCAAACACCGTCCCTCCTGAATTGCTTCAACAAATATTTGCTGAGCACCCACTGCATACAGGTTCCTTGCCAGGTACTGTCTACAGATTAATTTCTTCTTTACCACAGCCATGTAGGACTGGTATTTACATGCCCATTTCACAGATAAGAAAACTAAGGTTCGGTGTCCTTAGTTGGTGGCAAAGCTGAATCCAAGCCCTTTTCTTTCACTTCAAATCCAGAGTCCATTCTGAAGCTTTATGCCACCACTCCTGCGTGACCTAGGTGTCTGGAGACTCAGAGGGCACAGGACTGAGGGGTATTCATAAGAAACAGAAGAGTAATAACAGCTAACATTTATGGAAGGGCTGCTCTGTGGCAGCCACTGTGCAAACTCTTCACAGAGTGAAGAGTTTCAGTCAACCTGGCAGCTCCATTAATCCTCAAAGAAATTCTAAGAACTAAACTCTAGTTTTCTACCCATTTCAATGGCCCAGAATTGCATGGTGTGGACGGGTGGGCTGGACTTGCAGCAGATGCAAATCAGGTCACATTCTGAACCACACTGGGGGTTAGGACTTTGGCGGATGAATTTTGGGGGAATGCCATTCAACCCACAACTGTGACCAAGGACATGGGTGAACCCTGAAATCAGGCTGTACTCTGAGGAGGAAAAACTGACATATCACTGAGCTGAAACCCATCAAATGTCTGTGTCCAGGACAGAGGGAACCCTTATCATCAGAATAGCAAGATGCCCCCTGGAGCCTGGAGAAGGAGAAAGCCAAAGAACAAGAATTTGTCATGTTTATACAGCTGGCAAACCTGGGGACCCGAGCATTCTGGCCTCCGTATAGTTCCACCCCGCTTTTCCATCGCTTTGATGAACTCTCCCTCGAGACCTTCTTGGTCCTAATATCGAACTCACCAAACTGACTCATCCACTGTCTCAGGGACCCTACTCCTAGCAACCTCCAAGTTGCACATTTCACCTCATAACAGACTGTAAATGCTGTCCCCTCGTGTTGTTCAATACACACCCCACATGTCCTACAATATGGACCCAGGGTCAGGATTCCCCGGCTGCAGAGGAAGTATAGAGTCCCTGAAAAGGACCGTCTTGATTATGAATGAACTGGTAACAATCTGGTTTACCCATCAGTCCTTTGTGACCTGGGTTAATGGGAGTCTGTCTTCTTGCCCCACTGAAGTCTCTTTGGGAGCAGCTGCCAAATCCAGAGACAAGTTCCTCAGAGATGCTAATTGAGAGAACAGATAGAAGACAAGGCCTGAGAGCGGGGAGAGGGGAAGAATATAGAGAGGGCGGTGGTGGAGCTGGTGAAGAGGTGGACAGAGGAAAGGTCCTATGGGCGGATGGGGAAGGTCCTGCACTTGGCTGTGGGGTGTGGAAGTGACACATTAAAGGCTTGAGAATAGCACACGGAGGAGAGAAAATTAGGAGAGGAAAGGCAATAGGAGAAGCATTAATGAGATTCATGTATTTTGTTTGTGTGTTTTTTAAAGAGATACGCATTAAAAATTGGAATTCCTGGGGGTTTGTTTGTTGCTTGCTTCCTGTTGTTACTGTTGACTTTGTCTAGTTGATAGGAATTCTTTGGAAGCGACTCATAAAACAGTGCTGTGCAAGAGAAAGAGAAATTGAGCCACGTATGTAATTGAGAATTTTCTAGGAGTAGGCACTTTAAAAAAGTAAAAAGAAGCCAGTGCTATTAATTTTAATAATATATTTTGTTTAACTCAATATGTCTAATGTTATTATAACACTAGAGGCCCGATGCACAAAATTCGCAGCCCTGGCTTCGTCTGGAAGGTTGTCTGGAAGGACGTCCGGCAGGTTGTTTGGCTGTCCGGTCTAATTAGCATATTATGCTTTTATTATTATAGATGTGATCAATATTTTAAAGAATTTTTTAAAAAGGTATTAATGAGATACTTTACGCTTTCTTTTTCAAATTAAATCTTGAAGTCCAGGTTACTTAGAGCACATCTTCATCTGGATTCTACATTTCAACTGCTCTACAGCGGCCACATATGGCGAGTGGCTCCTGGATTGGTCAGTGTCAGCACAGGTGGACAGTCTGGACTACGCAGTTCTGGGACTCTGATGGATGAAATAATAACAATAGCAATAATGGTAACTTACTGAGTTTCTTAGATGTGACACATGTTCCATTTACCCCCTTTCTCATGCATCATCTCATTTATTCCTCTTACCAATCCTAGTGGTCAGTGCTATTATTAGCCCAGTTGATAAATGCCGAAACAGAGCCTCAGAGAGGGTGAGTGATTTGCCCAAGGTCACACAGCTGGTAAGCAGCAGGGCGGGGACTGGAAATCTAGTCTATCTGACACCAGCCCCTCTGCCTCATTTACTCAGAACCAGCCCTCACCCCAGCCTTCCCCAGCCCGCCCCTTTGAGCCCGCGCCCGTGGGTGGACTCGCTTTTCTGATCAATGGAGCTGCCAGGTTGACTGAAAAAACAGACCGGAAAGAACATTAATTGTACAGCTGAGCACGCGGCGTGACTGCCCGGGAACAGCAGTAACAAGATGCTCTGACTCTCATCAGCTGGAGGAAGTGGCAAATGCAAGGCTGGCCACCAGGTTCACAAAATGCAATTGTTCTCAATGACACTCACTTAGCAAAGAGCCAGAGAGAATTGATTGTCATTAGAAGCCGGACAAGAGCATCGATTGTCCCCAGCGATGATGTGAGGCCCTGACTTAGCCTTGCCGAGCGAGCCGAGGGCGATGGTGCGGAGACGTCGTGATGTGATTTCTCACGTGGAAATGGGCTCTGGTGGGCCGTCAGCGCAGAGGAAGCCGGGAGCCCAGGCCTGGCCAAAGGGCGGGGCAGCGCAGGCTGTGCCCTCACCTCCTCCTCTCTGTGCCCACCCCCCAGGCCGCAGGCGAGGAGGCTGAAGGTGTGGGGGGCGCCTCCTCCCCACGGGTTCTGTTTGGCCAGATGCTCTAGGAGGCCTTGGAGCTATGACATTTTGGTGTCTGGGGCTCTGTGGTGGGGAGGGTGGTCCCTCGCCCGGCTGGCCACAGCGGCAGCATCATCTGAAGATGGAGAGCCTGGCATGGATGTGGCCTGGACACGCCAAGCCGAACACCCCCCACTCACCCTGCCACCCCCCCAGGGGGAGTGAGGCCTAGCCTGGGCCGCCCTAGGTGGGAGGTGGCACTGTTCCCAAGGGCTCCTGGGTGCATCTGCAGCTCTGCCTTCACCCTGCTTCTGCCAGGCTGGATGGGAGGGTACAGGCCCTCCCGCAGGCATCCGGGCTGGGACCCAGGCAACAACTGTGCGCCTCCAGCGGTCCATCCGTCTGTCTGCCCATCCATCCATCCATCCATCCATCCATCCATCCATCCATCCATCCAAGAAACGCTACCCAAGTGACTAGGGCCCCAGGGAGAGGGAAGCTTACAGCACAAGGCTTGCCCTTTAGGAGAACATGACACAGACAGCCGGGGAAATCAATAGCTACAAGAAAACACGGAAAGTGATGGAATACAGGAATTTTAACATGTTACCTTGGTGGCAGAGAGTCGGAAGTTGAACACAGAGGGGAGACACCGGGACTGAGCTTTGCGGGATGAGAGGACATTCCAGAAAGGTGGTGAGGATGGTCTGTGCAGAGGGACAGGGGCCATAGGGGACATCCCAGACACTGCCACTCAACACGCAGTTGGAGCTGAGGGTGGGTATGGGAGGGGGAGGGACAGGTGAAGGCTTCATGTGTTTTGGTGAGGATCCGGGACCTTAGCCAGAGCTCACGGAGTGTGGGAGGTTCTACGCAGGGGGAAGTGTCAGGTGGATGATTGAAATGGTCACTCACCTGTAGCGGAGGGAGGGGACAGACAAGAGAAGGGCAGGACCAGGGTGCTGGCCCAGGGCCTGCCGCTCTCGGCTCAGCTGGGCATTGCAGTAGGGATGGCCCCGGAGACTGTGTGCCCGGCTCCCATGCAGCCGGCTTCCCCTGGGTTTTTCCAGTGGGAAGCGAGGCGGATTGGAAGGTGGGAGGAGGGAAGGGCGTTTCTCTCCCACCTAGCCTGCCCCAGGCGGTGTCTGTCCATCTGCCAGTCCCTGCTGGGGAGGCCTGTGTGCTGCACTTTCTAACAACCCTGTCGCCTGTCGCCCCAGGGCTGGTGGGGCTTTCTGCCCTCGCTCCTCTCTGGGCGGCCTACTGTTCCTGTGCTTGGCTTCTCAGCTCCTCCACCCCCTGTGTAGCCAGTTCCCTAAGTGTCTCTCCTTGGTTGAACTTGACTGTGACTCAAGTGGGGAAAGGGAAAGCAACTGGACAAGTTCTCTAACTGCCTGAACCCGAGGGGCAGGGGTAATGGTCTGAGCGGAGGCTACTCCAGC
>NW_006284349.1:2135263-2145234 GCF_000327345.1 Myotis davidii | reverse complement strand
TCTACCCCAGCAGGAAAGGAAACTCAGACACCTAAGAGGGGATGAGGGACCAAAGAAATTGTGGCCCTAGCCAGTGTGGCTCAATGGATAGAGCCTAGACCCGTGGACTAAAGGGTCCCAGGTTCAATTCCAGTCAAGGTTAAGGATCCCCGATTCAATTCTGATCAAGGGCACATACCCCAGTTCAGACTCCATCCCTGGCCCTGGTGGGAGCTCATGGGGAAGGCAACTAATTGCTCACACATGGATTTTTTTTTTTTGTCTCTCCCCCTCCCTTCCACTCTCTTTAATAATCAATGGAAAATATCCTTGCGTGAGGATTAACAAAAGAAAGAAAGAAAGAAAGAAAGAAAGAAAGAAAGAAAGAAAGAAAGAAAGGAACTGTGGATGACTTTAGGGCAGGGATGGGGCACTTCTTTTTTTCTGCAAAAGGCCATTTGGATATTTATAACCTCACTCTAGGACCATACAAAATTATCAACTTAAAAATTAGCCTGCTGTATTTGGTCAAATATTTCATTAACTTGCCCCTAATGCCTTGGCAGGGCCAGACGTTCCCCACCTCGGCTTTAGGGTAACGTGGGGGTCAGCAAACCTTTTCTGTGAAAGGCCGGATAGCAAACATTTTAGACTTTGTGAGTCATAGGGTCTCCGTCGCAAATACTCAACTTTGCTGCTATGGTTCAAAAGTAGACCTAGACAACCTTCTAAAGGAATGAGCATGGCTATGTCCCCAAAACATCAGTTACCAAAACGGAGGCTGGCATTGGCCCGTGGGCTGGCCCCTGAGAGCCTGGAAGGCATGTAGTGATGTGAACAGAAGGAAGTGATTTGGGTTTAGCCTGGGTCGGGAGAAAGCAGGGAGGGGACGACGGGGCAGGGTGGGGGGAATAAAGGCTTGTTTATAAGTTGAGAACCTCAAACGTTACGCAGAAGAGAAAGAAATGAGGATTCGTTCAGTAAGGAATCATTCACCCCTGGGAGGGAGGACCCTGTCTGCAGGCGGCACGCGGGTTCCTAGCTATCTTCTCACCAGCAGACAGAGGGGAGGAAAGGAGAGGAGGGAGAGGGAGATCTTTGCCACCAGTGTTTCTATGTCCAGGAAGGACTACCCACTGCTGCCATTTATACCAATTACCCATGAATCACCACAGCTGGATGTCAGAGGGTGTCTCATCTGCGTCCCCAGCACTTACCAGGTTTGGTGTGTGGCCGATGCTCAAAAGCAAGTGCGGGTTGACCAGGAGTATGAAGGAGAGACTCTATTTGTAAACTTGTGAAATCCATTTCTTCTTTCATTTCTCCTCGATCCTTTCACGTTTTTGGATAGCCTTTCACACTATGGAAGTTCTGGAAAATATATATGCCCTGTTGGGTAAGGTGTCAAATATTTCGAAGTACGTCACCAAACTCAACTTCTGAGGTGTTGGTTTTTTTTATTTTGCTTTCAGGAATCCCATTATTTGACTATGTTTACAGACTAAATCCGTGCTGGATCTGGAGTTAGGCACGCACACAGAGTGAAGAAGTACCACTAAGCATTATGCTGCATCTTCCTGGTTGCAAACAGAACGCTGTCTGCAAACTAGATCCAGCCGCAGGGCCGCTCTGGGCGAAGTTCCCGCCTGGATTGTTACAAGAATGGTTTGTAAGCTCCTGGCAAGGAAGCCAGCGTGGGCACACGAAGATATACTGAGTGAATGCACCTGAAACCTATACAATTTCATTAACCAAGGTCACCCCAATAATTCAATAAAGAAGAAACAAAAGATATAGTAAATGAATGAAAGAATGGAATAGTTGAATGAATTGTGGTTGCTTTTTTATAGGAGGAATATGTTTCTTAAGACCTCCTATCATTTAAAATATGCATAAGTCAAGATTAATTTCCCCAGAGGAATAAAGTAGGATTTACATTATTTTACGTTTTGTACATTGAGTGAAACTTTATTCTTTTCCATTGCCTTATTTCAAATTTGCATAATTCATATCAGCATCAAGCATGTCTCTATTTTCTTTCTTTCTTTTTTTTTTTTTTTATAAAGGAAGGCTATGGACTTACACCCGGAGATCAAGGATGTATTTGATAAGCTTTGATTGGATGGAGAAATGCAGGCTCCATCTTCATCAAGCCAGGTGCACGTGTAACGAGTGGAGTGATTCCCCTCACAGGGTGAGGGGCCTACAAGAGGGTTTCGAGACCATGCTGCCTGGCTCCAGGTTTGTCTTAATCAACGTACAAAAGACATTTTCAAATTGGTGGCCCCATGATACCTGGAGGGAAAGAAAGTGTTTCGGGTGACAAAATCAGGACCCTCATGCCCTCACCCCTCTGCTAATCTCAGCTGGCCTTGAACAGTGGGCCACATCTAAGGAGGTGACTTTAATAGCGATAAAGACAATGTCCTGCATTTTGATCCAAAATGAATATCTGGAGAAGTACACCAACAGCTGCGGCTTAGTCATTTTGGTTAGTAGCAAGTTCAATGTGAATCAGTGGGGTGACGAGACTTCTGGAAAAATGAATTTGGTCTTTGGTTGCATGAGTAGAAGTAGAGGATCTAGAAAGGAGGAAGTGATAGTTGCCCACTGTCAGACTGTACCTGTTTCCAGTTCCCAGCTCTGAGCACAAACTGGAACACGCCCAGACGAGGAACATGGCCGTAGACAGAGCTTGGGGATACGTGTTCTAGAAAAGACTTAGGAGGACATTATTCTTGGTTTCAAACATATCAATGGTTGCCACATGCAAGAGGCTTTAGTTTTGCGCTTTTGTGGCTTTTCCTGCAGGTAAAAGCTTCAGGAACTGGGATTTTGTCTCCATATAAGGACGATTAGAGGGTCTGAAGAAGAAAGGACCGCCTGAGGCCAGGCGATGTGCTGGCTCATCCTGGCCCATTTAGCGGCTCATCTGAACCTCAGAACCTCATAGAGAGGAGAAGACAAATCTCATTTCCTTCTCTTTTGAACACCTGGTGAGCCAGTTACAGCTGATTCGGGAAAGGGAAAAGTCAATGGCCATTAAATACATGGGAAAATGTAACGTTGCTCATCATTAAATAAAAATTCAAACAGCAATACAGCACTAGTTTTTGCCTGCTAGCAAAAATTAAAGAGAAAAATGAGTTCCCACACTGGTAAGGGTGCCATGTAATGGGTGATTCCTTGCATCGCTGTCGGCACGGATACCGTTTGGAAAGCCTGAGTGTGAAGAGCTGTAACATTGATAATACTTTCGATCCAATAGTCAAATAGGCTATTGAACCAGAAGAGGAGTTGAAAATATGCAAATGTCCACATGATTGATGTTCAGTGTGGAATTACTTATAACAGAGAGAGACTGGAAACAATTTAAACAATGGAAGGGTAACTGCTGGAGAGGACGGGACACCACTCAATGGAATGTTATGTGTCATCTTAAAAGATAGTCACTTTCACTGTAGCCATACAGACAATGCACAGGACATAAGGCTACGTGTGTGTAAGTGAGGGATTGCCAACCACAAAAGTCTATAGCTGTGATGACTATAATCACATTCAGTAGAAGGAAATTTCCTCTTTTTACGTCCAGACCTGGGTCATGCTGGGAAGATCACTTCAACTTTGGGATTCAATGGTCCCTACTGTCCCTTCCAGTTTTAGGATGTGAATAGAATGACCCATTTAATAAACTGCATCCCAGAGGGATTAGGAATCAGCCACTGTCTTATTTTCAGACTAGAGCCCCGGTGCATGAAATTCATGCACAGGAGGGAGGGGGGTGTTTCTCAGCCCGGCCTGCACCCTCTCCAATCTGGGACCCCTGGGGGGATGTCCAACTGCCAGTTTAGGCCCATTCATTGGGCCTAAATCGGCAGTTAGACATCCCTCTCACAATTTGGGACTGCTGGCTCCTAACCACTCGCCTGCCTGTCTGCCTGCCTGATTGCCCCTAACTGCTTCTGCTGCCAGCCTCATCGCCCCCTAACTGCTCCCCTTCTGGCCTGATTGACACCTAACTGCTCCCCTGCCGGCCCTATCATCCCCAACTGCCCTCCCTTGTGGCCTGATCACCCCCAACTGCCCTGCCCTGCCCTGCAGGCCTGGTCACCTCCAACTGCCCTCCCCTGCCGGGCTGATCTCGCCCCCAACTGCCCTTCCCTGCTGGCCTGGTTGCCCCCAACTGACCTGCACTGCCAGCCGTCTTGTGGCGGCCATCTTGTGACGATGTTGCACGAGGGTGTTGTGTGACGCCACCTAGGCTTTTATTATATAGGATTCCCTCATCACACTGTACTTCTTCTACATTATAGATGTTTAGAAACCAGTTTTGAAATGAGTAACAAATAAAAAGAAATAGAATTCCTCGATCCCTCTCAATACACGGCTGTATGTTGCAGCGGGTTTAGCCATATGCTCCTTAAGCACTTTGTTATGGAGTGACATAAAACAGTTCCCGAGTCATCCCCAAATGTCCAGGAATGACCTCAAATCAAGATACTCTTGCTAGTAGCATTATTGAAAGGCACTGTTCTGAGAAGGCTCATTCATTCACACAAAACAAAGGGAAGAGATGAATATTTAATAAATGGATTTATTCACTTAGGTTTGAGTTAAAAACAACAACAACTTGTCTGTATCCCTGGTTTAGGATCCAATGGGAAGAAAGTGGTCAGAACACTTACATTCCTTGAATTTCACTAATTCCCAGGGCTTCTGAGAAGCAGGGTGAGACCTGAGCTTTCAGCTCATAAACAAAAGCCTCTAGTCATGCCAGACTCCCTCTGAAATTGCGATCATTTGTTCAGAACTTTCTAGAAGAATGTCCTTTCATCAGGCAGAGCAGTCAAGAGGAGAAATTGGTCAGGGGTAGCAGCACCTTCAATTCCATCCATCCCACCGGCACAGCATCAACACACACCTGAGGTACCTGGTAGGGGGCAGGGCTCACCATCCTGAGAATTCATGCAACTTTTGAAGACAGGGTTGTCTGCTCCTTTCAGAAAGCAACCCATTCAGATCATCCAGGGAAAAAATTAAAAATACAGGGATAGCCTACAGCTAGGTTACCTAAACCTTAAAGAGCATGAAGATTATTTAAATATGCAAATGAGGCATCTCTCCAGCAAATAATTACATCTTCAAGGCAGCATCCAGAGCGTGAGTTTGGCTGGAAGGAAACACAGAACTTCAGACACACAGTTCCCCACCTAATGCATCACACAGGATCCCACGTGCTGGAATTAAAACCAAGGCAGCTGATGAGCACGAGCTTATTGGTACCGTTGATTTTTTTTCTTCTTTCTTTGCATTTATACCTGTTTTTAATAAAATGAAGACACTGGTCATTGCTTTGTTTTCTTCTTTTCAGGGAAAGAATTGGAGTGTGAAGTGAGGGAAGAGGCAGCGGTTGGGGTGCCTTTGGATGAAGGCAGAGGACCTAGTGGGGGGCGGGGTGCATGAATACAGTGATGGGACATACACAGAAGCAGCTAGGGACACACTGAGTGCTGGCCTTTCCAGTCAGTCACCTGGCCATACCCGGAACTTATTTCCACAGGATTGCCATTGCCCAGCCCCCAGGAAGCTCTGCTCCCGAAAGCCTGGCCCCACCCCTCGGGGCTGCCAGTTAGGCATCTCAACACATGCCTCCCAGGGCAACTCCAGGCTCCGCTCCCATTAGCTTTCCAGGCCCTTGAGGACTGGTCCACGTGTCACCGTCACCCAGCAGTCCCTGGGAGGGCTTTGCTGCTAAATGAATGCTTCTTGAATTAAACAAGTGAACTGCCTTCAGACATCGGAATCATTCATGGAAATCGTGTGCAACAGCTAACACAATGAACTTGACTTTGGTGGCGGTGTTTTCCATTGTCAGGCAGTGTTATTTCAATCCTACCTCTTTCACTGGTCTCCTTCCCCACTTAAGCTGTATGTCCCTCCCTCAGGGCTTTCACTGCAGGTAACAAGCCAGGGCCAGATTTTTGCTCCGTTCTGTGGGATGGGTCAATGTACCCAAGAGGTCAGATCAGAATTTTGGAGGTGTTTTATTTTGACTGAGTTCCCTTAGATGTATCTGATGGTACTCTAACTCGTGTCTCCTGTCTAGCCACTTGAGATTTTACAGGGGTGGGGAACATCTGGCCCGCAGGCCACAGAAGGCCCACGAAATCATTGGATCTGGCCTGCCAAAGCATTAGGGGTGAGTTAATCTAATGTTTGACCAAATATAGCAGGCTCAATTTTAAGCTGATAATTTTGTATGGCCTTCAAGTGATGTTATAAATATCCAAATGGCTCTTGGCAGGAAAAGGTTCCCCACCCCTGATCTAGGAGGACACACCACAGTTTTGAAGGTGATTCCAACAGTGGAAATGGAAATGGAATTGGCAGGATTGCTGGCAGACATGGGGTCCCCAGGTGACCATTGACCTCACGGTCACATCCCCACCACAGGAGCTCAGCCTGGCTTCCTGGACACCAGTGAATGGGGCTGAGCAGATGGGTCGTGGCTGAGCCTGGCTCCCCTGGAGTTCCTGCAGATCTACCGAGCACTCGAGCACACAGAACTAGCACACCAGGAACCAGCGAAGCTCTGAGACACGTCTCCGTACTGCTCTCGCTGGGGACGGTGCCCTGTGACCTAGTACTTGTCCCAGCCACTCCCCTTCCCCTTCAGCTTCTTGCTGGCTCTTGGTGTGTGCATGTTGGGCGGGGAGGGCATTTCAGTGGTGCTGGGAGGTCCTGGAAGGTGAGAATCTAAGGCTTAGAAAAGTCATCACAAGAAACCCTCAGCCCTGGGAAAGGCCGGCAGGCTCCAGTCCTAAAGTTTGGTTTATCATTTGACAGTTTCCAAATGGAGACTCGATCTGGCCCGGTGGCTTGGTTAGTTGGAGGGTCATACTGTGCCGTAGGAGATTGTGGGTTTGATTTTGGTCAGGGCATGTACAGGAGCAGCGGATGTCTGTCTGTCTGTCTCTCAATATCAGGGGATGTTGAAGGGGAAAAAAACACACAGAGGTATGATCTGTCTTACCCACAAGCTCCCAGGCTCTCGATGGAAGGCCTGCTGCCCAGTAACTCTGTAGACTAGCGCTGGGATTCCCGGGACCCACAGGGGAGCCCAGTTTCGGGCTGCCCACTTGTGTATTTGCAGAAAGGCATGTGATTTCCCACCAAAAGGAAAACATGAGTGAAGATGGGCACAACTCGTGCAGCGGAGACCGGAACACCGGACTCAGAAAACACAGCGCCCCAGCCTCCTGGTGCAGGTAAGAAGCAGACATGCACTCGCTACTCAGCACTTGCACGTGGAGATGAAGCGCACACAACACCACGAGGCCATTTCTCGTCAATTGATGCAACTCAGTAATTTTTATTGCAACTGGAAGACAATACATCACAGAAACTTTATGGTAGGTCTGGGGGAAAGTGTTATTTACAATAAATGATGAAATAGTTTGTCTTTGGCAATATGATTACATATGAAGAATGCGAAACGCAAGGATGGATACCTCCAAAGCAACACCATCAGGTCCCTCAAGTTCGGCCCATCGTGCCTGCCTCCTCCCTGCTGCGGACCGCGAACGCGACGGAACGCCACCTTCCTTCTCCTCTACGGTTCTCCCTTCCTAGTCATGATATTGGCAGTTTCATACAGAAAATACAGAAAAGAAAATTGGCTTCTGAACAAGTATGACTCTAATACATTAATTTGGCCATGTAGGTCGTTGGCCAGCAAAGGTCAGAAGGTCGACCCTAAGCCTTGAGAGTAAACCTCTGGGTCTTCTGATTGCTTTATCACTGTTATTTTTCTGCAAAACAAAAACACACCTCAGAAGTGTTACAGAATCAAGAGTATATATTTTTTTAAAAAATGGTACAAGTGTGGGATGCTTCCCAGACACACACGGATACTGTTTCCTCCACATTGTCACCATGGCAGTGTAAGTAGTGAGTGTGAATGACACGGCGCGGGACTGGCTACTGCATCGGCTATGAGCCTGGATGGCCTCCACGTACATTTGCAGGAGAAGCTGAATGTTTACTGAACTGAAATGGTGCTAAGTTTCACCTTAAAATGAAAGGGGCGTGGGGGATGTCGGGGAACTCAGGCCACAGTCATGAAAGGATGGAATACAATTTCTAGGTTTGACAGGTTCGCCATATCGAAGTCGTCGAGAATCCAATATGGAATATTAATTATTTGCAAAAGCAGGGAAGGGTGGTCTCCGCCTTTGCAAATGAAACACAGTGGGAAACACTGTTGTATAGATCCCCAATAAATACTCTTGATTTCAACGGGAACAAAACGAACAGGACAGGGGCTTGTGAGCACATCACAGGTAAGTCAGAAGTGATCTTTCGCCTAGGTCTGGTGTTAAAAGTACGACAGACAGCAGGATACAGCACCATAGACACATCGGTTTCGGCTGTTAAAAGATGTTTGTTTTTTAAAAATCGGATTTTCCCTCCTTAATGTTTTTGGTCGGTGAAGCTAGCACTTGTTTGTAGAACTGTGGAAGAATGGCAAGGTCACACGCATTTTCTCATGATAAAGCAACCGAGCTGATGAATCTGTGCTTGATTCAAGGATGACCAGTAGGAGAGAGGAAACAAGGAGTGAACCCCCAGGGCGGGTGGGTGCTCTCTCGAAGGAAGAGGGGCTGACAGGTGAATTTCACAAAGGTGGGCGGGTCTATACAGAACACTGAATGCTGTGTGTAAATCCTCGTGAAACTCCAGAAACAGGAACACCACACAATGTATACACTTTGATTTACACATTCCGTTACAAAGGGAAAAAGAGGACACCATTACAACGTTGTAACTGCGTTAACTGCAATAGAAACCAAAGTCCCGAGTTTGGCAGGTAACTAAGAGAGGGTTATCCACTTAGGTTATATAGCAAAAGTGTGGATGTATATTATATATAGTAGTATAAATAATAAAAAAGTATTATTTAAATTAGATCACAGTGCTGCATTATGTGCATAACAGTGTTTGATATAGTATTGGAGGGCCGGGACCTATGACACTTGGGGGGGGGGGGGGAGGGGGGACGACGACACAGAGTTCATATGTGTTCTTTTGGTGGCAAAAAAAAAACCATCCTGAAGATGAAAGAAAATACACTTCTCTACAGAAACACGAAAATAAATTGCAACATCTGGGCAGCTGTGATCCACCAGAAAGAAAGGACTCCCAACCTGAATCAAGTTTAAAGGTAAAGAGAAGTCACATTGAACCCATCCAGGCCCATAGGGAAGACCCTCCCGTTAGGTCACTCGTACGCATGACTCCTTCTCCAAGAGCCCTTCCGCCAGGGCCCGGGGCCTGCACGCGGTGTGGGCGCAGCACTTGGCACTGAGCAGGCCTGGGCTGTGCCAGGGAGGAGCGGGCACAGGAGCCATCCAGGCGGCACTCACTCTGCAGAGCCCACAGCCAGACGCTGTCCCTCAGGCAGGAACAGCGCTCAGAGACATGGCCTCTTGCAGGCTGCCCCCTGGTAGTACCTGCTTCTCCAAGGAAAACCGGTTCTGGGGAAAGGAAAGGCCGCCGACACTGGCCTTCGCACACACTCAGCCCCGCCCAAGACGGAAACCCGCCACCGGCAGTCCTGGCCAGGGCTGTCTCCAACCACCCTCTCCATGTGGGTTTGGGCCATTTCCAGGTAAGACAACTTGACCAAAGGACTCTCAAAAGTATACCGACTTGAGGAGGGGAGGGAACATAGGAGCTATGGTAGATTATAAGGCTGGGAATGAAACCTATGATGCCGACAAACCCTTTCCACAGAGTACTAGTAGATAAAGATAGAAGACCACGGTAGTAGCATAAAAATAACTGTCTACGTGTAAGTCATTTAAGAAAAAAGAGCTACGGCCTTTCTCTTAAATGTGCCCAAGGGCCAACAGCAAGTAACGGCAGATGTCACGGTGCTCAAGTGTTCACGGCTGCTTTCCAACGCATCTGGAAATATTGCTATAGTTCCC
>NW_006284349.1:2131733-2135251 GCF_000327345.1 Myotis davidii | reverse complement strand
ACCCCGACCCCCCACCCCCCCATGAGTAGGTGAGATACTGGAATGAATGACACGTGAAACGCCACTGCTCCCGCGGGAGACACAAAAGCCAAACCGCCGCACCCCTCGAATGGAGCCCGGGCGACCTGTGGGACAAATGAGTACACAGGCTGGTGTGGAAGCTACAGAACACCTGACGTTCGGGAAGGAATTCCAAGACTAAAGTGAATGACACGCGAGCAAAAAGACTCTCTCACAAATAGGCTTGTGCTTAAATTCTCTGCTGCTCCTGGAGGGGCTGGGGAGGGGGTGCTCCTGCCCCTGGCGTGGTGAGGGCGTGGACAGCCTCCTTCGGCAATGAACTCACTACAAACGGCCACATACACATCCCCCCCGCCCCCAAACAGTCGAAATACAAAGTTTAAACACAATTGAGCCATTGTTTTGGTTATGCATAATGTGTATGCCCCCAAAACAGAAGAAAAATAGAAAAAAGTACCCTCACTAAAGTTTTCCCTGCAAGTCCCCCAGCGGCCCCTGTGAAGGGGCCGAGGGAACTCAAGGAAAATAACACTTAGAAAGCTGCCCAATGAGGTATTTATGCAAAAAGAGTGGTTCTGGAGTTAAGAACACACTTTTATAAGATAGTTATCTAGTTCTCAAGAGAGATCAGAAAAGTAAATCACACACATTGCATTTTATTATCTTCTAAAAGAGGCCTTTGCTCCTTTAGAAAAATGAAATGAGGGGAGACAGCCCACCGTGGGGGGTTTAAATTGGAAGAACCGCCCCCCTCCCCTGCCAGAAACAGTCCTGAACCTGTATCTGCCTTTCTGGGGGGAAGTCTACATTTTACCTGGGGGGGGTGGGAGGATGGGGCGGTGTTTCCTGGGCTTGATCAGGTGACCATACAAACCGGTGTCCCTCGGGTTTCAGAGCTGTGCATGGCTTTTGGGGTGTCGAATGTTGGGTGAGATGGGGGGAACGGAGTACTTCAAAACTATATCCTTACTCCCTTCTCTCCCCTGACCGAATATGCGGGAAGAGTTCAGGTTCAGGTAACGAAGTCGACCTGGTGTGCAGGTGACTTCTTCAGGGTCTCTCATCAGTAACCACAGGAAGCTGAGCACGAGGCACGCAGCAGCCTCCCTGCCCTGTTTTTAAAGATCAACACGACCCACTTCTGTGCCTCCCCGTCACATCCTGAGCCGCAGTGGCGGGTGTTTGTTGGTGTCTTACAATTCCCCTCCACTTGGGTGGAAGATCACACTTGGGCTTTTCTTTGGGTCTCCCCCAATCATCTTTAGGCAAAGAGGACAGGAGTTGCTGGGCTGCGGGACATCGTCCTGCGGTCTGAGTTTTGCTCTCACAATCTAGATGGGCTTAAATCCAGGCTGGTTCGTGTGCGGAGGTGGCAGAGATGGCCGGCCCCGCCTTCCCACCGTGACAGGGGGTCACAGGAAAACTGTGGGCCGGTCCTTCCCACACCTGTGTCGCTTCCTCCTTCGCATGACCCCTAACTCACACCCTCATCTAATAAGGCCCATTAGCGCTGTTTCCCTTCTCCTGATGAATTTGCATAATTATCCACTGCCTTTTCCCTAGGACCAAATTGCGGTGATGGTTTCCCCAGTCAGCGTCCCCTAATTCTCTCGATTCTAACATACACACTCGCTACGAAGTTTGCCCTCACATTATTGCATCATGAGAAACATGTCCAGACACTAGAGAAAGGACACACTTTCCACAGAGAATCAGAAGGGGGTGGGGGCTGAAGTGCAGACAAGGCAGGCCCTACCGGAACATGAAATAGTTTTATATTGCAGAGTTAGTTCCCCAACAGTCAGAATTTGTCCCTGAAGAAGGTTAAACCTTAAACACCTGCTTCAAAAAACCAAAACAAAATAATTGGGGGGGAAAAAAAAAACCAAAACAAAAGGAAAAATAAAACAAAAAAGAAAACCCAAAGAACCTCTAAGCCTAAGGGCTTAAACATTAGAGGCAGAGCCTTTTCGCTATTTTCTATATTTATATGAAAATAATTCATGCTTCATGCTAAATACAGTATTTACCTTACAAGAACTTTATTTTTGAATAAAAAAAAGTTTGTGTTTTTATGATTTTTTTTTCCTTTTTCTTTTTAGAAGGAATCCATGCATTGTGGATCGGAAATTTCTGCTGGCTACAACGGGCTGACTGCGGAATTCACTGATTTTTGCAAAGATGAATCCTGACTGACATGATCTGCAAACTCCATTTTGAGGGCAGTATAGGAGTTTTCTTTTGCCTTTTTGCCACATTTTTTTTTTTTTTTGGTGTGTGTGTGTCCATCAATGTGCCTTTCATCTTTAAAAAATAGACCACAGTACTCATGGCAGGTTCCATAGCTTTTTGCTTGTTTTTTTCTCCCCCCCATTTGGATCAAATAGTTTTGACAGAAAAAGGTTTGTACCATTTTTTCCTTCCTTGACAACTATTTAATTTCTTGGACTTGATTTTCACTTGGGCAGTTAACAGCCTGTCTGTGGCTTTTCTCTCACTCTCGTGTGTGTGTGTGTGTGTGTGTGTGTGTGTGTGTGTGTGTGTGTGCGCGCGCGCAGGGCCAACCCTTCAGGCTTATGGCTTGTGGAACATTCTCTTAATTTCAGATAGAACAGAATTCAATGATTAGGAACATCACTAAAAACTGACCCCATTTCCTTTCCTTAGTCATTGACACCAGTGTCCGTGAATGGTCCAGTGTCCACCGCCAGACATCAGGAGGATTCAGGACTAAGAAGCACTGAGGCCCGGGACCCCGCCCCCACCCCGCGCACTGAGCGGCAGTGCCCAGGGTTTCCTGGCAGGAGACGCTGCCTGGTGCCACCAGCCTGGGCCTGCTCCTGGGGGGCGAGGCGCTCTTCCTTCTCCCCAGTTGCCTCACGCACATTCACTCAGTCAACCCCACTGGGTGGACATCCTGACCTTGTAAACCTAACGGTTAGGCCTGACTGATGATGACCTTGCCTGGCAGGTGCCGAACACAGCCTTTCCGCGGCATCCTGGACACCCCTGCGGAGCCAGCCACGGCCTCGGGCCAGCGGGAGGAAGCAATGATCAATTTTGGCTTTTTCGGTTTTGTCTTCAGATAATGAGAAGCGTTTGTAAAACAGCTGAATGTCAATGAGTCTATGGCTTCAATCTCCTTTAAACGTAAAATTCTCAAGGGTCCAAAACAAAGGGGGGGGGGGGCAAATTAGAGAAGAAAACAAAAAAGGAAAGAAAGAAAACCAAACCCAAAACAAAGAAAAGAAAAAAAAAAAAGAAATTGCTGATATTGCCACAAATCATTAGAAATCTCCTGACATGCTGAAACCAAATGGCCGTTCAGTTCAAAACAAATCAGTGACTTGTTTTTTTTTTAATTTTTCGTGGTTTCCTTTTGCTCTTTCTGCCCCTTTGCCGTCCGATTGGTGATGTTGTTCAAACAGGACCGAATGCCTGCCAAGTGCAGGAGCGACCCCGCCGCCTCCTTCATCTCCTCGTCGTCGCTCTCGGGG
>NW_006284349.1:2101551-2131540 GCF_000327345.1 Myotis davidii | reverse complement strand
TGAGACCCTGTGATGAGGCCCCCGTGGCCCCCCACCGCCCCCCTGATGCGCTCACACGTCCAGCCCTCGGAGGCGCAAACTGGCCACGTGCCAAGGCGGCCGGGAAGTCGGCGTCCTGCACCCCGTTCCTCCCATCACCGGCCTTTTCACTCAGTGTGTGCGGCTGAGCCGCCAGAACAACACATGTCAGAGGCCACAGCGGTGGCAACCGGGTCTCCATGGAAACCCTAAGGGTCGCAGACCCGCCGGCACGGAGGGACAGACACCGGGGAGGCGGCCCGGTGCTTCCGAGGAAAGACCCGCGTCCTGCTCACGCTGCTGCGGTAGGAAGACTGAACCCTGCCTGCAGCGAAGAGGCACCTGCCGGTGGGGACGGCTACCCACTCAGGCTTCCCTCCTTCCCCCCTTCATCCTACAGGTATTCACCGAACGCCCCACATGAAGGCATGGCCTGGGGAGGGTCCCAGGTGGGACCAGGTACAGGCACCGCCGCACAGACACCGACGAGCCAGCAGGTCACGGTTAGACCCCAGGAGGGGGAGCACCCGCCAGGCGCCTGCAAACCTGCATAGATGACGGCGTTGAACTCCAGAGCGTCCTAACTGCACAGGTGCCAGGAGGAGGATCTGGAGAAGTTTAGGAACTTACTGAGAGCCGCCACAGCTCATAAGCAGCAGAGCCACGATCCAGCTCTTAGCTTCCCCATCAGATCCGCTCCACTCCTTTCTGATTTTCCCACAGATCAGTTCCCCGCCTTCCGCTCCATTCCCATCAGAGCCGGACAGCACTCTCCACGCCTCTAGTCATTTTGTTGCTTCACTTCTAACAATGAACAGACCTCCTCTGGGCTTCCTCAGGAGCCAAGTGGGAACAGAGGTTGCACCCGCTGCACAAGGTCATGGGCCCAGGACGTGAGGGAACACTGGCAGGTATTCAGGAGGCTGGGTGAGCAGAGAGGTGAATCCTCGAGGGAGGGAAGGGCTACTTAGAGCGGAGGGGGCAGAGGAGGCCACAAGCAAAAGGTCTGTGGCAGAGATGGCTTCTGAAGCCGGAGGTGAGGGCTGAAGGCTTAGGGCCGGGAGGAGATGCTGTATGGCACCACCCGGCCCTGTTTCTTGTAAGCTCATCCACCTGATGATACGTTTCTGGGCGACAGGAGCACACTTTCCTTCCTGCAGAGCCCCAAGTCTAGGTCCTCCACAGAGAGGAGCTCCGTGTCATCACGTGGTGACCTGTTCCAGGTCTGTGATTCCCATTACAGCGTCAGCTCCCTAAGGCAGGGCCCAGTCACTGGTACCTCTCCAGGGGCTAGCGCTGTGTCGGGTACAGCGTGGACACACAGCAGAGAGAAGGGCGGGAGCAGATGGAGGTGTGTGGCAGAGAGTGGGAAGTCTGGGAAGATGACTGTGGACCTCCACCAACACGCCTTATCGGATACTCCCTAAGGATATGGCCCTGGAAAGGCGATGGGGTCAGGCCCACTGATGAGCTGCAGCTGTGAGCCCACCCCTTCTTCTCCTGCCAACCCTGCGGACTTATGGGCTCAGCAAGACTCTGGTTGCAGCCCGGACAGCAGCTGAAAGGGAGGCGAGTTCCTGTGATAAATGGTGTAGCAGGTCAAGGGTCTCCCTCTCTTCGGCGCCCTCCTACATTTAAGCTGCTAGATGTCTCAAGACCTCCATGATCAACCCCACAATCACAATGTGTGCATTTGCACAATGACGTCCTAGCAGGTCCAGAAGGGCCCCAGGTTGTCCTGTTCTCTAGGATCCCAGATCCATGCCACCCCTCCCCTCCAAGTCCTTATAGAAAGAACCTGGCTTGTAAGACAGACAGACATCCAGCAAGTTTATTTGTGAGCTTCAGCGCACCTCTCTGCCTCCCAGGGCAGTGTGACCAAATGAAAAGTCTGACCACAGAGGGCAGCTCTGACTTGGTCTCCTCTCCTGTCAGATTGCTCGCTGCTGCACCGTGCTTACCCCAAGTGGTGCCATTTCTTTCTATTCTAGCTCAGGAGCCGTATGGGAATGCAGCATAAAGTAGGAGCAGAGAGGCCTGAGGGAAGAAGTGCTTCAGAGGCTTGCCTGTCAACATGGCCCTGAGCTGTGTATCTATGTTCTGCAGACTTCCTGTTTCTTGGCTGCCTTGGGGAACATAAAAGTGGCCAGGAGAGGATGCCTGTGAGGTGCTACCAAATAGGAAACTTCGTTAATGTAATTAATCGCACAGGTAGCTATTAATAGTCATGACGGCAAATGAAAATGAAATCTCATAGAATGGCCCTCTCATCTTTGTTGTTTCAGGTAACTACTGTTGAATCATTAATTCAGTAATGAGTCCGCCAAACTAGCAAAAAACACTTTCAAAGTGAACTCAACTACACTTGGGTGAGTAAACGGGCTTATTTCTAGGCTTTTAGAAAAGTCAATTCAATTCTGAGTCCTTACTTTTTAATGGCATGGGGCTTATGACTCACTTTACTACCTCAGTTAAGCAGACTACGATACCCCCCTGAACATATGCGGAGAGGGAGGGAACTGTGAGTGCAAAAGAGTAGGAACTAAGGCAAGTGCTGCAAAAATCTAATTCTCAGAGAATCTAGGTGAGAGGCATATGGTGTTTATCATGCTTTTCCCCTCCTCTTTGCACAGGTTTAAAAAATAGTTTTTTTCAATGTTTTTATTGATTTTAGAGAGAGTGGAAGGGAGAAAGAGAAACACTGATGTGAGAAACCTCAATCACCCACCTCCTGCACGCCTCCTACTGGGGATCAAGCTCACAACCTAGGCGTATGCCCTGATGGGGAATCGGACTGTGACCTCCTGGTTCATAGGTCGATGCTCAACCACTGAGCCACGGCGGCCAGGCCCAGCCGCAGTTTTAAAAGCAAATCCTCTTTTGGAGAAAGGAACCTAAATTTAGGTCATGAGGATTTCCACAGATTAAGTTCAAGCAGATAATGGAAAAGCAGCTCATAACCTAAAATCACCAAACATGTCAGCAAAGAGGCCACCGGGAACATATAAATGTAAAAATACCTGTAACCAGCCAGGGCACGGGAATGACGGCACCCTCGGTGGGTTCGCGGGGAGAAGTAACTGCCTGCACAGGCAGCCAGTGCAGATAAAGTCAGCCCCAGCCAGCCTCAGCTCCAGATGGGGCCAGAGACAAGAAGAGCCTCCCCTGAGAATTTTTAATCACAAGCCTGAAGTCTTATGGGTATGAAGCCAGAATTCTACTGTGGGGACCAGGGACCACAAGCTAAATTTAGTTAAAAGTGCCCAACGGTGCCTACTGTTGAAACACACACACACACACACACACAAACCCTTTCTGGAAGAACCTAACTTAAAACCCAGGCCACAAAGAATTCCCATACATAAGATTTTAAGGAACATAGGTTCATAACCCAAAACCCATTAAACATAAAAGAAGCCACCGTAAGCAAGAGACAACAGAAACACACACACAAAACTGTGAATCTGCAAATATTGAAATAACTAGGTACAGAATGTAAAGTATGCAAATGAAATAAAAAAGAAGGAACTGAAATACATTAGAAAGGGAGAATAGATGATTAAAGCCAGGCAGGCAGATTTTGGAAGGCATCAGGTAAAATTTCTAAAGCTGAAAAAATAGAATCCCTGAAATGAAAGAACTCAGTGGGAGCCAGAAGAGACAAATTAGTGAATCAAAAGATGGATCTGAAGATAATATATATAAAATGCAGCACAGAGAGACAAAGGGATAAAAAATATGAAAGAGAGATTGGGCAACATGGACTATAATAACCAGCTATCCCTCTAAGCTGGAGTTCCAGAGTGGAAAGGAATAAATGGAGAAGATCCAAAATCCAAATAAAAAATGGCTGAGAATTTTCTAGTTTTGATGAGGGTACCAATCCTCAGACTCAGAAAGCCAGCAAGTCCCGAGGAGAATAAATAAAAAAGAAATCCATGTCTAGACACATCACAAACTGTACAGCATTAAAGTCACAGAAACAAAACATACACTAATGAGGTGTACAGTAAGATGAAGCAGCGGAACAGGTAAAAGCACAACATTAATTCCAAAGTGCGAGACAGAAAAAATAACCGTCAATCTAGAATGTATATCCGGTAACGCTATCTTCTAAACATTAGGGCAAAATAAATATATTTTCAGGGTTTTAACTGAGTGCAGATACTTACTAGGGGAAGTTTTAAAAAATATATTTCAGGAAAAAGGAAAATGATCCAAAAAAGGAGATTTGAGATGCAGCAAGAGAAGATAAGCAAAGACAATGTAATTAAGTACTGACTGAACACCACAATAAACAAAAAGAAACTGAAACAGAACCAAAGTATTGGGCAAATGTAGCATTTCACCTGGGAGGTAGAGAACAGAAGTAAAAACATTCCAAGGGCCCTGTATTGATCAGGAGGTTAAAGATATTGATTAGCTTTAAACATTTAAAAATATTCATGTTAAAAGGATCATCATGGAAAAAAGAGAAACAAAATGTACAACTTCCAAACCATTAGAAAGGGAAAGAAAAAGACAAAGGGAACGAGGAGTGAGAGAATTTTAATCAATTTCAAGTAATGCTAGAAAGGAAAAAGAATCTGGGAAAAGTGGGACAAACAGAAATGCAGAATAAATGGGAGAAATAAATCCAAATATGTCATTAAAAATTGGCTAAAAATATTTTTTTCTCAAATTGGCAAGCTAGTCTTTTTGTTAATTTTTAAATGTTATTTATTTATTTAATTTTGTTTTATTGCTTAAAATCTTTTTTAAAGGTAACGATCATTAACACAAATCCAAAAAACTCCCCCCAAAAAGCCATATGCTATTTACAAGAGACAAACCTAACCCATACAAAGAAAGGTCAACGTAAAATAATGGAGAACACTGTATCATGCCATGTTCCTATAGCTATATTAACATAACACAGGATTTTAAAGTAAAAAAAAAAAAATCTGTACTACATATAAACAGAGTCATTAAACATTCATAAAGGTTTGATTTACCAGGGAGATAAAACAGTTCTAAACCTGAATACCTCCAATAAGGTAGCTTGAAAATGTAAGCATCCCAAATTGAAAGAGTTACAAGGAGAAACAGTCAAATCCACAGCAGATTTTAATACATTATTCTCTCTTTCCAATTGATTAGCCCCCCCTCTACTCACACACACAATTAGAACTAGTATATAGAAGATTTGCTCTAATGAACGTACATAGAGCATGTGCTAATAATGGAGAAGGCATATTAATTTTGAAGCACCCAGACCTTATAAAAACTGACCATAACTCCAAAAATTTCAAAGCAGGAGTATCTTATAGATCAATTCTCTCACCACAGTGCACTGTAGTTAGTGATTAATGTTGAAGAGGTAACTAAAAACCAAAAATGACCACCTCTTTCTAGGTTTGAGAACTTAAAAACACACTTCTGATGGAAAAAGACTTGACCTGGGGCGGGACATGCACAATACAGTGTAACAGATGATGTGTTGTGGAATTGTGCACCTGAAACCTGTATAATTTTGTTAACAAGTGTCACCTCAATAAATAGGAACAAAACCCATGCTTCTAAAAATACCTTTGGGTCAAAGAAATGAAAATATTTTGAGCTGTTAATAATAATAATAACATGAAAGGTATCAAAACTTATAGGATACCACTGAGCAGTAGTAGTTGGGAGTAAATTATAACTTCAAACTTTTATAGAAAAAAGAAAGGCTTAAAATAAAAGTTCAATCCAGACAAAGAAAAAAAAATAAATCCAAAGAAAGAAAGGAAATTATAAAGAAAATAGCAGAAATGAGTGAAGCAGAGAACAGATACAAAATACAGGTAATTAGTAAAACACAAAAGTTGATTCTTTGAGAAAAAACTATGGCAAGATTAAGCAAAAAAAAAGAGATGATAAAATAAAAAGGGGCGTAACTAAAGGAGATCTTTTAAGAGATGACAGCATTACGCATAACTTTATGGAAATATATTTGAAAACTTAGGTGAAATGGAAATTCTGTAGTGACCAAAAGGAATTAAAAAATAAGCCATACTATAATCATTAAACATTAAATCAATAGTTACCAATCATTCCACAAAGAAAACATCAGCTCAGGCCATTTTGCAAGCAAGTTCCATCAAACATGGAAAGATAACTCCTATCTTATTCTTTCAAAGAATCTAAGAGTGAATACTCCCTCAACTCATTTTATGAAAATAATGTTATTTTGACACTAAAACTAGAAAAAGATACCACCAGAGAAACATGAGGCATTAAAAAAAAGCAAAATTCATACATAAAATATTACCTGCTCTAGTAATATGTAAAAAATATAACGTATCATAAGCAGGCATATTAAAAAATGCAGGCTTATTTAAAATTGGAAAATTTATAATGTAATTCGCCATAGTAAAACAACAAAAACCACAACTTTATAGTTATCTTAAGTGAGATAAATTTTTAAAAGCTGAAATTCAACAATCATTCATAATAAAATGTCATAGCAAACTATGAATAGAATTGTTATGATAAAGTATATTTCCTAAAAGACCTATAACACTGTATTAATTGTGAATGAATAACATAGCTCTCTTTAAAATAAGAAACAATGTAAAGATATCTAAAATCATTACTTTACTCAGAAAACCTGAACTGTGCAATAGGACAGGAAAAGTAAAAGTAAGAATTAGAAAGAAAAAACCCACCATTTTTTACAGCAGAGAAATCATTAGAATTACTAAGGCAGTTTATTTTGCAAGGATGCTGGGAAAAAAATAAACAATTAACTATCTCCAGGTAAATTATAGACTTAAATGTGAAAGGAAAAGCTTTTAAAATCTTTTTGAAAAGAACTATAGAAAACTACATAATCTCAGAGAAGGGATATTTTTAAGACACCAGATTTCATAAAAAAGTAAAGATTAATAAGCATGAAAATGAAGAATTTCTGTTCATCAAAAGATACTATTTTGGTGAAATGACCATCAACAAACTTAGAAAAGTTATTTGTTAACATATACAGTCAAATAAGGATTAATATTCAGAGTATACAAAGAACTAGAAAGATAAGAAAAAGAGAACCCAATAGAAAAATGAGCAAAATGATCAACAGGCAAGCCATCAAGAACACATTCAAAAAGCCAATTAACTATATGGAAAACTGCAACATCTTTAGTAACGAGGGAAAAGGAAATTGTCAAACACAATGAGATGCCATTACGTATTCACTAAATTGGCTGAGATTAAAAAGTGCGATGGTTCTGAAAATCTGTGAAGATGCAGAGAATGGGAGCCGTCACACCCTGCGAGTAGGAGTAAAACTGAATGCTAACACTTTAGGAAACAATTTGGTGTCATCTTTGAAGCTGAGCATGTACATACCCTACCCTGCCAACCAACAATCCTGCACCTGGATGTGCGTCTTAAATAAACCTGAAGACAGGTGAAAGAATTTCCATAGCAGCATTGTTTGTAATTGCAAAGGACTGTAAATGATTCAGATATCTAAGTGGGGTATTGTTGAAGAAGGGAATATTATACAGCTACGAAAATGATTCAATTACAATTACATACAGAACAAACTCAATAGTGAGTAAAAAAAAAAAAGCAAGTTAGAAAGGCAGTATATTGTTCCAGTCATTTAAAACTCAAAGCGAGCAAAACTAAACAATATACAGTCTATGAATATCATAAATGCTTTGAAACACATGGACACAGTATACAGAGTGGGGCAAATGCAGGTTTACTTCATGCTCCATGTTCTTATGGAAAATAATACAGTAATCAATAATAATACAAGAATAAACTCTTATGTTTCACATACTAACATGTGTATACCTATGTTTGGCCCACCCTGTACAAAATTTGGAATTGTGGTTACCTTTCAGGGAAGACAAAGATATCAGTACTGCTTTCGTTTTTTCAGTTGGGTGGTGGGTTTATGAATGTCTTATAATTCCACGAATAATGTAATTAGAGCAGGTCCAGGGGCTATGATGCTTGTTAGCACTTGCAGAAGAAACACAAGTTCCACAATCCCAGTTCTACCTCAGTGGTCATCTCCAGATTGGGGTTCGGGGCACAATTTTCTCCCATGAGCTGCGTATTGTCCCCCTAAACCACTGAGATAATTTTGACTCCCTTTCTGCATTAGATCACAGAACACAAAGAAAAATTATTCTAAAATTCCCCTCCATCCATTGTTTTGCATGTGGCACCGCCCAGAATCACCAGGAGCTCTGAGCATTTTCAGATACAACAGAAAAAGCCAGCAGGACGCTTTAACCAATGCCATTGATTTAAAATACGAAAAGCAACGCTAGAATGATCAAATTTCACGTGTTTAGATTTCTGGCCCAGAGGAACCGAAAGCAGAGACAAGAAGCAGAGACGGGGGAGAGGGTTCAGTGAGAGCTCCTCTGCTCTTCCCCCTGGTATTTCTTTTCCTGTTGCTTTCATCTCTATCCCTTTAGTGTTTCCTCCTCTCCCTCCCAGCACAGACTCAGCATCATCTAATCCTGAGGTTCAGACTTGGCTTCAAAGACCATGATTTCAGAGGACGAAAGCTGACAGATGCTTGATCTGTAAAAATACAACACAGCACAGAAAAAGGACCAGTCCGCAAGCTGTGTCGTCAGACCACAGCCAATCTTATACCAAAGGTGGCAGGCTTTCTAACCCTGTGACAAACATCTTCCCAAGGGGAAAGACCAAGACAGTTGCCTGGGAGCAGATCTTAGGCTGACAGACGGGTTTTCCTGATGACTGTTTGGACAGGACCTTAAATATTAGCATTTTGTATTATAATAGGACCATTAATTCCTGACTTGATTCATGTTCCATGGAAATTGAAGTTTCACCTAAGCGACTCAAATAGAATTAAGCACCTTAGATGGTGATTACACGGAACTTCCTTCTAATTTTATAACATGCCATGGTTTAGATTTGTAGTCCTGACTACTGCCATCATTCCTCAAAACCAATGGTTTCACCTTAAATGTGCGGTTCTGAAGGTAGCACAGGCTTAATCTGAGCCTTCTCCAGGAGTTTGGGGTACTCAGAAAGTGACCTGGGAGGGACTATGGAGGGCAGACTAGATAAACCCATGAACCTCTCCACATTAATTTTACTCCCCCCGCGACCAAACTTTAATACATTCATAATACTATGTTACCATCACCACCATCCATCTCTAGACCGTTCTATCTTATAAGTTTCGAACTCTATACCCATTAAAACAATAACTCCCTATTTCTCTCTCCTCCCAGTCCCTGGCGCAACCACCATTCTACTTTCTATAATTTTGACTACTCACTATTTGCCTTGTTGTGACTGGCTTCACTCACTATAATATCCTCAACGTACATCCCTGCTGTAGCATATGTTACAATTTCCTTCCTAAAAGGTTGAATAATATTCTGTGTGTATATACCACATTTTACTTATTCATTCATCTGTTGATGGACGCATGGGTTGCCTGTACACTTTAGCTATTGTGAATAATGCTGCTATGAACATGGAATTACAAGTATCTCCTTAAGACCCTGCTTTCAATTCTTTTGGGTATGTACCCAGAAGTGGAATTGCTGGATTGTGTGGCCATTCTGTTTTAAGGAACTTCCACACCATTTTCCACAGTGGTTGCACCATTTTACATTCCCACCAACAGTGCATAAGGATTCCCGTTTTCCACATCCCTGGCAACACCTGTTATTTTCTGTTTGTTTTGATAGTAACCACTTTAATGGGTGTGAAATGGTATCTCACTGGTGTTTTGACTTGCATTTCCCTAGCGAACAGAGATGTTGAGCATCTTTTCATGTGCATACTTACTGGCCCTTTGTGTATCTTCTTTGGAGAAATGTCTATTCAAGTTATTTGCCCATTTCTGAATCGGGCTGTTTTCCACCTTATTTATCAAGCACCTGCATAATGCATCCTCTGTGCCAGGCACATCAGTGTTAATCCCGAGGCAGGTGCTGATTCTTCCAGGCACACTCGCCCCAGGTCACACAGCTACAGGTACGAACCCAGGAAACTGGTTTCCCAAGCCCGCGTGTGCAATCTCTGGGCTTTGCTGTCCTATGAAGAACCCCACTCCCGTCAGTTGTCTCCGATTCCCCTGGCAAGCCCTGGACATTCAAGTCCTCTCTGCCACCTGAGTGGTTACTTGGGGCCAAAAAGAACCCTAATAGTTGAAAGCAAGGTGGCCCAGATCCAGGGCCCCTACCTGGAGGCAGCCCCTAATGCTATTAATGGAAGAAATCTGGGGTTCCCGTCTCTCAAGGGGGCCAGAAAGAGTGCTTCTAGGGCGGTAGCCGTTTCTTGCATTCAATGTATCCTCTGGAAGAAACCCCACTGGGAAAGCACCAGAAGACACAGGCATAAAACTTTAAGACGTGTGAGCGGTTATTTTGAGGATCATGTGTCTTGAGGACTCTCCGCCCAGGCAGATTTAAAAATAAGTAGGATTCCAACGTGTATGGATGGGCCAATCTCTGAGGTTATTGAGTAAAAAGTCAACACTGTAAAGTCAATTACACTATTGACAGATACTCTTACAAGGAGATTTCACATCATAATTATATGCAAGGGAACCCAGCAAATACAAGCTGTGTAATGATCAGCTAATAAAAGTAACACTTCATCTAAGTCAATAATGGTTTCAGAGTTAAGACAAACAAACATGGCCTTTGCCACTCAGTGGAGGAAAAAAAAATCCCTGAAAGACAAATATTTTCACTTAAGGAGAAGTCGCTTAGACTCACACAGAAGACCTGTCACACGAAGCAGAGGAGAAAATCGGTCTTTAGTGGGTGCTAATGACTCCCCGGCCCTCCCTCCAGCCGCAGCTGGACTGACAGGGACAGTGGCCCACAACCCGCGCAAACATGTGCGCCCCCCGGCACCCTTGGTCACCGCCACGTGGCGTGGCAGAGGACGTCTGCTGCTGTTTTACTCCCTCTTAGCTGCTTCCCTTTTAACCTCAGCCGCGTCTGGTTCTATGGAGCCATGGCCAAACTAAAAAGAAATTGAAATTATAACGAAGGTGAAAGAACAAAACAAGATCTTCTCCCTCACACTTTTTCTTTTCTTCGTTGTCTTCTCTTTTTTTTAAGAATAGTTTATTGAGTTTTTGTAGAGAAAGAAGGGGGAGAGACACACATTGATGTGAAAATGCATGGCTGCCTCCTGCACCCTCGTATTGGGGAACAAGCCCACAACACGACCATCTTCCCTGACAGGAACTGAACCAGCGATCTCCTGGTGGCACCAGGAGAGGGCGATGCTGCAACCAACTGAGCCACGTGGGCCAGGCCTCTCCCAAACACTTCTTCATGAGTTTTACCCGGACACTGATTCTGCAAATATTTACGTGTGTGTTTTTTCCCCAAAAAGCATCTCAGTGTCTATCTGCCAGGCACTGGGGACATAAAGAGGGCACAGGTATAATTAGCAAGGGTCCTTGACCTTACAGAGCTTGCAACACATCTCTGCCCAATTTCTCTTCAAACTGGGGTGGGAGGTGCGGCATTTGGATGGTGAGCTGGAAATGCATGATGGTTTTCTTTAACTGCTTATCTCCATGGCAATGATAACCTGTCCAGTTTCTGCAAATCGTGGTTGGATACTGAAACAATTCTGCTCCAAACTCCTATGAGTTCAGGAAGGGCCTCTTCGACAATGGTGCTTTGGTTGTGGGCAGGCTTTGAGCAAGCTGTGCCATTAGGAAGCTATTGTCACTCAGCCCAAAGCCACCCTTCCAGTGTTTCCTGCAAAAGGGCTAGGGCTGGGCTGTGCCAGCCACATTTCTGCTGTACCACCTGGTCCATATGAGGCTTAGACAAGAGGGGGTGCCACAGAGAGGCTGGGGAGGGGTGGAGGAAGAAGGGACATGCCCTCCCTGTGCGTTTCCTGTTCCTCCATCACCCTAACGCCTCTTCATCTCTGCAGCGGCAATTCATTCCTGTAGCGGATGCCGTGTTCAGAAAAGGTCTGTGAGGGGATCATGTTCGTGACGGGTCCTGAAGGACGTGCTGCCGTGTGTGTGGAGGCTGAGGGAAACCTACGGGGAGGACACGGCTTGAATAAGACGGGCAAATCCCAGACATATCTGGGGAACAAATATGGCTCCAGAAGACGGGGGGATGGGGATGGGTGCTGGGTGATGGGGTGGGAGACCTGGAAGGTTCTGCAGATGGCTGGTGGTGGCTGGGTGGGCGGGAGTGGGCAGGGAGGCAGCAGAGCCAGTGGGAGCAGACATCCACGCTGGCGCAGGACCCTAGTTCTGATTTGGCAAGTGACCTGATTCTTAGGAAGCAGGGAAACGATGCCCCGTTATTGATAGACCAGGTACCTCGGCACTTCTCACGCCCGCTTTGGCATTTGATGTGAGGAGCTTCATAGAGGAGGGAACTGGGGCCCAGAGAGGTCAGACATCCACCCAAAGGCAGGGCACCGGTAAGTGACAGGCCTGCGTCTACAGCCAGGATCTTGAACAAATTGCTCACCCTTCCCTCTACCCACCTTACCCTGTTTTCTAACCCACTTAATTTGATCTGTCTTCATCTCACCTGCACGGAGACCAGGATCATCTGACAGGCTGAGGAGAAGCTGGTGTTTAGACTGGGGTTGCTGGGAGTGACTTTTTAAACACCCAAACCAGTTTTATTGTCTTCACTCCTTAGAGGCTGTTTCCCTCCATCCCACCCAGTGGCCCCCGCAGGACCCACGATGCCTTTCCCACTCCCCAGGCAGGCTTTGCCCAGCCAGCGCCCCCCTTACCTCATGGCGGCCGTCATTCCGATGGGAGTGATTGGCAATGGCCGGACTCCGGGAAACAGCCCTCGGCTCAGAACCCGTGCTCCGTTCTGGATCACTCCTGGCGGAACTGCAAGAGCGACAAGAAGACACCACAGGTGAGTTCAACTGTGAAGGTTTCATTCTGAGTCAGGAGTTTTGGATGGAGAGAGAGAGAGGGAGAGAGAGAAAAAAAGCAGTTAGTCAAAAGAACAGAGAGCAAGCAGAGGCCAAGAAAAAAAGCACAGAGAGAGAGACTCACGAAGATGCCAAGAGAGTGCGCGGCAGACAGACAGAAAGACAGCACGCCTCAAGAAAAGACACTCGGTCAGCCAGGCGAGACCAACAGCTTCCGACCAAATGACTGACGCCTTGTTAAGAAAGCTGAGTTTGGGAGAGTGGGCTTCAGACATTATTTGCTTGCATTTACTAAATCTAAGCTCTCACCTCTAGCCAGGCCCTCGCAAGGTCTCAGGAACGCTGGCCACGGAACGCAGGTGCCCAACAAGAGCACCTCCTCCTGCCCTGCTCAGAGGCTGAGCACACCTTCCTATCCTCAGCCCAACAAGGGAACAGACAGAAATAACAGCAAAGCTGATTCTACAAGGTCCTTAGCACCCAGGCCCTCACAACACAGTTCACGCCCGCTGCCCGGCGCTGTCACTGGAACGCAGGGGTGACGGCCAGGCTCTGGCTTCTGCCTCCGTCGCCCGGAGCCCACTCCGAGGGCCCCACCTGGTCTTTCCCGAGGATTTCCCCAACCAAACCTCCTGGGTCCTCTTAACAGTCCACCTTCTCTGACCAACCCAGCCAACCCTGAGCCAACCTTCTTGCCCACAGCCATCGGATCCTGTCCATTTTCCATACACATTCACAGTGGCTTCCCACCACCTGATTTTGTCTGAGGGCTTACCTAACAGGGTAACCACAGGAAATCCCCGACACCTGACATTTTTTTGACCCCCAACAGCAGATTCATCTGGTTCAAGCTCATGTTCTCACTGCACCTGCCAGCACCCTTCCATGCATCTATGGTGCCAGGTGTGCTTCAGAGGTGAGGACACTGGCACACCTGGGACTTGATGTCAGCTCTTCCTGTGTGGCCTTGTGCACGCCCCAGTCTCCCTTTCCCTCTCTGAACAGTGCTCACTAGGACCCCTTCTGCTGTCAGCGTCCGTAGAGCCCCTGGAGCCCCTGGTGCAACCTCACGCCGAGGCAAGGTGAGTGAATTGTGTTTTCTCAAAAACCATCCCCCCACCCCCCAAAAAAACCCTGAAAAATTATACATTCCAAAATGGAAACCACTCTGAATATTAAGTTGTTAAAGCCGATGTCATTTGTGTAGAACAAACCCTTTTTACAAAACACGTACATACTTTTCACTTATTTAAGTTTTAGGACTCTAAGAACATGCTTACATGAATATTCTAAACCTTTAACCATGTAGGATGAATTCCACTCTTGAATATGGGGTAACGTTATAGACTGATTCCTTGGGCATTCTGGAGCTTGTGCTAGTATTTCTGTCATTTGTCTTACAGGTGTGCATAAGGCTCTTTTTCTAAAATTTGTCTTTTTTTTTTTAATTTTTAGAGGGAGAGGAAGAGAGAGAGAAAAAACATTGATGTGAGAGTAAAACATCGATCTGCTGCCTCCTGCATGCTCCCCGACCAGGAATCAAACTGGCGACCTTTTGGTACATGGGATGACGCCCAACCAGCGGAGCCACACCTGCCTGGGTGCATAAGGCTCTGGATACTAGGTTTTCCAAAAGGTGGGGCAGAAGATAAAATTAAAAGCAGTGCTGTTTCTTACCATATTTAATTGTGACAGTAGGCTTAACCAGATCAAGAACTCCTATCTGCCCCTTTCTATTAGCCAGATTTCAGATAACAGATCAACTAAAGCAGGAGATGCACCAAGTATTTTCAAAGCATGAAACCGGTTATAATGTGATACTACAGCTAATTACTATACACAGCTTAGTTGATGAGTTCTCTATAAGAAAGAGTGGCTAAAATTGATATTACTTGATTTATATGATCTGATTTCAAGACTTCCTATAAAGCTACAAGGCAGTGTGGTACTGGCCTATGATGTATAGACATTGAGAACAATGCAACAAACTAGAATCCAGAACTAGACCCACATACATGTGGTGAACTGGTGTTTTTTGTTTTTTTAAATATGATTTTATTGATTTCCGAGAGGAAGGGAGAGGAAGAGATAGATGGAAACATCAATGATGAGAGATAATCATCAACTGGCTGCTGCCTGCACACCCCACACTGGGGATTGAGCCCACAACCTGGGCATATGCCCTGACCGGGAATCGAACCATGACCTCCTGGTTCATAGGTTGACACTTAGCCTCTGAGCCAGGCTGGTCAACTAGTTTTGGACAAAAGCATCAAGACAACACCATGGGGGAAAGGAGAATTAGATCAATTGAAGAGCCTTTTGGGGAAAAAGTTAACCTTGTTCTTAACCTCTTACCATACATGAAAGTTAATTAGAAACGGACCATAAACCTAAATGTAAGAACTACATCCTACAACTTCGAGAAGAAAATATAGGGGGAAATACTGAGAGTTCTCAAGGAAAGACATGCAAAACCAGCACAACTCTGGGATTTGCAGACAGACGGAAAGGATTTTGTAATTATTTTGCTGTATGGTTCGGATATCCACGGACGCAGTCTAATTCTGATAACACTGCCTAATACCTCCGTCCCTAGGGCCCTCATCAAGAGCAGGAGTCTGATAGAACAGACCACTGGATAAATATTTAAAGCCTGCAACAGTTAGCATTCTTGACAGTAAGAATTATCCCAGTCCCATATACAGATCATAGCAATGAATACATTCCATCCTTTACAAGTACCTGGGTATGTATTAGGTGAAGGGGACAGAGCGGCACCACAGTTTAAGTGGGACGGAAAGGGAATTAGAGGCAATAGAAAATACACTAAGACATGAAAGAAGGAGACACCTAGCCCAAAGTAAGGGGTATCTGGGAAGACTTCCTGTAGGCCGAGGAACAACACATACAAGGCCCGGAAGTGATAAAAAGCACACTGTGCGCAGGAATGAAAACGTCATTTTGCTTTGCGATTGGACTGTATCCCCCAGATCCTGTGAAAACCATTACAGCATCCTGAGGAGGAGGAAGTGGTCTTACACACCATGGCCGCGCGGCAGATTCTGGTGTCGGACGACCTGGGTATGCACTCCATCTGTCATTTGCTGCCTGTGTCCCTGAAAAAGCTACTTAAGATGGGGCCAAAATTTGGTATTTATCTCACAGAGTATTTGGAGATTTAACTGAGTTAATGAAGGCACCGTTACTTAGAAAATCACACATTAGTTGTCAGTATCATTATCATCACCAACACAATCTACACCCACAGAGCAATCCTGAAGTGACCGGTGAGCTGAAAGCCCGTTAAGAACAAAATGAGCCCTGGACGATGGCTCAGTTGGTTGGAGCGTCGTCCGGTACATCAAAGGCTGTGGGTTCAATTCCTGGTCAGTGTACCTACCTGGGTTGCAGGTACCATCCTTGGCCGGGGCATGTCTGGGAGGCAATTAATCGATGTTTCTCTCTCACATGGATGTCTCTCCCTCTCAAATCAATAAAAACAGATCTTCAGAAGGGGATAAAAATACCCACCCACAACAACAACAACAACAAAAAAACAGACCCTAAAATGAAAGAGCAGCAACTGCTCTTATGTGGCTTCTGTTCCCCTGTCCACATCCTGTCACCGTGGGACAAGGCCTGGGGAGCTTGGAACCAAGAGAGACCAGATGGGAGTCACGGAGCGCGTGTTCTCTGGGACTCGGGTAGAACCACTGAATCACCTGCCAGTCAAAGGAGAGAAAAGCAGCCCCGAGAACGGTGTCCGTGCCCAGAATCCTCTGATGCCCAACAGGGAGGGAAACTGAGGAAGCGGGTCCTCCGCTCCTCGTCTCATTGCTGCCTTCATGGATGAAGGATCCTGCATCGGCAGGCGGATACTCGGGGCAGCAGGGCCGCCACCTGTCTTGCCCCACCACGAGCTCTGTGGCCTTGGGCAAGTGCCTCAACCTTTCTGAGCCTCAGTTTCCTCACCTGTAAACATGCACAAACAAGGATTAAGTACGACAAGTTACATAAATGGCTTAGCTGGGAGGCTGGCCCATCCTATAAGCGCATCGTCCCGCCATCCCACCTCACCTCTCTCGCATCCTCTTATCCATGATCTGTAAGGCACAGGGCCTGACCAGGTCAGGACAGGGGACATCCGTTTGGCCTCTCCTGCTGTTTGTAGTCACCCCTACCTCTGCATTCACCCATTAAAACACCCTCCTGTTTAATGAACCTCGGTCACTTCAAAGAGAATGTCAGGACACAGCTACCCCCCAGCATCAAAAGGCTTCCCCTCAGCTACTTCCTGAACCTCCCAAGACTCCAGGCTCCTCAGAATCCTAAGCTCGTTCTCAAATGAGCCGCAATGGATCGCTGCCTCTGCCAACTCCGGCATCGCTCAGTCCTCATCCCTGGCAGGCTCCTGGCGGCGGGATGGCGCCTGTGTTCCCATTTGCTCTCCGACTGCCAGCGACCAGCTGTGACTCGGCACTGTTCCCCATCTCTTCTCCTTTCTGTCCCCATCCCAGGTGTCAGGAACACGGCTTCGGAAGATGGATCACAAGCAGGTTAAGGTCAAGGTGTGAGAAAGGCATCCTGAAGTCTGTTTTGATTCTGGGATCCTAAAGGAGCATGAGGCCCAATCCTCGGCCCTTTCTGGAGGAGCCCATCTGGCTGTCTGCTCCTTTTACTCTGTGTTTCCCTCAAAGTCTATCAGAACATATAAAACACTTTACAGCCAGTGCACCCCGCCCAGTGACCTGGGTGACACCGAGGCTGCAGCGAGAGAAGATGAAATAAGAAACTGGACATTTAAAATCAACGGGAATGGCTAGCTCGGGTCTGTGGTTCTTACAGGAAAAGACACAGGCCACAGCACCAGCCCTTCCGCTACATCGTGCGGCGTCTGCAGGTGAGAAGACACACACACCTGAGACTCTCAACCTGCTGGAACCAGGTGCCAAGGAGATCAGCACCTGGGCTGATCCACCCCTTTCTCTTACGTTAACAGACTGATGCTAAACTTTCTTATTTCTAACCAGCAAGAAAGCAACACTCACACCCGAAAGAGAGGACATCAAGCAGCAGCATCGGCATGTGATCATCTTGATAAAAAAACGTCTGTGGCACAAGACAAATTCCCCCCACACTCCCCCACCCCCGACACTTCCTCATCCCCTTGATGCTTCCCTTCCTTGGTTTTCACAGCTTCTAAAATTAACCTGAGCTCCTGCTGCTGCCCTTGGAGGGCAGCCCTGGCAAACGCTGCGCGAGGCCACAAGCCGAGCAGCCAGGTGATCAACAGTCCTCCCTTTTCCTGAAGTCGGCGCCACCACCTGCTCACTTGGAAGGAAGGATGCTGGGAGGCGCCTGCAAGGGGAGCTGACTTCCTGGTTGTCTCTCTTCCCCGATGCCCGGTGGGTCTGGTATGTTCCCGGTTCCAGGCAGGGAGCGGAATGCACCAGCTTTGCTGTTGTATTTATTCTCTGGACTTCCTCTCTGGGAACATTCCCACCAGGGATTAGATAAGTCTTTGAAGATGAGTAATGGTGATCTGACTCCTGGCTTCAAACAGTTCCCCGAGTGGGGTTCCAGGTGACTCACAGGGCTTGTCAAGGGGACAGCCACGCCAGGGTTTAGCAGACTCTAGAACAGAGGTGGGCAAACTTCTTGACTCGAGGGCCACAATGGGCTCTTAAACTGGACCGGAGGGCCGGAACAAAAGCATGGATGGAGTGTCTGTGTGTACTAATATAAATTCAAAGTAAACATCATTACATAAAAGGGTACGGTCTTTTTTTTTTTATTAGTTTTATTCATTTCAAACGGGCCGGATCCGGTCCGAGGGCCATAGTTTGCCCACGGCTGCTCTAGAAGCTGGAATTAGTCCACGGGGCCATTTTGGGGTTCGGGTGGGGGTGGGGTTGGATGGGTCTGACTAGAAGCATAACCCAGAGTGGAGGAGATTGTGCGGCAGCAATGTTCTGCCCTGATGTCTGTGGAAGGCGAGTCCTATTGAGTGTCCTATCCAGCATGGGAGACACGGTGGCATCCTTACAGAATGTTCCACAGGCTGCAAACTGGCAACGTTTGAAAAAGACAATGTCACTGCTGGTGCTGCTGGTGGGAATGGCCCACGACGCAATGTTGGAGCCTGAGGTTCTAACGAGAGGCATGGCTGTCTCTTTGGAAGTGAAGCACCCGCTCACTGAGAGGCCGAGGGGCCCACAGGGAGTCCAGCGCAAGTGATGCCCGGTGCTCGGAGCTCCCCGGGGGCAGCGAGGGAATCCCCAAAGATCAAGGGTCTTGCTGACTGGGGCTCTCACCAGCTTCTTGAGTCATTTTCTTTCTCTGACCTACTCGGCTCAGATGCTGGACCGTGGCCAGTCTGCCACCCTGAGCTGGCTTTGCAGATGCCGAGCAAGGGCAGGATGAGAGGAAACGCTCTAAGTGGCTGCTGTCTGGTGACCCGAGGGCAGAGGCTACGAAGGGCAATGAGAAAGGGAAAGCCTTTCAGGCCGCCCAGGCCAGCCTCGCACGGCTGGGAGTGACAGCGGCAGACAGACCAGGTTGGTGGCCCCGTTCGCCCAGGAGCATCGGACAGCTAGGAGGTGAAAACAAGAGGCTATAAATAGTGGCACATGAGGAGGCTCCATAAAGGGCTGGGCCTGCAGGCAGGCAGTGTGCAGGCAGGAGCCCGCACTCCCTCACGTGGGCAGTGGCAGGACCTGAGGCTGGATGATGCACACATACACCCACATGGTCACACTCACACACACACACACACACACACACATGGCGACACACGCACACACCCACACGGCGACACACGCACACACACCATGAGGCGGGCTGCCCGCACTCCAGCAGGCTGGCCGGTGGCTGCTGCCTCGGACCCGTTCTGCCAAGGAATCCCTTCTCGCTTTTTCTAGGCCGTGGGCACAGCTGGCTGGGCAGGGACGGAGGAGTCATCACGTTGTGTCTCCAACGCTTCTCCCTCTGGGAGGCAGGGTGCCCTACCACATCCCAGGTAAGAAACATTATGCAACGTAACATGAACATAAAGGGAGGCAAAGGAAGAGTGAGGCGGAGAAGAGCTACCTGAGCAGATGTTGGGACACGGACACCTGTGACTGTGGGTACAGGAGGCGCAGGAGCAGCCAGCCTGGCTCCCCAGTGCACGGAGCAGACACTCAAGGCTCCAATCTCTGGGGCTTCACAGCCCACTCCCACTGCTCTACCCTGACCTCCAGGGGACGCTATGGGGCTTGGGGCCAGAGGGGAAGGTGAGTACACAGCTGGTGGCCCCACTCTCTGCCTTTACATTATTCCTCTGCTGCTCCTTCTACAGCTCCTGTGGGCATCATGGCTCCTCCTTCCGGGACGTGGAGCCCCCGTGTGGTGTGAGGCCTTCATGACGGTGTGCTGGGCGTCTCACAGTGTTACCACGCAGGAAGACCTTCTGAAAATGAGCTGACAGCCTCAACACATGGACGCCGAGCTTTGAAAACTCAAATGCAGCATTTCAAGGTAAACGAGGCTATGGACACCTTGAAAAAAACATAACTATTTACAGTTTGAGTGTTGTGGTGAAAGAGGGGGCCAAGTTCATTTAGTCATGAAAACATTAAAAGCCATTCACTTGTCAACTAATAAAAAAAGAACCGTTTTCCTGCTCTTCCTGTGGTCAGGAACCCGACGATGGGACCTGAGGGAAGCTTCCGAGGACCTGCCAATGGCTGATCCCACGCCCTTTCCCTGTTAACTTCATTCCTCCAGTTCGTCAAACGTATTTGCTTAAAACCAATGACCGGTGGCCGGATGCTAAGGAAGATGCCGGAATCTCACAGCTCCGAGGAAGTCAGTATGTGTCCCCCACGATGAGTTATGTGACTTGATTTTAGAAACCATTTCAGGCTGTAACTTGGTTACAACGTGGTCTGTGCTCTTTCTGCAACGTCATCTGAGAAAGGCGGTGTTTTGTGTTAATATTCTCCTGTAACTTCACACATCGTTGAAAAACCACACGACAGGTCAACTGCCAGGGACACATTCCCTGGGCAGCGTGTCTGCTGCTCGGAGGAGTGGGCAGCCTGGCGTTTCCATCGCTAACGATCCGAGCTGAGCCAAGCGAGACTGAGAATTCTGTGCCTTTAGCAGCTGGGAAGGGCAGCCCCGGATGGAGGGACAAGTCCCTCCTGAGAAAGCTGGGCTATGTATGTTGGATCCTTTTTAAAAACAGGAGCAAGTGAGAAAGGATGGAATCCAACTTCCTCAGGCTGGTGGCCGGCTGTGAACAGTGCAGGGCTGGGGAGGATGGCCGGGAACCCCACATCGGCGCCTGCTGGAGTCCGAGGCTGGAGGCTTTTCTGTGGGAAGCATCACTGACTCCCAAAGTGGGGGAGTCCCTTGGCTCAGGAGGCCACACAATCCTTCGAGAGCCAGAGCCCCAACAGAGGTGAGGGCCCGGCCATAAGAACGAGCCGGGTGGGCGCCAGCTCCTGGTGTCCTGGCCGAGTCTACGCCTCACGCTGTCATCTCCACGCCTGCGCCTCTCAACAGGAGGCTGCAGCGCAGCAACGTCCTGCCGACGAGCTGAGCAGACCCTGGCGGACGAGCTGGCTGTCCGCTCAGCAGGTTTCTGGCTGGGGGTGGAACGTGGGCAGAGGAACTCATCTCAAGCCAGAAGGAAGAGGGGGCAGACATCTCCATGCAAAGCCCTTTTCCATCCCTTGGTAAGAAGATCTTCCTAAAACCATGGCAGTCTAGCTCCAGACGTAGGGGGGGGGGCACACAAGGGGGGGGGTAGAAAAGAAGCTCAAAGGAGGAGGAGAGTTGTCGCAAGCCTAATATTGCTCAACGGCCAACAGAAGGTGAGGACAGGAGCTCCGCTGGGCTAACCAGCCCTGCCCTCCTGCCCCTGGCAGCCAGGAAGGCTGGTGCGGATGACCCTGGGGCGCCATGGGGGTCCATTTCAAGGCTCGTCCAAGCTCCTGCCTGTCACCCACCTCAGCCAGACGACCCTCTCCTCTCTCTCCATCTATACGATGGTAGCCTGCTATTAATGAGATCCCAAAGGGAAGGAGTTTCTAAAAATGGGCACCGCTCAACGGCAGGACTGCTAAGCTGGCCCCACGTAGCGTCTCCAGCAGAAACCACACGCTCGCAGGGGCGGTCCCTGCAGGCGCAGAGAAGGCCTCTCCGCTGGGACCCATTACAGGGCTGCTTCCCTCCCCCCAAGCCCGAAGCTCTGAAATTAGACGAGAACTTTGCCATCGTGGAGACACACCTAAGCCTCCATTCACACAGATGCACGGCCGCGTGTTCGTATGCACATGTGTGTCATCACACACGAAGGTCGTCTTAAAGTGATTCTGCAGGGAGGTTCTACTTGAGCATTAGTTCTCCCTACGGCCTGGTGTGTACATGAGAAGGTTAAGTTCACAAACTATGTGCTGAAGGCTATAGAAATAGCTACTCACAACCTGCTTGTATCTCAGGGGGAGTATTCAAAAGCATCATGGCACTGGCAGCATCAATGTCAGGATCTGGAAAAGTCAACCAATAAATAACATTATTTACAACGGGGCCGGTGTGTGTGGGCGTGGTTTTTCCCCCTGCACGTTAGTTTATGAATGCAATAGAGAAAAAAAAAAGCCCCGAAACTTGATGAGCTAGATCCCCAAGGTGACTTTCTTCCCACTCGGATGTGAGAGGGAGAAAGGTATTCTAGAAAGAGATGGAAGGGGCAGGTACTTATGTTTTTAAAACAGAGCATGGTCTCTCTTCTCATTTTGCTAGTTTCATGATCTGCACTGTAAGTTCCTGGTAACGGGGCCGATCCACACACCCTGACAGCTCGTTCCCTGGGTGCAGGCGCAGGAGCCTGGGGTGACAATAGGAAGTTGGGCCACAGGCATCTCGAATGAACTGGGGAAGCTCACAGCACCAGGAAGAGAAAGCATTACATACACCTGCATCTAGTGCGGTACACACAAGACGGCTGGTCATTTCCATTTGTCAGCAGAACCTAAGTTGCATTTTATGAGATTGTGTGTGTGTGTGTGTGTGTGTGTGTACAGCAGTGAAGGCATTAAAAACACACATGCTTAAAACATATATAAAAAAATCAAAGTTATGATGTTGAGAGCACAATGTTTGCTCCCGCATCTATGATTGCTTTTAATATGGGACCAAAATAAAAAATCCGCATCACTTCATTGCTGTAATTCTTAATAGGTTTCTGAATCCTCACTGATCCACCGGTCGACAGATGGCAGGTTATACAGAGACAGAGAAAAATATTATCCTTTTATAACTAAATTCATTTTCCTCTGAGAAACAGCAGCGCGGCTGCTATGGAAATGAAAGTCACCATGGCAACAGTAAACAACCCCCAAGAATGGTCACTGAATAGGCTGAAAAGAACATCTGCCCTAGCCCAGCGTCCCAGCTGCCCTGGGGCGAGATTCGCTAATAAGTGCGGTGGCACCGAGTGACAGAAGCCGCCGCCGCCTGTGACCTGCCCAAGTAAATGAAGTGTGCAACTGAAGATGACATCAGAATGCCTGTCCTTGCAGATCGCTACCTCTGATTCCGCGAAACCCAATGATGAACGGTGGAGGGAGAGTGGGGATCGCACCTGTCAGTTTTTGTACAAATTACACACCAAAAAATTCAATTTACTACTAATGGCTCCACGGCACTTTATTTGGGGTATTATGCTAGAAAATGACTTTTTTACTGTTTAAAAAGTACATTTTTCATATTTTATAGGGGCCGTTTAATTCCAAGGGAGCAATGGGAAGCAGTAGAAAGCCCCACAAGTGATTAATAACATAGATGATGCTGGTTCCAGAAGACAATGTCTCAAAAGGAAGAAAAACTACAGGAGCGTTTACTCTGCAAGCCTTTTCTATTTTGCCTGCAGGAGACCCGTTACTTAAACTCCATAACGGAGTAAAAGTTTATTTTAATAGATACATTGCATGAGAAACAGATAAATTAACTTGTTTAGCAATTCCTGGGGCGAAATTCTTAAAACAGTCATGGCTCCCACTGATATTGAAATATACGTATGTCAGTTGAAGGATGAACTGAAAAACTTAACAGTTCCACTCACGGCTCCCAGGGTTCCCGCTGCCCCGCCCTCTCGATTTCCCACAGGGCCTGTTGCCAAGATGCAGAATTTGCAGTTTCAGGGTATTGCTGGCACCTCGCAAACCTCAGGGGAGCAAGCAGCTCCCAGGAGATGCCGTGGGGGCTGACGCTTCCCCTTCCTACCCCCTCTTTTTGGAAAGGGCCCTTCGTTATCTCAGGGCTGAGAAAACACACCTGTTTGTTTTCAGCCAGGGAGGCTCTTTGCCATCTTTGAGAATGCACGTGCCGCCGCAACCCATGGCTGGCCTGGCCCCGTGTCCCCGTCTCCCCAGGTGACTCTTACCCGGAGTTTTCCTGAACCACCAGGAGGTTCAGAGGGGGCAGAACAAGAGAAAACACAGCTAAGGAGTCAGGATTTATATTCTTCCACCGTCACAGTGGACCTCAGGAGGGAGGTGTAAAAGGCATAATGAAATAAATGAGAAAGAAGGAAGAGAAAGAGGCCTTAAACAAAAACAGTATGATGCACACACCCATGAATTTCGCAGAACCTAAGGGACAACTTGAGGAGTACTGTAGACCCACGTAACGTCTACCCACGACCCCACCCAAGCCAAATGAGCACACAAACTAAGCAAAAACGACGCTTTAGGACAAGTCCCCCCATCCTTCCTTCCATCCAGATTTGCCACACCCTTGGCCGCCACAGATAAAACCCCCGATGCTACCTCAGCACTCCTGCTGGTCTGCAGGCATTTGGGAGTAGGCCCATCACCCAGTCTTCTCAGGAGCTCATTCATAATCCATTTCCACAGCCCCACTTCTCCATCCTGAGTGGGTCAATTCCAGGGGGGACATAAAGCTTTAATATGAGATGCGACGCACAGAATGGAATGGCAGGCAAGGCACGGGATGCCCAGCCCCCCAACACGGATTGGCAAACATGAGAACTGCACGTGGTCTGAGAAAACATGCTTATGTATTTACACAAGTGTGTGTACACTGGCACCACAGTGGCAGCAGTGATGCCAGCCTTGGTGTATAGCTTACTGAGTTCTGACCAATTTCACTCCAGTGTTGGCACGACCATAATGAAGACACAGAGCATAGCGAAGAGACAGATTTCCATCACCCCAAAGTTCCCTGAGCCCCTCTGCAGTCATCTCTACCCTTGCCCTGGGCAACTGCTAGATTGGTGGTGTTATTCATCCATGATGTGCTATCAGGGGTTCATTCCTTATCACTGCTATTACTGAGTGGTATTCCATTGTGTGGCTATGCTCCAATTTGTTTATCTGTCCACCTGCAGGTGGACATTTGTACTGCTTCCAGTTTGGGATTAAAAAAAAAAAAGCTGCTATGAACTTTTGTACCAATCGTTTATGAACACATGTTTTCATTTCCCTTGCGTAATTGCTGGTAAGTCAATGTTTAACTTTCTAGGGCAGTGATTTTCATCCTGAGGGCCACAGAATTTTTAAAACATGCAATACCGGACTATTTAGGCAGGGGCACTGACCTCTTTTCCCTTAGATTGTCAAATAAAAAAAATGACAACAGCCAACACAACAAAAGCTGTCCGGTGTGAATGCCCTGTCTTGAACCGTAAATATATAGGTCACATAACAGAGTAGCATCTTATTGGGCACGTCGCATAATAAAGTTGCATCTGATGGTTTAATTCTTGGAACCAGAAGTCCTTATATACAAGTACTAGAGGCCCGGTGCATGAAATTTAGGCATGGGTAGGGGGTCCCTAGGCCTGGGTGGAGATCGGGTGGTGCCGTCCGCTCCTGAACCCCCGTTTGGTCAATTTGCATATTAGGCTTTTATTATATAGGACAGGTACCTGATTTTTAAAAAAGTCACTTTGGAGCAAAAAGAGTAGGTAATTATCATCTTTTTAAAAGTAAATCAATCAAAGTTATACCTAATTTTGTCTAATTGGCAAAAAATATATTTTTTGAGTGTGATGCATAATTTTAGTAGTTTTTGTGGGCCCTGGGATGAAAAAGGTTGAAAATCACTGTTCTAGGGACGGACAGACTCTTTTTCCTAAGAGGCACCATGTGTGAGAGTTCCAAATGCTCCACATTTTTGTCATCAGATGAAATTGCCAATATTTCTAATTTTAGCCCTTCTCGTAGATGTGTAGTGGTATTTCATTGTGGTTTTAACTCATATCTCCCTAATGACAAAAAGGGGTTCTCATGTATTTAGTGGTCATTTGTGTATCTTCTTTTGAGAAAGGCCTGCTCAAGTTTGTGCCCATTCTTTAAACTGAACTGTTCAACATCTTACTATTAGAAGACCTCTTTGAACCTTCCAGATAGAAGTCCTGTGTGAGGTAGTTTTTCTCAGTCCATGTCTTGTGTACTCAGTTTCTTATTAGTGCCTTTTAACAAGCAGAAGTTTTAAATTACTATGAAGTCCAATTTGTCAATTTTTTATGTGTCCCAACGAAGAAATCTTGGCTTACTCCCCAGTTGCAGTATCTTTTATTCTCTGTTAGGAGGTCAAACATAATGTCATCTGGGTTCAACACCCAGATTTACAGGCAAATGAAACAGGAAGTAACCCACCAGATTCCTGCCTTTACCCAGTGAAAACTGGCTCAGCACAGAACTGTCAGAACTGTGCAGACCAACACCAGAGGATCCCTTCTGGCGGCAGGTACGGTGGGGGACACCAGGCAACCCCAGAGAAGCTAGTCAGGCCCGTTTCTACGGGGAAAAAAGTCTCAGACCACCTGACGCGTTTATGCTGGTCACACCCTCACATCCTGTGTGCGTGCTTCAGGCCAACAACCTCCCGTCTCTCCTCTCCAGAGAGAGGCTACAAGGCTTAGTCTTATCTATTATTAAAATGCCTTAAGTTTTTTCCCTTCTTAAAAAGAGTCCTGAAAGCAGTGTGTGCTCACTGTAAAACACACACACCAGGTGGAATTAACTGAAAAATAAACGCCTCACTCACAGACCCACTCCCAGATTCATTCTCTTTATGTATGTCCAGAAACTGTCTATATAAAAAGAGGCATTTACATATATCCATTGAAATACCAACTCACATATTCACATGCATGCTTGTGTCCATTCCTTAAAAGTGGATTCATGGGGAAAATACTTTTCTAAAAAGAACTTTTTCCTCCTATTTTTCATGAACCACATATCTTGCACCTTTTCATATTAGCATACATCATCTGAAGTTCTCCCGTGGTGACATTTTGTGCATGGAAACATAACGACCATTCTCTTTCTTTAAGACGGCAGACTACGGGAAGGTGGAAACAGCGCGTGTAACCTGTAACCTGCTTCTCCTCTCAGATCTCAAGCCCCTACCCACCTCCCCTACCTCCAAGGACCCAACAGGACCCATGCTCTCCCTCCGCACCCTTTCTGAGGTCACTCCCGCTGGCTGCCTTGGGTCACATGCTATTTTCCAGGCGCACCCTCTGGGTCTCCCTAAAAGCCTCTCAATCCTCTGCGGCCGGACAGACGAGAGACGGTTTGCACCTTAGACAGCAGGGATGTTCCGACGGAGGCACATCCCCTTGGCAGGATGCTTTAGACCAGTGGTTCTCAACCTTCTGGCCCTTTAAATTCAGTTCCTCATGTTGTGACCCAACCATAAAATTATTTCCGTTGCTACTTCATAACTGTAATGTTGCTACTGTTATGAATCGTAATGTAAATATCTGATATGCAGGATGGTCTCAGGCGACCCCTGTGAAAGGGTTGTTCGACCCCGAAAGGGGTCACGACCCACAGGTTGAGAACCGCTGCTTTAGACTGAGGACACCTGTTAGAGATCGGGGAGCTGCTAGGGGTAGAGAATACTTCCGCTTTGAAGGCACCACAGCTGCTGAAGGATAAGCGATCCGGAACTAGATCTGGGGGAGGGGGACGGGGACGGCTGTATAGTATTTCCCCTGTGTTTAAAGAGTTGTTCCCCCCAGATGGGTCAATCCAGTTTATCAGCAGAAGAGAAAGATTTTGGCCAGGAACTCTTTTAAGGAATAAAGATCCACTTGGCAGGAGTATCCTTCCTGTTGCATCTCTGGGGGACGGGGTGAGGCAGAGGGGTGCAGGGGAGTAAAGAAGCACAAATCTCTGTATCTGTGGAGTGGAGAAGGTGTCTCCCAACAGGCCCTAATTCAGTGTCCTAATACAGGAGCCTCCGCCATCACCACTGGGTGGTTCAGTACACCACCAACACTCATTCCCTCGCGGACGCTTCACAAAGTCACGGCCACCCTCAAAACACAGCCAGTCTCAAATCCCCCATTCAAACCATCCCTCCTTCCTCCTGCCTCAGTAACAAGTGTCACGTCTCCCCTGGGCCGGTTCCCAGTGGCCCATTTCAATTTTCATCTTTAATGAAAATTCATCTTTAACGCAGTTGTCTTACTGCATTGCCTCTTCCCTGCAGTGCGGGACCGACAGACGGTCACGTGTCGTACAGATGTTTTCAAATCCTTTTTTCTTGAAGGTACAGACACAATTATATTATGCTCCAGTGAGAGAAAGGGGCAAGGGAGTTCCTAAAACCAGTGGCTTAGCTTTGTGGATTTAAAATACCATTGCTCTTCATGTCTCCAAAGTGTGAAAGGGTGTCTTCTGGGCGCAGGAGGACACCTCTGCTCCGTGGGTTTGATGGGAAATGCGAGGCCAGGCTTGAGGATTCTCGGGCTCAGGCTCTGGGGCTGCTCCTACGTAACAGGATTTTCATTTGGGGTCTGAGTTCATTGTTTTTAAAATGGTTGTGGGTCAACATCCCTCGCTCCAAATGAAGCAAAATAAAATGGCAGTGGGCGAATGCAGCCTTGGGAGGGGCCAGGATGGTTTTTCATCTCATTCCACACGGTTCCTGGCTCAGCTTGTATTGTCCCCTGGCTTGTGGCTGCCAGAACTAGCGACACCAAGGAGTACCCACCGCGTGGGGCATCTACTCCAACCCCCTGGGGGGCAGCTAACCCCCTTAGTAAGGCTGGAAGAATATCCTTGTATCCCTGGAAAGACTGCCCTGTCATTCTGGGCATCAGCGGGGTCCATGTCAGAGCGCTCCACCCAGCAGGCATGGCTATTTTGTGGGTTTCCTGTCTGTGTTCACGCCCCTTCCTCCAGGGTCTGGCACCGGAGGGCAGTGACCACTGAGACCGTCCACTGTAACAAACGCAGACTAGGGAGGACGACTGAAGCCCCCGGCTCACTCCTCACTGCTGGAAAAGTGTGAGCACCATCCCTCACATCTCTGACTTGGAGACACTTTTGACTTCATGAGTGAGTGGGAGGAAAAGCGTGCCCCTGGCATCTAATGGGTAGAGCCCATAGGTGCTGCTCCACTTTCTAGAGCAGTGATGGCGAACCTATGACATGCGTGTCAGAGGTGACACGTGAACTCATTTTTTGGGTTGATTTTTCTTTGTTAAATGGCATTTCAATATATAAAATAAATATCAAAAATATAAATCTTTGTTTTACTATTTGTTTTACTATGGTTGCAAAGGTCAAAAAATTTCTATATGTGACATGGCACCAGAGTTAAGTTAGGGTTTTTCAAAATGCTGACCCGCCGAGCTCAAAAGGTTCGCCATCACTGCTTGAGAGTCTTCAGGCTTAGCCCCCAACAACAAAGAATTTCCCAAAATATGAACAGAGCTGAAGTTAAAAACTCTTTACTGAGCTTACATATACATGGGCTGTGGTAGGGAAAAGCAGGTCTTCGAACCAAATGATCTCAAGAAGAATACACAGAAATTAACAAATAGGTACATTTTCTTGTTGACATTTTTCTTTTCCTTTTGGCAAACTCTCTAGGTGCAGGTTAAAAGAGAGGACACATTATGTTTGCGGCTTTGAAACTACTGAAGGAGGAGTCGTAAACTTTGGCTGTTGTTGCAATCAATCAAGACCCCTAGACCCGCTGCCTGTGATGTGGAGGCAGCGGGGCAGGCGGGCGCTGT
>NW_006284349.1:2076428-2099891 GCF_000327345.1 Myotis davidii | reverse complement strand
AATATTTAAAGCAATGATGGCGAAACTATGACACACATGTCAGAGGTGACACACGAACTCATTTGTTTGGTTGATTTTTCTTTGTTAAATGGCATTTCAATATATAAAATAAATATCAAAAATATAAATCTTTGTTTTACTATGGTTGCAAAGGTCAAAACATTTCTATATGTGACACGGCACCAGAGTTAAGTTAGGGTTTTTCAAAATGCTGTCATGCCGAGCTCAAAAGGTTCGCCATCACTGTTCTAGAGTCTCCAGGCTAGCCCCCCACAACAAAGAATTTCCCAAAATGTGAACAGAGCTGAAGTTAAAAACTCTTTACTGAGCTTACATATACATGGGCTGTGGTAGGGAAAAGCAGGTCTTCGAACCAAATGATCTCAAGAAGAATACACAGAAATTAACAAATAGGTACATTTTCTTGTTGACATTTTTCTTTTCCTTTTGGCAAACTCTCTAGGTGCAGGTTAAAAGAGAGGACACATTATGTTTGCGGCTTTGAAACTACTGAAGGAGGAGTCGTAAACTTTGGCTGTTGTTGCAATCAATCAAGACCCCTAGACCCGCTGCCTGTGATGTGGAGGCAGCGGGGCAGGCGAGCGCTGTCAGATCTTCCCAGGTCACTCGCCACTTCCCTTCTGGCCGAAGGTAGTTAAGATGGCATTCACCATCGCTATGAACATCTGAGGGGTTCCCACAGCCAGACGGGGGACAGAGTGATACCGCTGAGCCCAGTGGACAATCTTCGAGATTGATGGGATTTTAGGGAATAAAAGCCTCACCCAAAGGTTCACTCCAAGTTGTGACTTCCAAAATTGTCTTTATGACGGGAATTGGGGTTAGAGAAGAGCTGCCCTTCTCCTCCCCAAAACTGACTTTCAAGTAAAACTCCAAACTCCTGCTGCTCTGGAGAAATGAGGCGAGTTACAATGAACTATTAAGCAAGTTGTTTGTTGCAACCAAAGATCATCTAAATCAACAGGGGGAGGAGGGGGGGAAACGGGGGCGTGGTGTGTGATCTATACATGCATTTTAGGACTTATTTGGCTCCCGTCCATTCGCCTTCAGAGACTTTCAAACAGTGACTGGCGAACCCTAGAAGAGGGATGTGTGCTGGTCTGAGGAGCAGGGTCACCATCAACTCTGCAAATCAGAAGGCATTCATCCCAGTCAGCTCCACCATGGAGCAGCTCTCTCGCTCGTGTAAACTGCCATTTATCACCCCCAACCCCACTTCCCCTTTCATGCAGAATGAGGCTGAGGAAAAGGTTCTGGAAGATAAATACACAGCTCGGAGTGCACCCTGGGCTGGGAGTCAGACGCTAAGGGGTTGCCTTTGCTCTGTGTCTCAGTCACCCCATATCCCCAAGTGATGTTAGGGTGGCTGAGCTGGGGGTACCCCCCAAGGACTCCAACTCTATGAGTCCACCAGTCCCTGCTGCTTCCCTGCTGGAGAAATAAAAGAAAGCTGACCCTGGCCAGGGGCTCGGCTGGTTGGAGCACTGTCCCCTACACCAAAAGGTTGAGGGGTCAATTCCTGGTCAGGGCACATAGCTAGCTTGCGGGTTGGACCCCCAGTTGAGGTGTGTGTGTGGAGGGGAGAGGGGGGGCACCTGATCATGTTTCTCTCTCATCGATAAAAAGCACAGCCTCGGGTGAGGATTATAAAAGAAAGAAAGCTCACTGACACTCTCCAAGCAGATGCTCCCAACTTCTGTCTCCTTCGGGCAACAAGGAACGCTTTAACTTCGCTATCTTCAGAGTTCCTTCATTCTGTCTCATTTGCTTCGGCAAAGGGGTCTGCATTTCATCACCTACTTTTTCAAATCTGTGCTCCCAAGGAACCCAACCCCTCGAGACCTTTCCCAAGCTACATTAGGGCCCATACCCCTCCTCTCAGCCAAAGCACGCTCACCTGCCCACACCTGTTATCCTGGCTCTCGCCATTTTCCTAATGACAATGACCCATCCAACTGCCTGGGCGCAATCGGGAAGGAGCCGTGTGGACTGACACTGAGAATGCAAAAGGGTCTCGAATCCTAGAACGTGGAGACCAGGGCTAAGATGACAGGAGACCCAGAGCAGGTAATGGTTTGCAGCCACTGCTTAGGAAGGGAAGGCATTCTGAGTTGGCTCTGTCTGGCTCGTTAAGCTGTGCTTGCAGCTGCTGCCTGTAGTGGCTAAAAAAATAATTCTTTTTAACTTCTTGCAGGTGCCTGAGAAACTGTACATTCCTCAGAATATCTTCCCCTTTGCACCTCATTCAGCTGTAAACTTACTTACTGCATTCTCCATTTTTGTCTCTTTGGGGCACTTGGGAGATTCTGTAAGGGGGATTCCAACACTGGGAGGAAGGAGCGGAGGGAATAAATGCTGGAGACTTCTAGACTCTGCTTGCTCCTGGCTTCTTCAACCATTGATGCATCAACCAAGGCCACCACCCACCCAGCTGGGAGCAGGAAGCTGGCCCTGGGTGCGAGGCGTTCCCCTGGAGCAGGAACAGGAATGGGGATGCCCAGGGGAGCCTTGAGGGCTGGAGGGTCTGGCCAAACCGCTGTCTCGAAGGGAGGATGTGCCAAGTCCAGAAGCCAGAGACGTCGGATGGAGGAGCTCAAGGCCACTGGGCCAGAGCACCAGATGGCTGGGCCCACAGCCGGTGGGACGTGCTGGGGGACCCCCAGGACACCTACCAGTATCTTTAGTCTATCCCTTCCCTGTCCACACTGTTAGCATCTCCCCCAAAGATCACTTCTCCCCTCCACTGGGAGATCAGTTCCTCTGGCCTAGTCCCCACCCGGGAAGCCGCTCCCTCCTCTAGCAAAGAAGCCAGGGCAGCTGGCCATCCCTGCAGACTCCCCCGCTCCAGCTGTCCTCAGGGTGGCCCGGCCCCACCAGGCAATGCAATCCCTGTGGGTGCTGACAATTGAATATTTCCATTTGCTCGGCATCTTCAATTAGCTCTGTCTTCAGCTGGGTAGACGTGCAAAGCCTCTTTTCCAGAAGCGAAGATTCCATCCCGGAGTGACACTGGCAGGTGTGTCAAGGAGGGAGCGTCAACATCGCTCAGAGCCTTGACACCAGCGCTCCCGGGCACCAATCGGCTGCCTGCCGGCTCCCAAGGGTCTTCCCTCTGCGCACTCAGGTGACGAAGAACCAAATACTCAGGAACGTAGGCATTACCTACGGACTCACGAGAATTTCCAAAGGGACTACAGAACCATCGACTTCCCAGATCTGACAGCCAAGTGTCATCAGACAGACGCCTTAGAACTAAGCCCACTCTGTGCTTTCTGCATCTCCAATGAGCTCTGCCTAATTCAGCTGGCATCTGCCACACGGAGTCCCTCATGCTGCCCCGCTGTCCGCGCCAGCCTCTCTATGGTCCTGCCCCAGTAAGAGGATTCCGTTGAAATGATCTCTTCCCTGAAAAGGGGTTTCCTGCACTGAAATCAACTTCCTTACCAAAGAGCTGCTCCTCAAACACCTGGAAGGGGCGACCACGGCAACCCTGGAGCCCGAACCTCCATCTCCCGGGGTGAATGCCGCAGCGGTGAGATGCTGCTGCGTGGGGATCATGCTCTCTAACTGGAGTGGTGCCGGCATTTTCCTTTGGTTACTTCAAGGCATGTCAGAGGGTATTTTAAGAACCTATCTCAAGTCCGAGGATGTGGGTGGAGTGAGGACAAATTAAAGTAATTCATCTGTGGACAGACCACCAGGGAACCCGTTACAGCATCTCCAGAGAGGGGCACCCCAAGAGGCTGGGCCCAGAGAATCCAGTAGGTAGGCATTGCTACCAGACAAGGTGTGGAAGGGAAGGGGCGTCAGAGGAACGAGACCTTGACCCCTGGTGCCTGCTCCTCTGGGATTCAAGGTCAGGTACATGTCGCACAATCTCCTTTGCCACCACCAACTTCTGAATGAAAGTGGAGTGTGTTCTCTGGGGCAATGCCTGCTGGTCTACCAAGGCCCAGATCGGCTCTCCCTCCCCTGTGCCTGTGTCTGCGGCAACTGAGGCGGCCAGCCTGTGGGCCCAGGTGGGTAGGAGCACCTCCCCTCCTCTAGGGGAGGATGGAAGGCAGGAGGACCAGCACCAGCTCACAGCTCTAGGTAGGCATTGCTACCAGACAAGGTGTGGAAGGGAAGGGGCGTCAGAGGAACGAGACCTTGACCCCTGGTGCCTGCTCCTCTGGGATTCAAGGTCAGGTACATGTCGCACAATCTCCTTTGCCACCACCAACTTCTGAATGAAAGTGGAGTGTGTTCTCTGGGGCAATGCCTGCTGGTCTACCAAGGCCCAGATCGGCTCTCCCTCCCCTGTGCCTGTGTCTGCGGCAACTGAGGCGGCCAGCCTGTGGGCCCAGGTGGGTAGGAGCACCTCCCCTCCTCTAGGGGAGGATGGAAGGCAGGAGGACCAGCACCAGCTCCCCGCTCTGTGTGTGTGTGTGTGTGTGTAAGCTGGGACGACAAAGCAGACCCCCAGGGGCAATGCACAGAGGGTGAGTGTGATGGGGAAGGGCTACTGTGGGATCCCGATATTCAGTTTCTACCATGGGGCAGGCAGACACACTAACAGCGCCAGGGCTGGGCTGTGGGGGCAGGACGGGTAGGTGCAGGGCAAGGCAGAATCGCCGAAGGCCCGGTGATCTCGGGTTTTCCTGGGGCTGGTCGCAGGTCCCCGCCCACTCAGGGAAGCTGACTGGTAGTCGCCAGCGAAGGGACGTCTGATGGCTTTAGCTCCAAGAAAGCAAAGGCCTGCAGGAAACACAGAACCACCCCCGTCTGCTCTCACACAGGCACAGCCACGGCACACACAGATACCACACCGTCCAGTGACACGATCGTGCTTCTGTCGGCACGCAGGCCTTTGGAAAGCCCACCTCTTCCCCAGAGAGACACCTGAGCTGAGATACAAAGAGGAACCGAAACAGGTGGAACACGTTTCCCACTAGAGACCTGGAGAGCCATCCAATTCCCACTTCAGTCCACAGGCCACGTGGAAGGCCCCAGCTGCTCTTGGGTGCCTGGGACCAGTTCTTCATAAGAAACCAGGGCAGCGACTCCTGCAACAGGACTGCTGGCCACTGAGGTCTGGCTGGGCCTTTCGTTTTAATGTGTAGCTTTTCATGTTTTCTGGGCTAATCCTTCCCCCACAGAAATACATTAGGGAAAAAAATCTGTCGCTTGATACATTGTTAACCTTTGCGCAGTTCCCTGCAACAACATATACCATGAAATACTCCATTGAAAAATAAAAACAATGCGCCCACAAAGCACTCGTTTTCCTTGATCAGACACAGGCACTTCCCCTCGTGTCGGTCTGCATCCTGCCCCTGGGACGCCCCGCACCACGCTGGGGCTGCAGGGTTCGCGACACGAGGAGGCGGCTAGCACAGCGCACACTCATTGGAGAGCGCACACTCAGTTTCATACAGACACGTTGGCACCCTCCACCCATCGCTGAGCATAAAAAAATATCATTAAACTGCTCATGAGTAATTCATTTTAGACACAAATATGGAAATATGTGGAAACAGAGATTCAAGATTAAGACTATAAATAAAGATATCATGGAAATAATAGGATTAAGTTTTCCACCCAACAGGAGTTAAGTGTAACACTGTGCTACAGGGAGGGAAATGAGAAGGTGCCCACACCACCCCGATTCTGAAGGAGATCCCCGCCTTCGGCATCTCTGAGGGCAGGAGACCGCTGTGTGCGAGAGCCCACGGATAGGGAGGTGGGAAGGACTGGTTTGGGTTGAAAGCTCGGTCTGACCATAAGGCTACGAGCTGATCTCCTGGTGGACAAACAAGAAACTGGTTCTGAAGACATTTCCAGACAGCTGGTGGGAATGGAGGCATCCCTAACAACACATCTTTTGGTTGTAAGGAGTCTACTTTGAAGGTTCCCTCTTTTTTACATGTGCTTGATTTAAAAATAAAAAACTGAGCTCTTTACTCTGCAGCCATGTAGCACACGGGTAAAACACCCAGCACATACAATAGTAAGTGCACTGTGGCACAGAGCAGCCACTGTGCAGGGAAGCCTGCTTTCAAAGAAGGTGACTTGCTGGTGCAGACGCTATGAGTTCATGCCAGAACTGTAAGTGCTGAGCCAACAGAAGTTTCCAGTTTGTGCCTGGCATACCTGGTTCTGGAAAAAACCACAAGGGATGACAATAACCAGGTAAGAAGATCAACAGACCCAAGCAGACTCTAAAGGTGAAGTCGACAAGAGGTGACGGTGTGGGAGGCAGGTCTGTCCCTGGTGGACCTCAGTGAGGGCACAGCCACCTGGAGCTGGCTTTGCAGGCCAGCCCGGCACACTGGGGGTCCGGTTACTCTGACAGTAAGGGTTCGCTCTCTTACCGTGAAAGGCAGAGTTCAGCGTTCAGTAGGAAAAAAATTACAGTGAGTTATTACACAAGCAAAACCAAACAAAGGACATTGGAAGACAGAGAAGGAAAACCCATGGCCACCGCCACCATGCTGGCCTCTGTGCTTTCCTCTCACCCTTTCACAATTCTCCCAGGAAGGGTTTCAGCCTGTTTTCCACTAAACATGAGCCCTGCCTGGGAGCCTTCAGACTCCAGCCCTGACAGATGTCAGTGTGGTCACTGTACTTTAGGGTACAGGGAGGGGAGTGAGGGGAAATCAAAATAAATACCTTTTTTAAAGCGGATCCAGTGTTTCCCAGTGCGTAATTTGAAGAAACCCCAAATGCCTGTTTCCGTAAGCTCTGACCATACATAGGGCAGGCAGGCAGAGGGTGACCCTACTGGTGACCCTACTGTTACCAGCGTGCTGCTCCCCCAAATGATTATGGCTCCAGAGAATGCGAGGGTGGGGTGCAAGAGAGAAATAAGAACTAAACATGGATTCTACAGATCTGGGCTCTGGATTGAATTATGATGGAGAGAAGATGCTGAGAGGCCTCGCACATCACCACCCCCGCCCCCCGCCCCATTCTGCAACTTGGTATTTATTTCTCACTGTTTCTCTGAGGTAAGAAAAAGGTTCTTGCTTTTTCTTTTTTTTTTCAATTTTTCTTCACAGAGCCGGCCTCACCTAAAATTGAACCCACACACTCAACACAGCATCCCCTGAAAGTTACTTTTCCTGCATTCTGTTGTACTCCGCAATGTAGACCGATGGAATTGATGGCGAAAATACGAATGAACCCTGATCGTGGCCGCTCCCCCCTTCTGAGCATTGGTCCTCTAGGCACCCCTACCTGTTACCTCCAAATCATGTTTAGACTCTGTCATCTGGCGCTGTAACCCCAGGGGAGGGCTCACTGAGGTGAGTGGTACATGGAGTTGCCCAATGCAACCCCACCAGGAAGCTTCCCCTGGGAAAACCTCCATCCATGATGGTCTCTCACTTCCCAGACACCCCGAGCCCTTCCTACCATTATCTGCAATCTGCCTTGAGTTACCTTCTAATCGTTTCCGGTGCATACATAGGGTCTTCCCAAAGAGATGACCTCCCCTGTCTGTTGGGACACTCAGTCCTCCTCTCCACAGGCCCCGTGGAAGCCAGTTAGCATTCATCTGCTGGAACAGTAGTTCATGTCTAACGAGCCTGCCTTACTTGTATTCTGGGAAAAGGAAGGAATCCTTTGCCACTGCATTCCTGGTTGGGAAGGATGCTTAGAAGCAGCAGCAGCACTAAGAGCCACAGGTGGGCACACCTGACAGAGCGAGTCACAACTTCAGGTACCTGAGTGAATGAAGAGGGACACCTGGCAACATCTGGAGACATTTCTGATGGTGACTGGGTGGTGTGTGTGCACGTGTGTGTAGGTGTGCATAAGTGCATACACTGCGCCACCTGATGTGTAGAGCCCAGGGAAACTGCTGAACGTCCTGCAATGCACAGAACAGCCCCACAGCAAAGAATTTTCTGGCCCAAAACATTAAGTGCCAAGGGCGGAAAACCCTGCTGTTGATCTAACCACCAGTTTATAGAAAATCCAGGGGGACAGAGGAACATGTTACATGATAACACAAGATGAACCAGAATTCAGACTGTGGGAAAAATTGCAGAACAAACAACTCAACCTCAACAGCAGCAGCAAGAAAAAAAGACTGAGGTGGCTAAGTAATTATGGAAGGAAACCTACAGATTAAGGGATACATCAATTTCAATGTAAAAAGCTTGCGTCCTAGTTCAAAAAACAAATCGTTAAAAACAAAACAAAACAAAACACGAAAAGCAATTGGAGAAAAATAAACACCGACAAATTACTAAGAAATTATTTTTTTTAAGATGTGTTATTGGCTGCACTTAAAAAAAAAGTTTTTATATTTTTGAGCTACCGAAGAAATTCTATGAAATCTGGGGATTTGCTCCAAAATCCTCATTACTGGAGGGTGGAATGTGGTGGGAAGTGAGAGGGCTACGGATGAAACAGACTGGCCAGCATTGGATGAAGTTTGGAGGAAAGGTAATAGGAATTTATTGTTCTATTAAAGACCCGGTGCACAAAATTTGTGCACAGGTAGGGTCCCTGGATCAGGGCTGATTAGGTTCCCTGCCTCCTCCTTCCCTCGCTGCCACTGTGTGGTTCCCCCTACCTCCCCGCCTCCCCACCTCCTCACCTCCTCCTTCCCTCGCTCCCTCAGCACCCTGCCGCCACCACCACTGGTCACCTGTCATATTCTGTGCTGCCCCGTGGTGGTCAGTGCACATCATAGTGAGCGACTGAACTCCCCCTCTCCCAGTCGAACTCCCAAGGGGACACTCTACATATTACCCTTTTATATATATAGAAGGTTCTTTGCAGTGTACTGAAATGTTCTATAATAAAAAGTTTTACTAATTAGAAAAAATGGTAGCAAAACATACCAGACTAACTGTACCAGATGCAGAATATGCTCTTTATCCATAAAAACAGGGCCCATGTCCTGGAACTCGAAGTGATACTGGTCCAGAGAAGGCCACCTGGGGCCACTCGCTAGACCTGGGCTCACTGAAGCAGCTTTCCCTCTTGGACACGAGTTACGCTTGGCTTTCCACTGGAGTAAGGGTTAAACAAGGGTTAAACCTGAGGCTTAAACAACGTGACAGAGCACGCAGGCCGTTTAGTTTGTCTTATGGGGCCTATCTGGTTTGGGTTGTGGGAGTGTGTGCGGGGAGGGGAGAGGGGTCACCACCCTCCTGACCCTTGTAGGCAATTAGCTTATACTTCCAGGCAGGAGGCGCCATTATCTTTAACTCAGCAGGCATAACTGTACATAATTAGAGGTCATAATTACGGTTCTCTTTTTAAAACGTGACCACAGTAGCCAAATTGACCTCTTGTGGCCATGTTGCCCACACGCTGGGAAGGACATAAAAGGTGGGGCCAGGCCCTGCCCGTCAACGTCACGGTGGTGGGCAGCCCGAGTCTCCTGGCAGTTTCTGAGGTCAGGAGTCTATGCTCACTCCCCGAAGAACTTCCATCTGTTTGGGGTGGAGTAATTACCATTCTTCACTGAGAAACATTTCACTTCTTTAACTAGGCACAGCTTACCAGTCTTTTTGACCGTGGTAAAGGGCAAAAGCAACCCTTCACATTAATATGCCTGTAGTTGTGTGAACCTACTGCCCAAGTATCCATGTAGTAACAACGCTGAAAAGATAAATTCCTGATCACTGTTCCACTTTAGTGTTTTGTAAAGTTGCTACAAAGCCTCTACATCATTTTAAAAATTCTCATTTATTGTTATTTTATGACACCTCATTTACAACTGGCCTCACCTAGCAATATTTCTTTTAAATTCAATTCTTTATTGTTTAAAGTATTACATATGTCTCCTTCCCTCCCCACCCCCCATTGACCTCTCCCCGCAATATTTCTTTTTAAAAAATGTTTTTATTGATTTTTAGAGAGAGAGAGAGAAACATCATTCAGCTGCCTTCTGCATGCCCCTACAGGGGATTGATCCTGTAACCTGGGCATGTGCCTCACTGGGAACTGAACCAGTGACCTCTTGGTGCATGGGACATGGGTAAACCACTGAGCCACACTGGCTGGGCAGTATTTCTATCTTATATAAAGTCTAAATCATTATATGGGATGAATGAATCTGCCAGGAAATAAAGCCCACCTGGATTTTCATATAGCCAGACTGCTTTCAGGTCTAAGCATAGAATAATAGAATGTTCGAGCTGAGACCCTCTGAAATCACCTAACAGAGGAAATGCCTGAGGCAGGCCGAGACGGAGGGGACACAGAGGCCACGGCAGAAAATGACGGGCAGAGGCACTCACAGAAGCAGTGTTTGATCAGCTGTGGTTAGCACCTTACTTGGTGGCCACGTCAATTCTAGCTCCGATTCCAACAGAAAGCCCAGCAGCTCATCCGTCTCTCATGTTCCTTCACTTCGGAGCATCTGCCTCCGTACCTTTCACCAGCAGCCAGTAAACAACCCTGACAAATGGCCAACTTCTTTCCAACAGTGTTTGAGACCCTCAGCCAATGCCTGAAACGCCGGGAAGAGAGATGTTTGCAGCACCAGCTAATCTCTTCCTGGCTGAGAAAAGGGACTGAAAATTCCAAAGTTTGACATCAGTAGTTTCAAGCAGATAAGACAGTGTCAAGTCCCAACATTTACATTCCACTGGAGGCTAGAATAAAATGGCCCTGAGAAATACACCACCGTTTCTTTCTTAACCAGGACACTCTACTTGAAGAGAACAGCCTGGGAGTGAATGGTTCCCTAGATTTGTAAAAGCTCCTCTATTCAGAAAAGAAAAACGTGTAACTACTATTTAGGGGTGTCCAAAACTAGAGTTTAAATGAAAGAATAATTGCCTTCCTGCTTGCATAGGCATGTCACTACTAAGAAATACTACTTTACTACCACTTCCTTTTGGTTCAGTAAAAGACGTCAAAGGAGCAAGTCCAAATACATCCCAGCAAAGGTATTTAATTGAGACCAGGCCATTTGCATCTCAAAGGAAAGCCCAGGCATGATACACGAAGGCATTTGATACAGAATGCAAATGTCTTTGTACAGTCACTGGGCCACGGTCAGGAACTCGGGGCACGTTTCAGCGGTGAATTCTTCAAGATTACATTATTTACTGGAACACTTCATGTACTTGCTCGGCCTAGAATTCCGATTCCATGTGTCACCAGGGTTTTGCAAAATGCACGCCTGTAGGTTCCAGTTCCAGAACGGAAGCCTGACACAGCACCTCGCTAGGGTAGGCTGTCAGACATCCTCTGAAAGCAAAAGGCGTGGCCCCCTAGAGCTCTGCTTGACTGCTTAGTAAACCAGGGTCTACCATGCTCATCCCTAAGTGCCGCTGCCTTCATTTACACAAACAAGCCACAAATTAAATACCATCACTTCCCATCTCATTTAAATTTTTCTTCTGGACTGCACATGTCATTTAGCTGTTTGCTGGCCATGGCAGCAGGGCAGCCTGGACGCCTGGTGACTGCAAGGTTTAAAATCGGGGGAGGGGAGCTATTAAGTCAGCCCCTTCCTGCGGGGGTCCCTCAGACTGAACAGGTTTAAAAGTAAAACATGCCTTCCCCAGCATCAAATCCTGGCATCTCTTCAACAGCAAATCCGCTCACTCCATTTTGCTTCATTTTATTCTCAAAAGAAACTCCACAGTTTGGACGACAGAACACAATTTTTACATTTCTTCACATTCTCTAGCTGCCTATCTTCTCCATCTAAGCATTTTGAAGAAAAAACCCACACACCCACACCCTCACACAAACCCAAATACAGAGCTAATGAATCCCAAGTGGACTGTATTTATTGATCCCATTTCACACAAAATTGTTAATTTATCCAATTCTTTCTTTGATTACATTTAACCAGGACTGGACACGTCCCACCCGGCCGGCTGAGGTCCCTCCACATGCCTCTCTCTCTGCTGTTTTCAGAACTGCAGAGACGAGCGCCCAAACTTGAAGCAATTTTGGAGATTAAGCTTCCCAAGTAAATTCATTTTTTATCACAATCTTCATTTTCCAAAGTGGCCAAACCATCTTGGTCATGTTTATTAACTAAAGGTAATAGGAAAGATCCGAATCAGAGCCCCCGTGGATGCAGCTGCACAAACCAATTCTCTGAACGTGGATGGACGGTGCTCACCTCCAGCCACTGAATCTCATTAGTGCCCGGGGACCTGATCAACTGCACCTTCGTTGCCTGATGACCACCCAACAAAAGCAGTTAGTGAGGACAGAAAGGGCTGCTCACTCCGAAGACGGAGCAGGAAACCAGCCTGAAAGAGGGGTGGGTGTGGGTGGCCAGTCCGTAGGGTGACTTACACGGAGCCTGCGGAAAGCACTGCCCACAAGCACTGGGATCTTGCACACATTTCTGGAGAAAGCCCATCGCTTTACCAGCCCTCTCAGGGGTGGATTATATAAAAAAGGGTGAGAATCCCTGGCTTTAGCCTCACTTATCAGAGACTGAGTCTCCCCTGACACTGCGTCATCAGAAGAGGACTAAGTGCCCTCCCTGTTGCTGAAACAAAGCTCTATGCTTCTTTGGTCTGGAATGAGCTGGAAATCTTTGCAATGGCAAGAAAGCTGATTTCTGTTAGGAACTGAATGTTTGCATGCCTCCATGATTCATATGTTGAAGCCCTAACCCCCCAAAGTGAAAGTACTGGAGATAGGGCCTTAGGGAGGGAATTAGAATTAGACTATGACATGCGGATGGGGTCCTCATGAGGGAATCAGTGGCTTCGTAAGAATTGGGAGAGAGAAATCATCTTCTTCTCCTCCTTCTTCTTCTTCTTCTTTTGCTCGCTCTCTCTCTCTCTCTCTCTCTCTTTCTCTCTCTCTCCCTCCTCCCCCCACTGTGAGCGTAAAGGCCACGGAAGGACACAGGGAAAAGGTAGCCAGGAAGCAAGCTCTCCTAGAAACCAAACACTGCCTCTGGACTGAGAAAATGTATTTCTGTTGAAGCCACCCAGTCTGTGGTATTGTGTTATGGCAGTCAGAGCAGACTAAGATACATTCTTGGTGAATGCTGTGTTATCAGAATTTAATAATTCACAAAGATTGTGTGTGGTGGACACTGTAGATCAAGCATGTCAAACTCAAAGGCTAACACGGGCCAAATAAATGAGGCATGTGGCCCATAATGAATATTTCTGTGGCCCAGCCAATATAACGGTGTGAGCAGTTATTCACAACTTTGAAAGGAAGTAAGTCTGTCAGATCCACAATTACTGACGTTCACCTTGGGTCAGTTTTGAAAGTAATCACTGTGAACAAGATTTCCCCTAAAGTAGGAAAGATCGTAGCAGAAAGAGATGCCAAGTATCAGGAAGAAAACATTAATTTTATCATTGCTCTTGTTCTTTCTTTTTATACTATACTTTTCAAAATAAACCCACATTTCTATGCAAATTGAAGCTTGTGTGTGTGTGTGTGTGTGTGTGTGTGTGTGCGTGTGTATTTATTTTTTTTTGTGGTCCACATAAACTTAAACCTTGTTTATTTGGCCCATGTTAGCCTTTGAGTTTGACATGCTTGCTGTATCTGCTCAGCCTCTACTCCATTAGCCTCCTAGTTGGAGAGGTTGGGATCCTAAAAATTCTTCATTTTCCAACCTCTCTTGCAGCTAGCGTTCTGTGTGTGAATTCATTCTGCCAATAAGATGCATGCAGGGTGATTAAAGGCGCAGGTGAGGTGAGGCCCCCTTTGGCTGTTTGAGTGAGCACATGGGGATTCAGAGATGGTGGGTTTTCCTGCCGGTAGTAGTCCCATGTCCATTTTCCAGTCCCCTCCGGTGAGAGAGGCAGTTGCCGGAGAGCAACAGCCTCCAGGTCACAGATATGAAGCATGTTCCGGACCTTACAGTTCCAATAATGGTGGCCTCTCTGGTAGTTGGTTCTATAGAATTTTGGAAATCATTCCTGAAGCACCAAACTGGATTCCCCTCCTTTGGACCGTCCAATACTTTTGTAAGCACTTACTTCCCTGGATGACTTCTCTTTCTACTTCAACCACCTTAGAACACTTGCCATTCCCTGCTATGTATCCCAGGCCATAGAACCAGGACATCGCTGAAGAGGCAATGGGGGACAGCTCAGTTGGTCAAATCAGGACCCGTCTGAAGCAGTTAAAGGAGCAGTTATGTTCTATAAGCTCTCTGTTTTTAAACTGATAAACCAAGAAGCTCAGACATTTTTAACTAATACATTTTCAAGAAGATGCTCAGGTAGACCAAACTTGTACAGTTTTATGAGTCTGGCAGAGGGAGGGGAGATCACCTAACTTTTTTCCTGGGCACCTAAGTGCCTCCTGGCCACCAAGCTAACTCACTCAGCATCCTCCACATACTGAGTTGCTTCAGAGGCACAGAAAAGTGTCAGAGCGGATCAATGGAATACGACCACACACCCGTTACTCCATCTCTCCCCTCCTGCCACATGCACGGCCTGGAGGGAGCCTCCGCCAGCACCAAATCCCTGCTTTAAAAGAAAAGGGCAAGCATGGAACCTTTGCATCTGTCATTAAATTCCGTTGAAAGCATTCTTTCGTACCCCTCTCCTCTAAGGCCCTGTTCTCGAGCGTCAGGTATGTGTGCCTGCCCTAGAAATGAGAGCGGTGAGCGCCAGCGCATTTTTCTCTTTGCCTTTGCTGCTAGGAAACTCAGCACTGGGTCTCCAATCAGTCGCTGCCATTTTTCTCAGCCTGCAATCTTGAAGTACAGCCCCTCACAGTGCCCCTCTCTCCTTCTCCTTCTCACGTGGCTACTATTTGAAAATTCCCACACACGGAGGAAGATTGTGAATATTGTTGCTTTTTGGGATTTTTATCATCATAAGTCACCTCCCTTCTTCTTCCTTTTTTTTTGGAGAGAGGGAGGTATATAGAAAAGTAAAAGAAACCCTTTGCCTATGAGAGGTTTGAGGATAGGACCCTGCCAGCTCACCTACTAGTAAGTGGAGACAACTGAAGAGGAATAATAGCTAAGACCCCTCCAGAGGAAATCTGACCACTGTTTCTAGAAAAAAGCATGCGATACCAAAATTGTGGTGCAGTCGCTCAAGGGCGTAACTAATAATCTGTTAGGCTCCTGCTTCCTAAATGTTACCCTCACTTTGCCGGTATCAAAGAGGAGGTACTCTCACGGCACTTTGTTAACTTACGGGTCTTGACTCAATAAGCCGTCTCCTGGAACCTTGAAGACTGAAACACCCAAAGTCTCTCGACGCTGCTTGTAAGCACAATAGGAGCAAGACATTGGCTACGAATTCAGAAAATTCCCCGAGATGAACAACTAAGTCAGGGCACACTCTCCCCTCCATGCTCTAACTTCTTTTTGGCCACCAACTAGTCTCAGGCAGGTTACTTAGCACAGATGGCTTCTGTCCCCGTATCTATTAAATGAGGGTGTTTCTAAGGGTATGACTGGACCCGGTTGCTAAAAATCAATTCTATCCCCTATGAAGCAAGCTCAATCCGAGGCGCCCATCCAGGGTTGCAACAGGACCGGGTTTGTCGGTGGAAGTCCCTGCCCAAGCCCAGGGCCCCGCCTTCTCCACCCTGCGGCTGGCTGGCTGGCCGGCCAGAAAGGGCCGCTCGGGCCCGGCCTTCTTGTTTGGTTAATCTCTTCACATCTATTTGCTTTGCTGCCCTGGACAACTCAACAGCAAACAAAGGCCTGGGCGTCATGCCCTCGGCTCCAAATTGGGAACCTGCCCATTTTGTTTGCTTTGGGGCACAAGCAGGGAGCAAACAGCAGCTTTTGTAAGTCACGTTGGTGATATTCTTCACTCAATTATGGCTGTGAAAAGATGGAGCAAGGCAAGGACCCCTCTCCAGGGCGGGCACTTTGCACCTGTCACGGCCCCTTTCACGGAATCCACCCCCCTTCCCCCGGCCAGGCTCTTCAACTTGGAGGGGATCGAATCATATTTTCCGCATTTCATCAGATTTCTTTTTTTTTTCTCAGCCCGGCGGGGACCTGGTAATGTGGACACCCTCTATCTGAGCAGAGTACTTTTAAAGAAAAAACCGCAGGCTACTACCAGCACATCGGGAGTACACAATTCCATTTTCTGATGGGATCAGAGGGCCAGACGCTGCCTCTGACTATAAAACTGTTTACTGGGGGAGGTGAGGCAAGACAAGCCCTTTAACAAAGCGAGAGAATTAAAAGAATTTACCTCCAGATGTTTTACCAAGAAACAAGGGAGGATGTAAGCGAGGCAAGGGCAGTGTCTCCTACGGAGTGTTTTGCAAGTTGTCGTAAACCAGATAAAAACAGGATTGGTGGGTTAATTACGTAATTAAACTGCAGTCAGCAACGGGCAGGGGCTTCTATCTTTCAAAATCCAAACTAGTTATTCAGGCTCTCGCTGGGTACGGTGCACAGATCCTGCTTAGGGAAGGCGCCCAATTTTTCTTGTCTGGGTTAGAGTTAAAAAAAGAAAAAGAAAAAAAAAAAGTGCTGCTTTGCAAATCTGGCTTCTTGTCTGGGGGATAAAATAATCACACCCCCCTCTTTCTGCCTCAAATACCTTTTTGCTTCATTTCTTCAGAGTTAGAAGGATAAATAATTTTATTTTATTTTTTTGGCAGAGAGCCGAAGTCATACCGCAGCAAGCTCTCTGACTCCTTTTCAGAGACGTGTACTGTTTCGTGTTGGATTCTGATTTTCAAAAGCAGAACAATTTTCACATCATTATATAAAAGGCTCCCTTATTTAAAATGCTGTTTCTAAATTAATATTATACCCCCGAGGCAGCAGGCATCTGACCACACTGAATTCTATCCATTTTATAAGGCGGAAAAAGTTCTTGCTCAAGCACTTACTGAACGCGACAGCAGAACCGTCCGGGCCAGACGGAGACGGTACCGCCAGCTGTGTCTGGGGGCTCCGTTTTGTTTCTTCGTAGGACATGCCCCCAGCTGCTATCCCCACAGGCCCCAACGCAGAAGCAAAGTGGCTTCTCTGTCCAACTTCTGTCCCACGGCCGTCAAGAGAATTTGCTGGACCACGACACCTATGGCGACATTCGATCCGTGTGTCTGGTGGCGGTGGCGAGACGGCTGAAAAATCTGTCGACTTTGCTCTCTCAGAACTTTAACAGCTGGGCAGATGCTGATGGAATAAGAGCAGGGCTTCCTGTACCTAAAACTCTTCATTTCCCCTTAAAACACAGATCAGGATCTTCTTACTAAAGTAACCCGAGTACCCTTGACAGAATGTATGACCTTGCTGAGAGCTATGCCTACCTCTTCCTGTCAAACGTCAGAAGTGAGACCTGGGACATTTTTGCCAACGAGCAAGGAGGTGAGTGGGCAGCGCGAACGCCTAGCTGGGCCGGGTAACAGGCAGCAAGTCTAGTTCAAATCACACAGGCACCGGGGCTGACAAAGTCAGGGTTGTGTTTTTTTTTTTTTAATTTTCTTTATTGATTTTTAGAGACAGAGAGGAAGACAGAGAAAAATTGGTGTGGGAGAGAAACATGGATGGAGTCTGCAACCCTGGCATGTGCCCTGACCGGGAATTGAACCAGCAACCCTTTTGGTGCATGGGATGATGCCCAACCAACTGAGCCACACTGGCCAAGGAGACAAAAATCTGTTGATTGAGAGTAGGTTCATGGGCAGTTATAGGACTCAGTGTGAACAGACAGTAGAGTTTGTGTGGGTGGGGGGTGGTAGGGTGGGGGGGTGACACACTCGAGTAAAAGATATTTGTACTCATCAGATATGAACTTTCTCACATCACTGATGAATTTAAAAAAAACAACAACCAGAAAACATTGTTAGGCCTCCCTCCCCCCACACCCCATTTTACCTAAGGCAGAACATTGTACAGGGAGAGGTCAAGGGGAAAAACGTCGAACAATCACACCACAAATGCGTTAGAATCCACGCAGGCCACCAGCCACCCTCCTAACCTCCGAGCTCACCCCTGGAGCCAGAGCCCCTGGAACCACAGGACATCCTCCCTTAACATTGTCAATAGGTTCTGTGACTTTACGTCAAATGATGTTTAACAAACCCATCTGGTATAATTTTTCCATAGGCCAAATGGCATGAGCAAGGGTTAAGTTCCTATGGCATTTCATCAGTGCTATCACAAAATGTTATCAGACGACCAACTGTCCCTTCAAACAGATCTCCTCGCTAAACCAGTGTCCGTGGGACCAGTCTCGAGAACCCCTTTTCCTCTAAGCCTCTGCCAGCCCTTCTCCACCCCACAAGCCATGTTCCAACGTCTCCATCTGGCATTCCCATCTCTGGAGCCATCCTGCCTCTCCAGCCAGCCTCTCACTCATCGTGGCCAGCCCTGACTCTCCTGGGGACATTTTCTCCACATCACGGGCAACCTGGAACTCCTTCCCCACCCCTTCCTCCTCAGGAGACTGTACCCATCCCTAAGGAAGATCCAGCGTCTGCACATGGCCCCCATTGTGTGGCACTGTCATCAAAACCTTTCACAATTGCCCAGCCAGTGTGCCTTGGTGGTTGAGCATTGACCCAGGAGTCAGGAGGCCAGGTCAGGGCACATGCCAGGGTTGCAGGCTCCATTTCCAGGAGGGGGTAGGCAGCCAATCGATGATTCATTCTCCCTCATCATTGATGTTTCTATCCCTCTCTCTGAAATCTTGAGGGTGAGGAATGCTGAATTGGCATCTTACAAGTCTCTGTATCCACCATACCCCAGGCCGGACCTGTGGTTTTATGAGAACACCTTAACTTATCCTCCATGAGGGTCCTGAGCAAATGGTATGTGTAAGTCCTGAAAACTGCCAATGAAGGAGCAGGTGACTCAGGAACAGGTTGACAGAGTGAACTCCCCAAATGCTCTGAGGCGTTGTCTGCCTCCCTAACCCGCATTCCTCTTGAGAAGGGCACCAGACAGTCTGGGTTCAAATTCATCGTCCAGTTGCTGTGCGACTTTGGGCAAGTCACTTCACCTTTCGGAGCCTCAGGGTCCTTTCCAAAGAGAACCCGGCACTCTAGTTCATGGGGTGGTTGTTAAGTAATTGTAAAATAAAAACTATATTTAAAGAAAAAATTTTTTAGTTAGTTGCTTTAGAAACACGAATTTCTCACTCCCACCCATCAGTTCCAACAAACTAGCAGAGGCAGTGGACAAACTAGCCCTGTAAGCTTTGGGGGGGGGGGGGGGCCGGGCTGTGTCCCCTTCCCTTTGCAGAGCCCACCCCTGTGCAGAGCCCGCAGCCTAGCTCCTGGGCCTGGCTCACTCTGCCGGCGGCTCCCCACGGTGCCAGTGCACTCAGGCAAAATGAAGCTAACATCTGTATTCTATTTGCTAACGAGCAATCATCATTTGTACCTTTCTCCAGCCTGGGATTCAGCTGCATGGAATACTAATGCCATTAGAAGCTGGAGTCTTTTTTTGAAAAACACACACTCATTTAGCGAAACCCTATTTAACTCATTGACATTTGTATGGTTCCTGGGACTCCTTGGCCATAAATGCATGGCTGGTTTCGTCTCGAGTCCCCTCTACCCCACCCTCTGTGCTGGAATATGTGGGAGCCTGAGTGGGGATCGGGAGCCAGGGACTCGAGTGGCCTAGACTTGCCTTTTCAACGGACTCAAGGTGCACAATTGGACAAGTCAATGGATCTTTCTTCCTTCACTCAATTTTTAACCATCTGACTAGTACAAGGCTACAGGAGCTTATTTTAAAATTTAGGCCATTACAGAAAGGTCACCAGATCTGACTGCCCTGCCCCTTCTCTGAAGGTAACCTTCCCTACAAACTTGATATGTATCTGTCCAGAGCCGTTCTCTGCAGACAAGCAGACAAGAATCCGTACCTTTCAAAATTAGATGGTGCTGCGGTCTCTCATAGATGAGGACAGGCTTAGCTATGCAACCTGTTTGTTTTCTTTTCTTTTCTTTTTTTTCTCATTCAACATTAAGTCCTGGCCTCTCTACCTTTTTTCACTGATGCACATTTCAACATCTCCCTGGCCACAGAGATACATTTAGGTCGTTCCCAATTTTGGCTTTTATTAGGAAAGCTAAAGCAAATACACCTGGGGCTGCTTCTTCCAGCAAATTTGTCTCCAAGAAACTTCCTGGGCTTCGCTTTCCACTAAACGAGAGGATTGAGCTGAACGATGCATTGTGCTGGCGGGGGCTGTATCTCAACACACAAACCTATTCCCAGTCCAGCCCACAGCTCCTCCCCTCCTTATGCTCCCAAGGTCTTCCTCAATCTGAGCTCCTAGCTCCTGTAGCTGTACTTCCTGCTTTTACCTCACACATCATAACTCCAGATCTGTATCTTTGTAAACATCCTTCTTCTTCCTTTAATACTTGACAGGCATCATCAGAGATGCTCAGAGCATGTGCACCTTCGTGTGAATGTCAGCCTCATGGAGAAAGGCCTAGTGTGCTTGCTCAGCACCAAGTCCCAGGAGCCGGACGCAGTGTCCCACACACAGTGCGTCCTCAGCAAACACCTGTGAATGGAGGACTGCTACCCTGGCCAAGCACTGGGAGTGCAGCCTGGGGCAAGGTGACTTTTTAAAAAAATATATATATTTTATTGATTTTTTTACAGAGAGGAAGGGAGAGAGATAGAGAGTTAGAAACATTGATCAGCTGCCTCCTGCACATCTCCTACTAGAGATGTGCCCACAACCCAGGTACATGCCCTTGACCGGAATTGAACCTGGAACCTTTCAGTCTGCAGGCCAACGCTCTATCCACTGAGCCAAACCGGTTTCGGCAAGCTGACTTTGTTAACCTCTCTGTGCCTGTTTCCTCAACTGGAAAAAGCAGTAATAGCACCTCCCTCTCTTGCAGGGCTGCTGTGGGAATCAAACAAGTTATGCACGCAGCGCCCTTAGGACAATGCCTCGTACATAGAAATGGGCAGCTACGGTTAGTTGCTATTAGTTACCATGATAACTTGTGTAAGTCTGCTATTCCTTTTGATCAATGGGATAATGTACTCAGGGGCACCCCTTACAGTGCTGGGGTGCAGTGCTGGGATCACATGGAGCTAGATGTGCTAGAAGCTGTAAGACAGAGAAATGGCAGGTCCTGCCACTCCCAGCTTGAGGTTTACTGTCCTTTTTATTTTAAGGAGGCACAATTCCATGTTGGTAACGTATGAGCGGGACATTTTGTTTCTCTTCGTCTGCTTTACTTTGCTTTTTGCAAGTAACACTTTCCTTGTTTAGTTTCAAAGTCCCTTCCTCCTTTCTTTCCACCACATTTCTCTTCTTCCCTTTGCAGCACGGACCCCAGTGGTTCTCCCAGGAGCCAAGTTCTCGGATGCTCCCTTGGTTCCGACTCAGATCTCAAGACGAGGCAGTGGAGTTGGGAACACAGGCTCTGGAGACAGCTCCAGCCCTTACCAGTGTGATCTTAATCCAGACACTCACCCGCTGTGTGCATCAGTTTCCTTATCTGTAAAATGGGCTGTGGGGAGGATCACACAAGCTCGTGTGTATAAAACACGTAGGGAAGTACCTGACTCTCGGTAAGTGCTCTACCATCATCTCAGACCAAAATGGTGCAATCGAAGTGTCGTGAGGGCCTGCAGTGCGAGCTGTGTTTTCAGATGCTGCGATGGACATACTGACCCTTTTCACACCACCTGCCCCCCTCCGCGTAGGGTCCAGAATGTATATTCATGGGCTGGAGGACCAGGAGGAGGGCTGCTGCCATGAGTGTGGCAGAGACAACTGATCTGGGCCCAAATGGTACATCTGACCTGGGCCCCCTAGCAACCCTCTGGAGTTAACCCGCCATGACAACTGAACAACAGGAGTCCTGACAGGAATTTCCACCCACTGTATGCGAGCCCAGGTGTGGGTTTGTGTTTGTTTGTTTTTTAAATATGTTTACTGATTTCAGAGAGGAAGGGAGAGGGGGAGAGGGAGAGGGAGCGGGAGAAACATCAATGAGGAGAGAGAATCATTGATCGGCTGCCTCCTGCACACCCCCCACTGGGGATTCAGCCCGCAACCCAGGCATGTGCCCTGACTGGGAATGGAACCATGACCTCCTGGTTCACAGGTCAGTGCTCACCCACTGAGCCATGCGGGCTGGGCAGGTTTGTAAGACTGGACCAACACATTGGAGACTCCCCCAGAAGAAGACTGCCCTGAGAACCCTCAGTAGAGATGAGCTTCAGTGTAGATGGTTCTACGGGAAGAGCTGTTCCCTTAAGGTCTAACCTGATATCGCAATGACTGAAAAGGGACGGAGGGGAGGCGATTCTGATGGCCAGGAGAAACGCAGACATGACTTGCAGAGATCTAAGGGGAAGGGATTCAAACTCTGAAGCTTAGGTCAGTGGCTGAGAGGGAGTTCATGGAGGCATTAAAATCAAAACCTGTTTTCATACCGACATGTAGCAGAAGCAATAGGTACAAAATTCTCACACAGCGGCAGACGACTGTACGTGCGACACGCGTCCTAGGATGGTGTCAGGGCCGCTCGGAAGGATCACTAAGAGAAAAAAAAGGTAGCGTGGATTCTACTCTGTGACAATAAAAGCGGTGCTAACGATGATCACTTTGTTGTAACTGTGGTTCCATTCTAGCGAAGCGAAGCGTGTCTGCTAGCCTTTCCTCCTTTCTTGGGGATGGTGTTCCATTGCTATGACAACCAGTAACATTTTGCACACCACGAAGCACTGTATCATGTATCACCATGGCAGGGAGGAAATGCCATACAGTACTTAAAAGCCACCATCCTTCTCTCTCTGTTAAAGTCTGCGATCACTCCCCATGCATTATTCACCACACCATATTATATATACAACCTTTGGTTACAGTCAGATTCATAATAGGTAGCAAAAAGCCAGGAAGCCTTGCAAATGCCGTAACATTTTATAACAAATAAATGATAACCAAACTGTATTATTCTGTTTTTTTTTTTTCTTCAACACTGTTACCGAGAACTTGCATTTAGCCGACTTTCTGGACTTTCCTCGTTGGATCAAGACTTTTACAAACGTTTGTTTCACGCAGTGAGAACTCAGCCCCATAGCTGGGAAATAAAGCATTCATTCCCTGCAACGGAAGTTTCCAGTACACGAAGCACTGCCTCTCGAAGTATCTTTTGTTTTCATTTTTAATATGTTAAGGAAACTTAAAAATCATATCCTTTATGTCCCTGTTACACAATCTCTTCCTGAGGACTTAGCCGTCACCATGGAAACCCATTACTGGGCATTAGGGTAATGCATGATCCTCTCCGGAGCTGATGACACTTGCAGAGTAGCTGGCTGGGGGGCTGGGAGCCCTGGCCAGTCAAAGGGGAGGCTCCACGGGCCCCTTGCAGCATTTAGCATTAGATGAAGATCATGCGCAATCCACTGAGTTTCAAGGTCTGTGAAAGACATCTACATATATTAAATCTAGAATACACAAAAAGCCATTCTGGGGACAGCCAGAGGGTAGGGGAGACATGAGCAGACAGGATCTCTTGGGAGATATCCAGGCACTGGTAGCTGATGCTCGCCAGCAA
>NW_006284349.1:2075258-2076391 GCF_000327345.1 Myotis davidii | reverse complement strand
AGGGGGGCAGTCTGTCCCTCTTGTGAACTTCTTTAGGGTAAGGGAAATTCAGAAAGCCTGGCCGCTGAGCTGTGCTTCTGGTAGCTTCCAGAGGCCTCAAAGCTGCCAGGAACCTGCCGGTGTCTTCAAAGAGCACGTGGTGGGGTGTTTGGCAGCCGTCCTAATGGACAGCCCTGGGTAGGATGGAGACAGGCACTGCTGGATGCAGGTGAAAGCAGGAGTTTCCAAAGACTCCTGACGACTAGAAGGCAAAGGGACGACTTGTGCGAGTACCTTTTAACCCGAAGATTTAGAATAAAGCGCAGGAACGTTGAGCAAAATCAAATCTGTGCCAATAATTTTTAAAAATAAGAAATCAATGCAGGTCTAATATTTTAAATCTTTGTTACAATTGAGAAAATCAGCCTCTAAGAATAATGACCAGCTTTTTAAACACCAAGTGAAAATGTGGAACTAAGTAACTAATTTAGACAGACTTAAAGCCAAAATGTCACTAAAATCATATACAGTAGAAGAAAACTTAAGAGACCGGAGGGTGTAATATACTTATAAGCTTAATTAGATTTATAAGAATTGCTTAAGTGCTCGGGGAGGCTTGTTTGTTGAGTCAGGCAATTGAGTACTTATAAATTTAATATGTTCGATTTCCTTTACAAATGCAGTTTAAAAATGTTTAAGGGAGTTTAATTAAATAAGTTTGCAAATCAGACCAACCATTAATAAAAGGCCCCCTTAAAAGTAATTGTTAAAAATCGTTTGGGCTTATAAATAAAATAATGAGCTCTCGGAATAGGTCTTAAAAGCCTAAAGGCGGGCACTGTTTTAAGATGTTTTAAGTTTAATAAAAATTAATTTTAAACAGTTAATATCAGGATAATCTTTTCTACTCAAAATATTTTGAAACTCCACCCTGGACTTTTTGGAATTATCTTTTTTAGTTATTCCGTCTTCAATAACATTTTACAAAGGCACCTACCACGTGTCAGGTATTGTGCTAGGCACAGTGGAGTATGTCCTGGCTCTTATAATGATCTGGCGGGGGAGGTTAAAATATGCTTATAAATAAATATTATATTAGAAAACAGGCGACAACTGACTAATGAAGGTGTAACGTGAAGCTAGCATGCAGGGAA
>NW_006284349.1:2064812-2075224 GCF_000327345.1 Myotis davidii | reverse complement strand
GAAAGAGAGCAATGAACATCAAAATTAGAAGTCGTATTAGAGCTGGATGGAGTCTGCAATTTTCTTTTTAAGGTTTGTAAGATTCCCTTTGAACACCTTGCTGCCCTGAGTTTGCCCGATACACATATTCATGCTTCTACTGCCCTGTGAAGTGGAAACTCAAAGGTTTTAAAAGTCTGTGTAAAGGTTAATAGGATAGAGTAAAAGTTCTTAGCGCTCTCCTAGAAAAGGGTTTATTTTATTTTACGAAGGTTGCGACATCTTTGCTCAGAATTCTTCCCATTTTCTTTGTAAAGTTGATTCTTCATTCTCCACCCAACTGGTAGGTGAAGTTGCCCAGATAACTGACCTCTCCTACGACCAGAAACAGGTTTATGACTAAGCAATTTTAGGTGCATACCGAGAGCAGCTTTACTTCCAAAATTAAGTCCAAAGGCAAGGATGCCATTCTAATGAGAAGGTAGCAAATTCCCGAATGGGGAGGAGGAGGCAGTCTTGTTAAATCTGCTTGTCAATCTACCCAGTGACGTTTATTTACTTGCTAGGATAGCAGGACTACCAGGAAAATTTTAAGTTATTCCTCATTAAGTGTTATGGGTTGACTTGTGTCCACTCCCCACCCCCCAATTCGTATGTTGCAATCCTACCAGGGATTGGAAATAGCGTCATGACAGATAAAATCAGCTAAGATGACGTCATACTAGAATAAGGTGGGCCCCTCATCCAAAATGCGGATGTCCTCATAAACAAAGGACAGACAGACGCATGCGCACAGGGGCAATGCCCTAGGAAGCCAGGAGTGATGCTGCTACAAGCCAATAGCAACCAGAGGCTGGGAGCCAGGCCTGGGACACATCCTCCCTGGAGCCTTCCCAGAAAGCATGGCCCTGCGGGCACCTGGACCTCAACTTCCCGCCTCCGGAACTGCGGGAGCATCAGTGCCTGCTGTTTAAGCCGCCTAGTTTGTGGTTCTTTTAAGGCAGCCCTAGAAAACTAATATATTAAAGTCAACAGAGTCAGAAGAAAAAGCAACTTTGGGAATAACCCATTAAATCCTACCACAGACCAACTCACATTCAATGTCCAACGTTTTATTTTTTTTTTATTTTTTTATTAAACCTGACTTAGACGCCAAGTAAAACAGGAAGGATCTCAGTCAACATGCCGCTACCCCTCCGCACCCAGGAACAGGGAGTTTTAAGCTGTTCTGGGGGTCTGGCCGCCTCCCATTGGTCCAAACCATGATTTTCTGTCTCAAAGAAATAGAGCTAATGCGGCCGCAATATTGACATAAACCGTAAAAACGGTGTTTGCCATGGCTCTTCCTCATTGTCCAGAATAAGCTCTTGTCTCTTATTTAATACTTCCCCAGCTGTGCTCCCTTCCTGGCACGCACTCCCTCTAGAGCAGGCGTGGGGACCGTTCAGCCCACGGGCCGTGTAAGGCCCGCACAATCATGTGGTCTGGCCCCGCCAAGCCATTAGGGGTGAGTTAATTAAATGTCTGACCAAATGTAGCAGGCTAATTTTTCAGCTGGTAATTTTGTATGGCCCACAAATGATGTTACAAATATCCAAATGGCCCTTGGCAGAAAAAAGGTTCCCCATTCCTGGTCTAGATAAGTAAGACTGGCGGATTCTTCCCATTCAGTCACATCAGGTTTCTGCCTATGGAGGTAATATAACCAGTCAATGAACCAACAAAATGTTTGTAGGGTGTCAGTCATGTATTTAGTTGCTCAAAGGTCCCAGAACGGTGGCTTCTCCTGAGCTCTCAGGAGGTGACCGTGGCAAACCCCAAGGCCCCCCCCCCCCTCACCCCCTCGTGGGTCATGACCTTGTGTAATCTCCCTTCCTCTGAGTACAGACAGAATCTGCTACTTGCTTCTAGTAATGAAATAAGGCAAAGAGGATGGGCAGTCACTCCCGGGGCGACGTCACATCATATAAGACTGGCGTAGCAGACCAGAACAAGAGATGCCCTAGCTGGCCTTGCAGTCAGCTGCCATGACTGTGAGGGCCTGGGAGGGGGCCATGTGACAGGGACTATGGGGGTCTTCAGCAGCTGAGCGTGGACCCCACCTGACAGCTGCAATAAAATGGGACCTCCATCCTTTAGCCACAGGGACCTGAATTCTGGCAACAACCGTATGAGCCTGAATGAGGACCCGAGCTCCAGAAAGGACCGCGGCCCACCCACGTCTGTCTTCTGCCAGGTGAGACCCTGGGCAGGGGACGCAGCTGAGCAGTGAAAGCCTGACCCAGGGCAACTGTGAGATAGTAAGTAGGTGCTGTTTTACGCCGCTGTTGGTGGTAATTTGTTATGCAACAGAGGAAATTAATGCAGTGATGATGATGTCCTTTGAGGGTCTGAGGAAAAAGGAGGAATCTCTAATTAGGAAAGCTTAGCAAGGCACACGTTTTGAATATAATTTCAGGGGTTTGTCTGGGCCTCTACAACTCATCAGTGAGCTTGGACAGCAGGTTATGGACCTTCTTTTCGTCTAGTCAATAAAATCTACGGCAAAGCTTGGTAACGTCTGGGAAACTAACGGGTCACAGTACATAAGGATGGCCTGCTAGCCCATTTCTGCAGTCTGAAATGTGAATTTGTTTCATTCTTCATCTGTAGGAGTCGTTGTTTTAACATTATATCCTCTTCAACTTGCTTAGAGAAACAGAAAAACTTAGACTTGAAGAAAAGACAATTTCTTATTTTATTAGAAAGTCCCCAATCTTGCCTTTTTGAGATTAAATTATAGGGATGGCCCCTCTCACCCCCCAAATACCCACACACATGGCTTTAGAAACCTGTGATGTTTTAAAAAATATATTTTTTTTCTTGGAGAGGGAGAGATAGAAACATCAATGATGACAGAGAATCACTGATCCGCTGCAACCCCGAGCATGTGCCCTGACCGGGAATCGAACCATGACCTCCTGGTTCATAGATCAACACTAATCACTGAGCCACACCGGCCAGGGGTTTTAAGTGTTTTTAAAAGGACATGTTGATGAGGACCAGCTCAGTTCATTTCCCCACAAAAGAGAACTTGTTCCGAACTAATATAGTAACACCTGAAAGGAACTTATTTTGTAATACAAACGGTCCTTTGGGATGATCTATTGGAAAGAAAACAAACTGAAATTTTAAAACCTCAATTTAGTTTCTTGTTGAATTACTTGCTAGCTGTGTGCCTGGGAGGAAGTTACTTTATTTCTGAGCCTGGGTTTTCTCAACCATAAAATGGGTTATTTTGGAACTGGATGAAGTAATTGTCACGGAAAGACCCCTGCACTGTGCAGGCCTTATAATAAGCTATCGCAACACAACCACGGGCCTAATGAAGGGATTTCTCTCACCTGCCCCGAAGAGGATGTGATGGATGTTAAACCTGACTGTCACCTGCACAAATGTCTATGGGAAAAGAGGTAAGAATGGTCACCCTGAGGGATGAAGAGATAAGGGGGTGACATGTCTGTGTGTGTGTGTGTGTGGGGGAGACACGAGAAGAGATAAACCAAAGAACTTAATATACTTATATGCATATCTTATGAACGAACACAGACTGTAGAGTGGTGGTAAAGGCCTGGGGGAGGGAGGCAGTAGGGACTGGGTGGAGAGGAGGAATGGTGGACATTTATAACGCTATCAACAATAAAATATATATATTAAAAAAGAGAGAGACAGAAGGGGGAACTTAGCCTCTGACAATACTAACCTCAGGAATCTTGAGCCACAGCAAGGACAATTCAGACTCATCCAGGACTTTGTCAGACAAAAGCAGTAGAGAAATAAACAAAATCCCCAAACAAACAAAAAACCCCTACAGCACACGAGTATTTATTAAGCTCCGAGCACAGGATTATGGTAGCTCAGCAGGCAGGAGACCCTGGTGGCTGTGGGATCACAGAAGTGGGAGAGAAGTGGGCCCACCCTGCCCAGGCACTGTGATGCCACCCTCGCTACAGAAGGAAGACAGGCCCTGGGAGCAAACATGCTGCTGTCTGGCCAGGAACCAGACTTGACCACTGATAGCTCAGCAGCAGGAAATAAGCTTCCAGGGCTCTCTTCAGTAGGCACGCGCTCTCCCCCGCGGATCCTCTGCCAGTCTTGGGAAGGAGGACCTTGTGCAGGGCTGGGTACAAGCAGGAGGACGCCTACGGTTGTCCCTCCGTGTGACACTCACCGAGGCCAATGAGATGAAAGGAGGCAGGTGGACCAAAGGAGCGAACAGCGGCACCCAGCACAGGTACAGAACAGAAGGATGTCAAAGGGAACTGAACCGGCCCTACGGGTGCCGGTGGGAGACCGGCCCTTGGCTTTGTGGCCCGGAGTCTAATCAGAGTAGCTATTGACTTGATCAGCCTCCTGCCCCTAGAACAGCGGTTCTCAGCTTGTGGGTCATGACCCCTTTGGGGGTTGAACGACCCTTTCACAGGGGTCGCCTAAGACCATCGGAAAACACATACATAATTACATATTGTTTTTGTGATTCATCACTATGCTTTAATTATGTTCAATTTGTAACAATGAAATTGGGGGTCACCACAACATGAGGAACTGTATTAAACGGCCGCAGCATTAGGAAGGTTGGGACCACTGTAACCTAGAAGCACCACAGAGAGAGAGGGAAGACCGCCACCAATCAGTGGGAAAAGGTGAGGCAGCCGAAGCCAAGAATTCACTAGTCCAAAACAAAAGTGTCACGGAAACCAATGATTTCCAATGTGGAATCTCTGCTGTCCTAGGAAACCAAGGTGCACCCTACCATGCGATTACGTGGTTTGCTAACATGTCTGCGTACCCCTCCGTCTCCTCCAGGGGACCATGAACCCCTCCGCGATAATGCCCCCTGCATTCTGTATCCCAGGCACCCGACACCATGCCAGGCCCAGAGCACTCAGGGAATCTGCCGAATGGATGGATGATGCCTCTCTGCTCTGCTTCTTTTTCCACCTGCTCATCACCCGCTGACATCCTCTGTGATGAAGGCTGGGCTGTCGAGACTGAATTCCAGCTCTAGCATCTCGACTCTCTGACCCTCCGTGTGGGTGTTCTTCCCCCCAATGGGGTAATTAATGCAGATGGTCTCCAACTGATGTTGGTTCAACTTAGGATTTTTTGACTTTATAATGATGAGAAAGTGATATGCACTTAGTAGAAACCAGACTTCAAACTTTAAATTTGATCTTTTCCCGAGCTAGTGATATGAGGTCCAGTATTCTCTTGTGATGCTGGCAGTGGAAGTAGGATGGTTTTGCCCAACGGTAGGCTAATGTAAATGTTCTGAGCACTCCTAAGGTAATCTAAAATGGAAAACTGTTACGTTGAGTAGGTTAGGTGCATCAAATGCATTTCTAACTTACGATATTTTCAACTTATGATGGATTTATTGGGAAGTCACCCTATGGTAAGTTGAGGATCTACTTTACAGGGTGTTTAAAATATATGTAAAGGGCTTTAGAACCACGCCTGGCACAAGTATGCACTCTTCAAGTGTTAGCTATTGTTATTATTTTGATGACTACTTCTTTTTTATTGATTGGAGTTATTGTTTCTCCTCTGCCCCCTTCACAAGGCTCCCTCCACAAGGACAAGGATTTATGCCTGTTTTCTTCACTGATGAATCCCAGGTACCTGGTTGACCCCAATATGTTTTAAATGAACAGAGAAACTTGGGTTCTGAGATGGCCACATCTTTCTCTGTCTTAAGTTGCATAAACATCCTCACAATATTCTGTCTTGTCTCCCAATGCAGATGCATGTTCTCCAGTTTGGGTTGAAAATAATAGCTTCCATTTATAAAGTGCTTTCACATCAATTTTCTCATTTGAGCCTCCCAACCACCCTGCCCTAAGTCCCCAGGGTGTCTGTATCTCAGAGCAGCACATGCCCGGCAGCTCTGCAAAAATGCCAGGACCTGAGGCCGATGGTAATGATGCTAATGTCCCACCCCACCTCACCTGGGAAAGGCCATTTATTACCTGATGAGGAGGAGCGAGCCCACCTCACATGTTTGCATCGGTTTACCTTGGGTGTTTTTGTTGTTGTCCTTTCTCCACTAAACAAAAAGGATGATTTGTTTTTATTTTCTGTCTCCCAAACTGGTATTCTAAAGTAATTTTTTTCTTTCTAGTTAAAAAAGTAGTGCATGTTCATTCTAGAAAATCTGATAAAAAGACAAGAAGAGTATAGATAGAGAAGAAAACTGAAATTACCCATAGCCCCATTTCGTATCAGAACTGGCTTTATTTGCAGCAAAATAGTGCTGTTTTGCAGAGAAAAGTTTGTATGATGACTTCTTGGCCTCACCGGCCAAGAGAATTTTGGGAGGGAGGAGGTGGCTGGCAGGAGCTAAGGGAGCCAGGGGCCTGAGAGGGAGGGCAGCTGGGGATGAAGAGGAGGGCAGTTGGCCAGTTGTAAAGGGGCAGAGGGAAAAGGGTGCCCCCTGCCGTTCTGCTGACTAGAGTGTTGTCAGAGCAGGAGGTGGACACCAGCGGCCTTCAGGTCACAGCCACACAGGTGGGTACTACGGCCCTGGAAGAGACAGACAGAACCCTTGCATCTGGAGACAGAAGGCCAAGTAACAGCATGGCCGCCCTGCATGATGCTGTTTTTCTGGACCCGCCTTGCCTATCTACAGTCCTTCCAGACTAGGTAGATGGGGGGTAGAGGGACAAATGAAGAATGGATTTCTAGGTCTGCTCCGACTGACTGGCTGAGGAAACAGTGAGCTATAGCTACCGGGTTTACACCTGAAGGAGCTGGGAGGGGCCAGGGTACAAGCAGGAGCTACAAGCTGCTTCGGAGGAAGGTAAGCTCACCAATGCAGGAAGGTGGGGGTCTGAGTCTCTAGAATCCCACCTGCCCTTAGGTGGTGATGTTTCCTAACCGGACAAAGTCATAGGGGCCAGCTCATGGTGGCCACAACGGTCGCCACTTCAAGTTTCTTACCAGCTGAGAGACACGAGCAAACACCGGGAGGTTCCTGTAAACTAGAGTATGGAGGTCAGTTCTTTCCAGCTGCTCATCTGTAGGATGCTGTATGCGTCTGCACTCATTTCCTAGTCCTCCAACACAAACTCTTCCCTTAGACATAGTGCACCTGCTATGGCTTCACCGACAACCAAGAGACCGTGCGCTTTACCGACAGAATCCCTGCCGCGGCAATTACAGGGGACTACGGACCGATGCTAGCTTCTATCCCCGTGTCAAGTGATGCAAACCGGGGCAAGAAAAAACAGGACCTTTCATTATATAAGCGGGAAGGATTACATAACCAAGGTCCTGATGCAACTTGTGTCTGTGCCAGGGAGGGCCCAACGCGCACATCTCAGAAACGAGCCGCCCAGAGTTGTGCAAACCGCTTTTCAATATTGGTTTAACTAATCCCACTTACTCACCTGCCCAACAAAAGTCTCTGCTCTTCTGACCTTGGTTTTCCTTGCCACTTGGATGAGGCAACCCCCTTGTAGGGCGATAGTCTGTTAAAGTGACGGCGCACCAGTAATGACAAGCACGCGGGAGGGAAGAAAACAAGGGCGTCGATTTCTCCGAGAGGCACGGCAAGGATAGCTGTGTCAGGGCCGCTAAGACCACTTCTTCTGTCCTGTCAACTGGCAGGACACTGATCCCTTGTGACGGGAAGCATTTGCACGGAGAGACTTTTGAAAGCCACCCAGCATCTCTTTGCTGGAGGAACCCAAGAAACCATAGCAGTAACAACAAAAAATAACATCCCCACCGCCCCTTCCTTTGACTGTGTGCTGCCAAGCAAAAGAACCCCTCTCGTCTCCTTTATGTGGTACGGATAGAAATTCCATTCGAGGGCACCCAAAACAAAGGGTGCTCAGGCAAGCCAGGCATCCCGGCTATGCCATTTCTTGGGACCTTCTGGAGATACTGATTTACGGCTATCAAGATGCCGTGTGTGCACTGCCGCCTCTGGGAATCTACCCGCACTCCACCCTCCGGGGTTAAAGCAAGCCTGGAACTCAGAAATCTATCGAAACCACATTAGTGGCTCCACGTCACCCCGCAGAAGGACAGGAATGTCGGAACAGGCCAAGAGGGCTCCTTGGTAGTGTCTGGGGTCATAGAATAGATGCTGACTTTATCAGTCCCACACCGGGCAGTACCTGGTGGGGCGGGGGTGGGGGTGAACGAGTGCAGCTGTGAGCTGGACTGTCCCAGCCCCTGGAGGCTGGGGCAGGAGGGTGGATTTTTCTATTTCATTTTATTTTGTAATGTAATGACACATAATAAAACTAAACACTCATGGGACTTTATTTTGGAAGCCACATAAGCATGCTCTTTCGAATCTCTTTCCTGAAGGTCAACATGTTCCCCCCCTTTTTTTTGCTTTTTCTCTTTTAAAATCCCTCTGCTCCGTACCCCTGCCCCCAACCCCAGTAAATACAGGAGAGTCGAAAGGCAGAAATTAAAATTCTGTGTTCTACACAGAAAACTTTCCAAAATCAAAACCACAGACTTTAAATATCTTTTTACTGATTTCAGAGAGGAAGGAAGAGGGAGAGAGACAGAGGGAGAAACATCGATGATGACAGAGAATCACCGACCAGCTGCCTCCAGCACGCCTCACACCAGGCTTTGAGCCTACAACTTGGGCATGCGCCCTGACCAGGAATCCAGCCAGCGACCACTTGGTGCCTGGGATGATGCTCAACCAACTGAGCTACACCGGCCAGGGCAATCCTACTCCCTCTTGAAGCTCCAGCTCCAACACCAGAAGTGCAAGCCACCTGCCTCTGACCTTTGGCGGCAGTGGGTCCGCTCCTTGGTAACACTTGAACCCTGGTCTCTTTACTCTCTCTGCCTACCACACCTGGAGAGCATGGGTTATTTCCTCCTCTATCACTGCCCCCACAGTACGTGCTTACACACATTTGCTAAAATAACCCAGCAGGAAGATATGAGGAGGAAAATAAGGAAAGAAATATCTGTTGTTTTGAAAACTTCACCATGGAGAGAGAGAGAGACCTTTGAAACCAGGGGCTGTTGGAACCTGTGGCCTATTGATTCTCTCACCAAATCCCTGTGATCTCTACTCTCATTATAGATTTCTTGGAAATCATAAGCAAGCCCAAAAGATAAGCTAACCATTTAAAGAAAGAGAGCGTGTGTGGTCACGCAAGGGGCTTGTGACGATGCCACTGGCACTGGCTGCTCTTGGGCCCGTCAGCCGCCACGACCTTGGAAGTTTCCGGAAGGAGCCAACACTTGGAACTGCAGCATGCTGAGCTGGAAGGGGGCTTAGAGAGCACCGTAGGCAGAATAATGCCTCCCCCCCCTCCCCCAAGGTGGTCACATCCTCAGCTCAGAGCCCTGGACATGTTCCCTTTATCACACTAGGAACGGAGGGTGCAGGGTGCAGATGAAGGTCCTGGAGCTGGGGAAGCTTCTGGATCTGCTGTGTGGGCCCAAGGGCCTGAGAAGGGGAAGAAGCAGGGCAGAGGGACCTCACATGAGAGAGCTGGACCTGCTGCTGCTGGCTTGGCAGGTGGAGGAATGTGGGTGACCGACCCCTAGGCGCTGGGAAAGGTGACGAACACAGACTCTCCCCTGGAGCTCCAAAGGAGCACCCAGGAATCCCGTTTGTTTTAGCTCCACGTGACCCCTTGTGGACTCTGACCTTCAGAACTGTAAGCTGAGAAACGTGTAGGGTTGAAGCCACCAAGTGTGTGGTTCTTGGTTGCAGCAGCCACAGAAACGATACAGAGGTCACCTACTCCCTCCGATGGGGACACCGGAGCCCCCGCAGGGAAGGAAGTCTTGTCTGAGGGTCCTCAATCTCAATGCAGAACTCAGTCTCCTTGGCAAGAAAATGAAGAGGCTCGAAACTGACAAATGGTCGCCCGACCTGTAGCCGTGGACAGATATGATTGAGGGTGTTACACTGGGTTTCCGTTACAAGGTGGGGTCGGTGTATGCTCACTTCCCCCGTCAATGTGGTTATTCGGGAGAAGGGGTCTCTTGTTGAAATCCAAAGTTTCTTGGGCAAAAAAATACAACCACAGGGTTCAGATAAGGCCAGGTGTTACTTGCTCAGTAACTCAAGTCCAGAAAGATGCATTAAGCCTTGAACTTGCATCAAACTCAGCTGCTTTATATATAGTACCCTGCTCTATAATTATTTGTTATAATTAACTGCTCATTACATTGTATTACATCCCATCTGTCCTGTCTGTCTTGCTCGCCCACTGAAATGTAAGCTCCACAATGGGCAGGACCTCCAGCACACTATACAGACACTAAGAAAAACTGCTAAATGAATATGAGGAACTCAATCATATGGCTCGTTAGATAGAGCATTTCCAACTGCCTAACTTCCCTGAAATCCTTTCTCCTTCGGGAGCTGCTCTCCAGCAGTCTCCACCCACAAAACCTCT
>NW_006284349.1:2060897-2064783 GCF_000327345.1 Myotis davidii | reverse complement strand
CCTTTCGTCCCCAGCACGTCTCACGCTCCTAGCACCAGAACAGCCCAGCCCTGGGAATTGTTCCCAGGGATTGATTTCAAGCGAGGGTGCTGGAACCCTCCTTTGAGGACAGAGGCCTCAGGCGGTATCACCAGTTGTTTACCTGGTCCACAGGGCAAGAACACGCCTCCTAATTCCCAGCCCTGTTACTTCTCTGAAACAATCTGATGTGCCTCTAAATTAATTTGCACACAGATCCTGGGGATGTCTGGAACTAATCTGATAATCTTTAAATTACTGTGTTTCCCAAGTATGTCTCAGCTGCCAGTATCATATAGGGGGACTTTAATGTGAAATAATAACTTTAATGAGGTCAGTGGCTTCTAATTTCTTACCGATTCCTCATTATTACAGTGCTGGAAATGGACACGTGTTCAGCAGCTGAGAGGACACACGCTCAGTGCCACCAGCGGGACAGTGGCATCGGGGTCGCCTGGGCAGTTCCGTCAGTTACACACAGAAAACAGAATTATTTTACTTTTGTCTGCTCTATTCAGAGATATCCCAGGCACCTGGTACACGGCAGATGCTCAGAAAGTGGTTGTGGGATAAATGAATAAATCAAAATCTTTAAGTTAGGGTATTCCGAGCTTAAAACCTGATAATGAATATTAATAACCCAAAATGTATCCATTTCTAAATGGTTTGGGGGAGATTCATAAATTAAAATTCTGGCTACTGAAAGACTTCTAGCTTACTACCCTGGCGGCCCCAGAAATGACAAATAGACAACATAATTACAGACTGCCAGTAATTAACATTCACCAGCTCTAGCAAACACGAACATTTAAAATGAACAATTATATACTAAAAAAGAGACGGCAAATGATCAACGGGGGAAAGGGGCAGAAATCTATGAATGAGATGGTGATAAACAGTCAGATGTAACTCCCTCGGCTTCCCTCCTCCCCGAGAGCGTTTGCAGCCGGGCGGGCGCAGTCAGGGTTTCCCCATCAACCCCGCGGAACCAGAGAGCTGAACTGGTGTCTCGGGGCAGGCGGCGCTCCTGGTTGTCAATAACCTGCAGCTTTGTGGGAACAGCTGGGAGACACCCATCTCTTCTTGGGGAGACTTAGTCCAGCCCACCCATCTTCGTTAGTTTCATAAATTGGGTTTAAGCGATGCAGAGAGAAAGATCTACCTTTTTTTTCCCTGTCCTTCAGCTTCTTGGGGTTGCGGGGAGGTGGGGATGAGGCGAAGAGTTTTAACATCTTTCCCACTTAGAATGCGAGTAGAACACTTGTAAGTCACTCTCCCTTTCCAGGGCCGGAAAACCGGATGGGCATTTATTTATGTGCTATTTCTAGCAACAGAAGCACAAGGCCTGTAGGTGAGGGATAGAGTCACAAGACAAGTGAAACCGATGTCAGTGCAAATCAAGTTTTCCTGTAAAGGAGCGGACCAAACTGCACTGTCTGGAGCAGGTGCATGCGGTCCAAGTCTAATATGACACGGCTGCCGCATACACCCCTTGTTTAGCCTGAGCCCAGGCCCCTCCTGTCACTCATTTGGCTTACGGTGATGACAATAACAGTGATGATGATGAAACTAATACTAGAAGCCATCAGTTACTGAAAACTTACGTGCCAGGAACTTCAATATGTTCCTTCTACCGCTCAAAACAACTTTACCACGACAGTATTATTATTGTTATTCTTCTTGTTCTCATTTTAGAGGTGAGGAAACTGAAGTCCAAAGAAGGTCCCGGGGGTCATAATTCTAGAGCTAAGAGAATTTGAGCCCGGGTCCAAGTCTAGAGAACTAGGTGACCCCCAGACAACCTTGTCCTATACTGCCACGTGCTTCCTCTGTTGTTCAACCAGGAAAAACTGGTCAGGCCCCGCTCCGTGTGATCTGGACATCTTCCTTCGCTAAGCATTCAAGGGCCAAGTCCAGGCTTGCTGAGGAGCTCGGCATGCCCTCCCCCCCCCCCCCCCCCCCATCCCCCCCCCCCCCCCCCCGCCCCTAAGCCGGGGATGAGAGAACCGGGTAAACCGAGCTGGAGCGGGGTGTTGCCTAGGTACCCCAACTTCTCAGCAAACATCACCAATCAGATCACTCCCCCTAAACAAAAATATTCCCAATTGCAGAACTGATTAGGCACTTGGATCATTATCTCTTTGGAAAATGAGGTGAAGTAAGAAAAAGAACAATTCAATAGGGAGGGGAAAGGCGCAGTGGGCCTGAGCAGGAAACACACAGAAAAAGCAATCCAAATGGCCTTTGCGCTCACTCAATTAAGGAATAACAAATGTCACTTTGGAACCCTGTAGAATGCCAACTACCTGGGGCTGCGTCCACAGTGACATACTCTGGAGCCCACAGAAAGGAGGGCAGGCCTATATGCACCAGCACAGAATACCTTCATGATCAGAATAGCGTACATGGAACCGGGCCGGCGTGGCTCCATGGTAGAGCATCGACCTTGAACCAGGAGGTCATGGTTCGATTCCTGGTCAGGGCACATGCCCGGTTGTGGGCTCGATCCTCACTGTGGGGTGTGCAGAAGGCAGCTGATCAATGATTCTCTCTCATCACTGATGTTTCTCTCTCTCTCTCTCTCTCTCTCTCTCTCTCTCTCTCTCTCTCTCCCCGTCTCCCTTCCTCTCTGGAAAAAATAATGTACATGGAATGTGTCCCTTTGCACAAATACGCACACACACTCAGGCATGCAAAGGCATCAGCTCTCAAGCGGCACATCAGAGGCTGGTCATGCTGGGTACTTCTGTGGGGAGGACGAGGGGGCTTCTTTGCCAGGAGGATGACTTTCTTTTCATTATATGTTTATGTGCTTTTTTATTTTTTCCACGACATAATAAAAAGAAAAGGAGAAAGGAACCTGAGTGGTGCAGTGGCAATGACCTGCCTGGGGCCCGCAGATGGCCAGTGCAGGGCTGGCCTGGCTCCCAGGACCCCGGCTCCCAGCCCCCATGCTCCCACAGTAGCGCATCCGCACCGACAGCTGGATTCTCGTATTGTGCCTCACTCAATACCTGCTTCCAATAATCCATCCTGGAGAAACTGCACCGACCTTGCTGGCTCTGTGACTTCGTTAGTTAGCTCTGACTCTGATAAGCCTCAATTTTCCAATTAGTGCCACCCCTGTACCACTGACCGTGGGGTCCTTTGAGTGACAAGTAGGGAAGGACAGTGGCTGGGCCAGTCAGAACGCTATCCCTATGCCACTCTACACCGAGTGAAACAATCACATTACTCCTCAATGCCCGGCCGAAACAGGTGGGTGGACATTAGGTCTCTGTGTGGAGAGTTCATGCCAAGGTCAATCCTCATCATGTGCACAAGTACTACTCAGTATGTGGACTGTCCCCAGGAAATTTTCTACTTTGGGCCAAACATCTACCTATCCATGTCCTGATCCACCACCTGCTGCTCTCCAGACAGAGCCTGGAGGTGGCCATTGTGGGCCCGTGGAAATGCAAGACTAACCTCCCACTGTGGCTGGAGCAGACAGCCAGGGGTCGGCACTTTGGAGTCAACCAGAACAGGGGGGCTGGCTTTCCGCCTGCAGGACATCAGGTAATAAATACATTCACCTTCCAAACTCCGTTTCCTCACCTGTAATGTGGAGACTTCAGTGCCTACAGAAAGAACCAGAAAGTCTGCTGGGCCTGTGGACACAGTAACGGGAGCTATTCAAGTGCCGCTCCCTTCACCCAGCTAAGCAGCAGGCAGCTGACCATCATCATATCTCGGGATCCCATGCTCTTGCCTCAGAATGGGTGTCCTGGAATCGGACATTTAGGCTCCTAGAGAAGGGTGGGGCCATCGCTGAAGGCTGGATGGGGCTGGCGACGCTGTCCTTCTCACAAGAGAACACAGGCAGAGC
>NW_006284349.1:2057628-2060835 GCF_000327345.1 Myotis davidii | reverse complement strand
GGAGCTGCCTCTTTGCTCGGTTACCATGTTTGCACTTCCTGACACTGGGCTCCCGGACCAGCCGGCTGGACCAGAGAGGACACATGAGTTCCGTTACACCAGTGGGGATTCCAGCTGCTCCTGGGAATGGGGCACTTGGGGCTGACAGATGGCCTGTCCACCTGGCCACTCTCGTCCACAGAGGACACTTAGCTTGAAAGCTACAGCTGACCGCAGACCATGCACAGCGTTCGAGAAGACACAGAGGACACAGCGAAAGGAGCAGGGAAGGCATGGGTGCTGCCCGCATCCCGGCAGCCTTCCATTCCCCAGTCCGGATGACCCCCGGCTGGCTACACGCCTGGCCTTGGGTCCTGGGAGACCCTCAGCTGTGCCTCTAACAGGTCTCTCCCTGTCTCTATTTCTTCTTCTTTTTAAAATGTATCTTTATTGTTGAAAGTATTACGCTGTCTTTCCCCCTCCCCCTCCCCCCCCACCTCCTCTACCCTGCACCCACTCTCCCCTAGACCTACAGAACTATTGTCTGTGTCCATGGGTGATGCATATATGCACAGAAGTTCTTTGGTGTATCTCTTCCCACCCTCCTTCCCTCTGAGATTAGTTGTGTGTTCCACGCTTAAGCTAGCTGCTTTCTGATACTTGCAACCAAAGAAGTCTAAAATATTCCTGATCCCGTTGTCACCGATCCCAATCAGCATCTGAGAATGGCCCGTAGATGGCACTTTCCATTCTGAGACAAAGAATTACTCTAAAAACACTGAATTTGTGGCATTACCTTTATTTTGCCTGATTGCATTACTCAAACAGAAAGAGCTATGAATAATAATAATAAAGATACCATCAAAGCAAAATATTTGACACTCACAAGATTAAAAGCTGAATACAGTAATCTTCTCATAATCATCACGGGATGTGCGACGCTTCATCAACAATTACACTGGGGAATGCGGGAAACTCATGCTTCAGCACCAGGGAGAAGCCAAGGGGAACGCCAGGAAATCAGCGCGAGGGGGGGAGGGAGGGCGGCCCATCTAAACACTGCATGCATTATTGTAGGAGTTTCTGCATTTTCCTCTCAATGCTATGCATAAAAAATTATAAAAACAATCCAAGACTATACCCCCCCAAACCAAAACAGTCTAGCAAAGAGCTATTTTTAAAAACCACTTAGAGTATTCACACAATGGTGGCATAGTCCATTAATCAGGGTGTGTGTGTTTTTTCGCAATCAGCATTATTGAAGAGTAATTTATACTTTCTTCACATATGAGTTTCTTCCACCAGCCTTGCCTCCTGATGGGGAGAGAGTACTAGAATGGCCAGAGCTGGGAGCCAGAACCCGAGGGGGCCACAGGTCGGGGCCAGGTCAGCCGGGAAAGGGAAGAAGACAAACCCCTCCTAGGAGCCCGGGGCGCACATCCCCTGAGAGCCTGCCAAGTGGTTGTGAGGCAGTATGTACGCATTTTCAAGTCCAGAACATTAAACAAAAAAACCCAGTAAAAATAAAGCCCAGGTGCCAGGCCGACATATCTCACAACCAAGAGGAAGCAGCTGAGCAGCCTTAGGAAATGAGCAGCGTTTACAACTCTTCTGGCCGCCAAGTCAGATCCCTACCACATGGGTTTTATTTTCAATGCTCTTTCTCGGGAGCCGATTCTTCATTCAGGCTGCATACAAGGCAAGCAGCACAAACACCCGCACTGTGTTATAAACAGCCTCTTTTAAGGGGGGCTGGGAGTACAGCTACATGTTTTAACCTAGATATCGTTTCTGACAACCCACGTGCGCTCTCTTTCATAATCTAAGCATCAGCCTGGCTGCGTTATTTTATGAGGGTGCATCTTGATGGCTGCGAGGATAGACAACGAGGCCGCGGGATGACTTCATGAACACAGAAAAACGCCCCTTTCTTTGCCGAAAGAGTTTGTTTCCCTTCTTCTGCAGGTAAATGTGAGGAAATCTGACATCATGGCACACAGTGGGAGTAGCAAATGATTAATGTCAGCCACAATAATGGTGTCTGGAAAAGTTAACTCCACAATCCCATTTTTGCCGTTTTTCCATGACTATGGAGGTGCGGGAGCACCAGGAATGAGCACCTGGCAACTCCGAGGCAAGACTCTGAACATAGCCCCGTCTGCAGGGTGTCCACCAGTGGAACCATGTGAGCGGTCTCTCCAGGTCACATCAGTTCACATAAGGGCTTCCCTAAGCTCCATCTCGCAGGAGAGTGAAAACAGTAAAAAGTTATATTCAGCTCTGACTACGCAAGACATTCTCTCTGCACGGATGCCAACGGCGACAGTCCGAGGAAAGAGTTGCCACAAACCAACCCGCAAAACCCAACTCACAGTCACCTAGTAGAGACATGCAGTTCATCGTAACCCTAGGTGACTAGAAATCCTTTTTAGACAGAATTGAGGCAAAATCACCCTGAGAAACCAAGCCAATATGGACTCAAGTTTCTGCAAAAGACAAACTATTTTCTTAGGCACAAATATAGTCTGCTGCCAATGGCCTTTCCTAACCTTAAACTTGACCTTATAATATAAATGCAACCCAAGGCAAGCTTCCAAAATAATCCAGGAGCCTTCAAGAATTTTCCCTTGTCTAAACTTCACCTACACATGTCATCTACAAGTCCTTTTCTTCTTACACCTTCTGCCAGCAAAGAGACACAGGAATCTGCCCATGGCCAAATGTGTCCACCTACGAACTATCGAGAAGGGTATGAGAAGGCAAAGCTATCAGACTTCTTTTAGGTCCACTATCTGACTTCCCATGGGCTCTGGACATGTGTTAATATGTAAGCTGATGTGTGTGTGTGTGTGTGTGTGTGTGTGTGTGTGTGTGTGTGTTTAATGTGGAGCCCCTCGGCTTCAGGGTTGTAGACTCCAGTGTGAAATAAAGTTGAAGGTTGTTCCAACCACCAGGGCTCTCATTTGAGAAAGAAGAAACTTCCAGGTAAAAAGGGAGATAACAGAATGCTTCAATATCTGCGTTTTTTGTGTGTGTTCTATAACTGGCCTGATCAAACAAACAAACTCTTGACACCAGCAGAGATGGCAACCCCCATGAGACACACTGCAAGCATCAAGGGGACCAGGCCCCACCACCCTACTCCTCATCACCTGCCCTATCCCTCCCTCACCTGCCCTATCCCCCCATCACCTGCCCTACCCCCCCATCAGCTGCCCTATCCCCCCA
>NW_006284349.1:2055489-2057479 GCF_000327345.1 Myotis davidii | reverse complement strand
TCCCCTATCCCCTATTACACTTGCTCACAAGGTCCTTTCTCTCAAGGTTCAGAATCAGAGCTCAAATGCCAGCCTGTGATGAGAAAATTCTGAAACTGATTGTGATGATGGTTGCACAACTCTGGCTGCACTGAACAAGAATGAGCTGTGTGCTTTACGAGGATATGTGATTTATAAACTGATACTCTTCCCCACCCCCCAAGTCACCATTTCCATCAATCCCAAAATGTCAATGGTCTTTCTCAATACGTACCCTCACAGTAACAGGCTAAGGCTGAGAATTACTGTTCACATTCTAATTGACCCAATCTTTCAGTTAAAAGATATGCTTTCCCAGGGCATGATCTTCCCCAGGCCTGGTGTCTGCCCTGCAGCAGATCAGGGGCTGATGAGGGGACACACTCTAGGGTTGAGGCCCTTCACCCTCAACAAGGTTTCACATATTCACACGCTCAGTGTCTTAGTCCCTCATCTCCTTTCTCATGCCCTCTGGGAACGGAGCTGTAGAACTGAAGAAAAGGGAAGGCATGGAGGACTTGGTTGGAAAAGCTCAAATCTGGATTACTAAGAAAAATTAAATTAAATGAATAATCCCAGTTTCAGGGGGTAGAAGAAGGGAACAGACTACATCTCTTTCCTTCCTCCCATTTATCAACATATACATCAACTCAATGGTGTGCCCGTCCATCCGCCATCCATCCATCCACCATCTTTTAAGAGGTAATCTCCTGTGCAAAACTCAGTGATACAAATAAAATAATTTCTGTAAGTTGCAAAGTGTGACGTAGAACTTCAGTATGATCTTTTAAATCTTTTTTGTTGAAAGTTAAGTATGATTACTGTAATAAAATCTTAAAGTCACCCTTTTTTTTTTTTACTTCTTTACCCAATCCCTACTTAATCCCAAACACTAATCAAAGTTATTACACACTCATGCCTGGGAACTAAGTAAACTTTGATGAATAAAACAAACAGACAAACAAACAAATTGGGTTGGTACATGAGCTTTCTGGAAGCCAGAAGAGCTAAGAACAGCTAGAAAGGAATTACTAGAAGGTGTCAAATTAGATCTTAACTTCTAGGCTCAATGAGACAAACATTTCAATATAGGCCTGAATTGTGTCAGGGGAGGAGGAGGGGGAGAGAGAGAGGTAAGGTATATGCGAAGCCTCTACTCTCTAAGAGTTTATGGTCAACAACCACATGTGACCACCTCTGCCACCAGTAGCCTGGTCAAAAGGCCTTCATCCCAAAACCCAGTCTTGACGTGAGAGTTTATAACGGTCTGGCCTCTGCTTGCCAATCCCAGCTCCTTCCTTGGTCTTGCCCATTCCTCTGCAGCCACACTGATTGCTGTCCTCTCACCAAATCGGGTTTGCTCCTGCTGTAGGGCCTCTGCCCTTGCACTGTGCCTAGAAAGCTCTTCCCTGATGGTAACGTGACTGATACCATCTCGTCGTCCTGGTCCTGACATCAGTTCTTCAGAAAGGTCTCTTCTGGCCGCATTACCTAGAACAGGACGCTCTGACCACCACTCTGCCCTCACCTGGTTTTATTCTTCTTATGGCACTTACCCAACTCGGATCACATTACATATTTGTTCCGCTGCCTGTTTGCTCTCTGTCTTCCCACTAAGATATAAATGCCACAGGGCAGAGAAGGGCAGAGATCTCATTACTTATTCATTGCTGTTTGTAACTTATTCACCGCTGTTTCCTCAGGGCCCCATGTAGGGACTGATGGATACAGTCATTTTATGCAAATAGATGATTTTGATTTTGGTTCCACCCTCCACACTTTGCATTTTAGTGCCATTTTACTTTCAGTCAACAGAAGGAAATGCTCTATAACGAATGTCTGGCAGGACAACTTTGTAACTTCGTTGTAATATTTTCGCAACCCCATCTTCTCTCTTGCCTGATGCCTGGTTTAGGCAAAGACAGTTTCGAGCTGATATGGGCCTGAAACCCTGAAAATGTGGCAATGTTAT
>NW_006284349.1:2021725-2055381 GCF_000327345.1 Myotis davidii | reverse complement strand
GTGTGTATGGGTCTGAGTTGAGATCCTAAGTCCGTGTGTAGGCATCGCGCACTATGCCAGGTTTGTGCAAAACTGCCTGATGTCACCTGTTGGGAAGAGACTGAAATAAGAAATCTACACTCATACCCATAGGAATAAAATGAAAACTTCCTTAACTATAGAAATCATTTTCATTTGAAGGGAAATGAAAAGGCAACAACTTCAATTAAGTAACTCTCAAGAGCACATGATCCAAGGAGCGGGCGAGTTTTTTAAAAAGCCATTCTAATGGTTTAAGCAGCTTATTCAAGTGGTCTACTTTCAGAGGCCAGGAATTCAGCCTCTTGATTTAAGAGCTCTGGAATTCAAGTGCTTCAAATTGAGAAAATAACATACAGGTAAATGGCCGTAATTTCTTCTTTGTGCATCCTGGCATCGTATCGCCCAGTATACAGCCCGCACACAGCTATCTTCCCTGAGTGCCCACATCTCTCTCATGGGAGCGGGGACGCCAGCACGCACACACTGATACCCGAATACCGACCATCATTCCCTAGCTGAAACGATAAAGCTCTTACCTTAAAATGACAAACAAGGGATAAGATAAATATTTCAGGGGCTCATTCAAATAAGCCTCTTGAGAGACTGGGGTCCACAGACAGCCTGCACTCTTAAAAGCCTGCCAATAGGAGAGGAAGAATTCTAGACATTCCCGTGGACCACGTGGTACATTCACAGAACATCTGTGGCAGTCAAGGCGGCTGTCTCCCCTGTCTCTTCTCCATCCTCCTCTCCCAGGCCCCTCCCCCTTCCATCTGACAGCATTGCCACTTACTCTGAGTCCCAGGCGCTGAGCTCCTCAGTTGAGTAACTCTTTGAACGGAGGTGACAGATAAGGAGAGGCCATTTACAAGCATGGCAGCCTTAGAAATGCTGGGAGGGCAACTCAACTATGCAGGCAGCACTGGGAAAGTGCGACATATATTTCAGTACGGATCTAGCCAAACAGATGTTCCATTCTAGAAACAAAACTATAGTTTCCCAATGGTCATGCAGACACACTCATCCTGCAAGTGGCAGAATGACCACACCATTTATTCAGGAAGCATTCAGCAAGCACCTACTATGCGCCAGGGACTGTGGCTGTGGCGGAAGGTCTCAGTCCCTGCTCATAAGATGCTTGGGAGAGAAATAGACACAATCCAATGATGGGACAGCGCCATGAAAGACACAGCGGCCGTCAGGACTGCAATGGGAATGTGGATAAAAATCTTACGGCCACAGAGGAGGAACAGACTAATTCAAAAGTCAGCAAACTACAGCCCATGGGCCAGATTTGCCTATTTGGGCATGGAAGGCTCGTCAGCCAACAATCTTTTGTATATTTTCTAATTATTTTTTAAAAAGTAATGTTTTGTGCCGAAACCGGTTTGGCTCAGTGGATGGAGCGTCGGACTGCGGACTGAGGGGTCCCAGGTTCGATTCCGGTCGAGGGCATGTACCTGGGTTGCGGGCACATCCCCAGTAGGAGATGTGCAGGAGGCAGCTGATCGATGTATCTCTCTCATCGATGTTTCTAACTCTCTATCTCTCTCCCTTCCTCTCTGTGAAAAATCAATAAAATATATTTTTAAAAAAAGTAATGTTTCGTGACACCTGAATATTATGTGAAATTCAAATCTCAGTGTCCATAAGTAACAACACTGCATTGCACAGTCACAGGCGGGGTGGGAAGCCGTAGCTGAGCGGTGTCACCTGTAAAGCCCATGGAATTTACTGTCCGCCCTGTGCAGACAGAGTGGGCCGGCCCCTGGGCTCATGCAACTGGGCAGGACTGAGGGTGCCTGGCTTTGTTTTTGAAAGTAAGACCTGTAAGTAACCCTCTACCTCCAGTTCACTGGGTGACAGTTAGCAACCGGACGATTTTGAAGGAATCCATAACAATACCTGTCAGTTTTCATGGAAAACAGACTCTGGTGTCTCCTCAACAAACTCTCACGTTTTACAGATGAGGAGCTGGACCCCGAGAAACAAAGTTTCTCTGTGAAACCACGGGGACGGTACCATCAAGAAAAAATGCCTCTGCTGCCCCCAAACTCATTCCTATAGACAAACAATCAGCAAACATACAGCAATCCTAAATTACTCACTAGATCAGAAGGACTTAATAGACATCTTCAGAACACTTCACCCCAAACCCAGGGAATATACGTTCTTCTCAAGTGCTTATGGGACATCTTCAAGAATAGAGCACATATTGGGTCACAAGCAAAGTCTCCCCAAATTCAAGAATGGGGTGGGGTGGGCTTGTGGGGGGAATCTTTACTGAGAACTATCTGAAGGAAAAAAAAGGATCGGAAAGTGCTAGATTTACAGTTTTCCCCCAACAAAACAACCCTAGTCATGAACCATGCTGGTGCCTTAGAACTCATCATTTCCTCCTCATCAGCCCTCAGTCCCTCTACTTGACATTTCTCCTGGGCACCTCGGGTCCGGCACACACCCTGGGCTACCTGAGTTCATTCACCACGCCACCCCTCTGCCTGCGACCCACCAGGCCCTCATTCCAGTGCTCTAGGGTCCCCAAGCTTCTGGAAGCCTATGCAATCACCAGACCTGAAAAACAAACACGCTCCAGGAGCACCTTGCAAATCTGAAATAAATGCTCATTAAATGTCGAAAGAAACACCATCGTTAACCAGTCAAGAACTCAACTCCAACCTAACTTACACACCACGATGTGTAATGACTTCAGCTCGTTGGCTACACAGGGTGGGGCGGCCTCCAGATATTGCAAGTGCTCAGAGCTAACCAAGTACGTAAGATTCCTGTTTTCCTTGTTTGTAAAGATCCCACTCAGTGACTATGCTCTGTAGGAAACACTTCTTTATTTTTTTAAGTTATTTTCTTTGTACTCTGGTAGACCATGCTGCTTTATGTGTTAGGTCCATGAGATTATTTCTATACACAAATGACATGACATACAGAATACCAGCGATGTGCTATGAGAAATGCAAACCAGTCTTAGTACTTGGCCCTTGACTTCGAAGCATTTACAAACACGGGGACAAAAGTAAACTAAAAATGCAAAGTTAAACAATTCAAAGGCATAAAGTAGTTGTGCTAAAAATTCAGGCTGTATGGTTTGGCTGAAACTCTCTTAAGTCATTTAAATAATCACCTTTAATCCTTATAACAACCCTACAAAGTAGTGATTCTTATACCCATTTAACAGACGAGAAAAGAGAGGTTAAGTACAAATCAAAGCCAGGCTATAGAGCTTGGGATCACACTTTTATTACATGAACTTCTACAGAAGAGTGTGACGATATTTGGGAAGCAGAAATGGACAAGATACGTTGTATCTGTGCCTGGGTGTTCTATGACAATTTGGTGATAGTTAAAAGTAAGTTATCACATTATCATATTAACAGACACTCTGATATAGTATAAAATAGAACATAAAACCTGCAGAGACTTTCCCATTAAGGTTATGGGAAACACAGCAGAGAAGGTGCTGTTCCGAAGCGTTAGGTGGGTGTAGGACTGTGGGAACCACCCGATTTACCTGAAGAGACAGGCGACAAGTTCAGGCAGAGCTTGGAAGGGGGTTGCCAAGGGCACTGGGTGCCTGGTGTCTGGTCTCCGTGTGAACTGTGCCATGGAGAAGCGTGTGCCACGCTGCATCGGTCAGCCTGCGGCCATGGCCACCACCGCTCAGCTATAAATGGCACCCTGCTGCCCCAGGTTGTCAGTGCTCATCAAGGCACAATGTGAGACGGTCTGGCCTGAGGGGGACCAAAAGCAGAGGGAACATGCTTCTGGAGGCAGCCCCTTGCCTCAGTCACAGGAGGGTGGAAAGGGGCCTCTGCAGGAGCCTGGAATTCGAGCTGGGACCTGAAGGCTCTGGAAGCAGGAATTCCAGGAGTTCCCCAGGGAAAACTTTCCAGGCAGGCCTCTCTGCACAGCTTTGAAGTGGGGATTCCATTCAAGTTTTCATGGCTCCCTTAGGCGTGGTCCCTCCAGTTTGCCCTGAAATGCTGTCCGCTAGGGAGATCAAAGGCTTTTTCCCATGAAAGAGACTGGACTGCAGAGCACAGACAAGATCAGACCTTACTTCATCCCCAGAGCCATTACTTAAGGCAAAAGTTTGGCTGGTGGGAGCAAATTCCTTTGGGCTGGAGCAGCAAGAAACATAAGCCAAGTACGCAGAAGAGAACCACAACCCGATGCTGATTCAAAAGCAGGGAATGTGACAGGCGTGTTTGCCTGGGTCCTTTTAATAACTGTTTTGCGCCCCCGCCCTCCTTCCAGTCTCTCTGTACCCCTGTCTCTCGCCATCATTGTGCTTTCTGAGCCCCTGATTTCCTTCTTGAAATCCCCCAGGATTTCCTGGTTCTGTGCCCTCATTCAGGATTCCAGCCGTGTCCCTGAGGACATCCCATCCTTTCCAGGTCCCCATCCATGTCCTCATTCGCACAGAGCAGGTGCCCCAACGGCACACACACAGCACGAAGAGCCAGCTCTAGTCCACACCAGTGCTCAGTGACGGCTCTTATTCATCACTGGTCAAGTGCACAGACCCTGGAGCCAGTGTCTTGGCCCAAAATCCTCGCTTCTCCACTTATAAGCGGCACGCCCTCGGGCAGGGCAGTTACTTCTAATGATGAAACCTGTGCCCTGGTTTCCCAGTGTGTACACAACACAGGGGTCACAGAGCACCTGCGTGCACAGGGGGCTGTGGGAATGAATGAATCAAAGCAAGCAGAGCATTCAGAACCGGGGCTGCACACAGCGAGCCGTTCTGTGCTTTAGCTGCCAGCATCCCCATCCCCATGCCCACACCCATGCCCACCATCCTATGCACCTTCTGCAGGGCTGCTGTAACTGGCCAAACCTGGAGTACCTCCCAACAGAAGCAGGAAGCTGGCTCTCTAATCAGTGGCTCGAAGTCAAGTGCCTGATGAAGTGTGTGTGTGTGTGGGGGGGGAGGGGGATTGGGTGGTGGTGGTGGTGGTCAGAACCGTGCACCTGCACAGCGCGGAGTGAGGCCGCTCGGGTCCAACCAGCTGCTGCCCCTGCACGGCGAGGCAGGCCCATCTCCCAGTCATCTAGAGAAGCCAGAAACCTAGGTATTGATGTCAAATGCCCTGATTTTAAGCATTGGCAATGGATGCAAATTTTCACAATCACCCTGCCTGACAAATAAAACCCATGTGTGCCGGTGTTCCAGGCCTGCCTCCCTCCACCTCCCCGTCATCAGTGTGGGCCTCCACTAGTCGGGGTGGGGTCATTTACAAACTGTGCTTCCACAGGGCCTTCCCAGGGGCCCCAGAAGAGCTGCCTGCCCTTCTTATCTCCTGAGACCCAGAGCCCTCAGGCCTCCTCGGACCACACCCTCCTGGCTGCGGCCCAAACCCCTGGCCTTCTGTTGACTCCTCCCCCCCTCCCCCTGCCCCAAGGATGCATTAGAGGCACTTAGTGATGAGCCACAGCAGAGCTAAGTGCTCTAATGACACCCCGGTATCGATTTAGAGCTTTTCTTATTCCTCCACTTGGATTTCCTGAGCACAGCACATCTGCGGCAGCGCCAAGTGTCTTAGAGCCTAAGTTCCCGAGGCCAGGGGCTGCTCCGTGAATTCTCCTGGCCCACAGGGAGTGTGGAGCTGGACACTGGCGACTCCTTCTGATGGTGGCACACAGCACACTGTGCAATGTCTTTCCGGAGGAATTCACAGTCATGCCAACACTTCTAGTTCCACCAGGCACGAGCCCGCGCTGCCCCGATCTCCGGCTCTGTGGACTCGAGTCAAACACAAGGAATCAAAGCTCTCCCTACTGAACTCGGGCACAGGCTGCCTACTAAGACAGGTTACTGTTGGTCTGTATTCCCTCCCTCCCTCCCTTTGACCTCATTCCCATGCATTGACCGGTTCACTTCATGTCAGACACAGTCCTAGGCTCGGGGAATTGCAAGAACCAGTATGAGCGGCATGGAGAAAGTCTATTCCTGCAAGCACAGCATGCCAAAGGCTCAACCGGTCCTCAAGAAATGACCCCCCCCAACACGTCCATCCCCATGACGAGAGACAAGAGTTGAGCACACCCTTGTCCGTCTGGCTATGACACAGTGGGACAAAGACTGAACCAGAAGTCCCTACGCACGTTCTAAACAGGATTCCAATCAAACCATTAACCAGGCCTGACATCAGGTCCAGACGTCAGCACACTGTGACCTTCAGGGAAACCTGATACTCATCAAGGTCCTCAAGGAAAAAGCGCTCGTGAGAATCCACCCAGAGCCTCTGCAGAGTGACCCCTCTCACCACCCTTCCAGAACCGTTCTCAATCGGTTCTCATGCTTTTCCTCGGAAATGTCCCACTGACCCTCAGGGACGAGACCCCTCCTCCTGGGTGATGGAGACCCCTCACGAGGAGTCTGGAGGGCAGGGTGGAGGTGGGCCTGAACACTCACCCAAGGGACGCGTGTATAGGCCCCTAATACAAGGACTAAGAATCAGTGTGTGGCACAGCCCTGCCCTTCCTGTCTCCCGCTCCACACTGCTCTGCCTTCCTAAGGATGCCTGCTGTCGTTAACAACAGGGAGATGAGTAGTTTGGTGTTAAAAAACTCTCCACACGAAGTGTTTCAATCTCCCTCAAACTAAAAAAAATCAATCAATCAGTTATATTTTGTCTCCAGTGATCAATGCCAGGGGGCTGAGGGGTGGGAGGGATGTTAGACCTGAGCAGATGGTTGCTGGGAAGCTTAGCGCTGAGGGACGCAGGGGCAGGGTTGCCTCTCGGACCTCCTGGTCCTGCCACGTTCCATGAAGCCAGGACAAACAGGCCGTGTGTGCATCTCTTTCTGCCACACAGCTGCAGACGCAGGGTTTATGGAGGTGTCTGGGACCTGGCCAAAGGCGATTTGTGCATCAAGCGGCTGCTCTTCCGCCTGGAAGAGGTTGAACATGGACGGTCTGCCCATCCCTCCTCATTCCCACCGAGGGAGGCAGATCCTCAACTTCCCATCGCTTACGACTCCTCCCAAGTCACAGATTTTCTTCTCTTCTTTCCCGAGTGCGTGAGAGTTTAAGCATATGCGTTACTGTGTTTGGAATCCACCGGCCTCCACGCTCTCAATCATTCCACTGCTTCTTGCGGGTGGAATTTAGCTTTATTGATTTCTATTTCTGACTTCCGTGACACTGGCTCATCCATTATTCAGGGAAAACCTGGTGATGAGAACCAGGTTTGATATCCTGCCAACAGGCGCCTGAGCAGGTGGGACCTCTGTGAGCTCTTCTTTTCAAAGAATCGGAACCTATGAAGAGCGGCGTAATTAAGACTCCTCCTGTTACTCATTTAAGACCTGCTCATTCCGTAAACAGATGATTTTCTGTGTGAGCGGCAGGTGAGCTCAGTCAAAAAGCACATGGAGATAACGACTTCGAGGCCACAGATTGGATTTCTGTATGCATCAGTTAGTTCTCTTGGATCAGAGAACAACTCCATGGTTGAGTTGGAAAATGAAACATCCATCCTGCAGGAACGTGGAGAGGGTCTCCGGGGCAGGCAGGAGAAGGTGGCCTCTAACCATCACCACTGCCCATGCCTCTGCTGACCGACGTGGGCACAGATCTATTCCACTGCTAGAGGCTGAGTCCCACCATCGTTCCGTGTGCCCGTGGGTGTGGGTGTTTGATGGTGAGTGTGGCATTTTCAAGGTGTTTGTTTTTCCTTCGCACAGCATGGAAGTAAGGAAATTATACTGAAACCATACGAAGAGAGGTTCACATGAAAGTGGGGGAAGAAGTTCCTTCCAGAAAGGCAGGCTGAAACCTACTATTGAAGCAAGTGGTAAAATTATCCTCTAGAGAAATCTTTTAAGAACAGAACTAATTACCACCTGTGAGTACCAATTTGTGCATAATCCGTTCCTGGGGGAGGAGGCTAGATGAGAAAATCTCTCAAAATCCCTCTGGCTTCCCCACCAGGTTGAATTTTCATCATGAAACGTTTGGAACATTTTGGCTGATTTCTGGCTGAGGCTCTGGTGTGAGGTGCCACCTGGTCACAGATCTCCGGCTGATCTTCAACCTCAGCATTAGGCACAATAAACAACCAGGGGGCGTGTGGGCGCTTTCGAGGGGAGGATTTCTTCAGAATACGCAGATGAAAAGACAACAGTGTGGGTATTTTTGCCCAAAATTGGGCATCGTATCCTAGAGACTTCCTATTTGTTTTTCTAATTTGTAAAAGTACATGAGGTATCCTAGACAATGAAATAGGAGACAACCATCACTGTTAGAAATAAAGTCATGGAGGTCCATTTTCAAGGCAAAATTACTGGTAGTTTGCTTGCAGAGCAGCCTGCAGGGGTCACAAAGTTCATACAGTCCCTGGGCAAACAGGATGTTGGGGAGGAGCCAACTGACAAGGGACTTAAACTGGGAATGGGAAAGAAAGACTACCCTAAGGAAATAATGAAACTTCGGTGACATCTGGGAAGATAGTACATACTATATACTCAGCCAATGAGGAACCGCGGGAGGGACCTGCGCACTAGGGAATAAAACGCTGGTTGAAACTGCTTTGGGTGTGCCTGCACCCCCAGACACCCAATCTTGCAAGACTGACATTGAAGGCCTGGCTTTCACTGTACATTGTCTCTCCATGTCCATTTTTAAAAAAAATTTGGACTGGTGAGTGTGTTTCTTACAATTTTGCGGGCTTGTCCGGGATCTCTGTGCCTGTGTGGAGAGGAGTCCATCAAGGGGGAGACACGTCCCACCCAATTTCGGGTGGCGTGCTCTGCCTGGGTGCCCCGTCTCTCCGCGGAAGCCATAGACAAGCCCAAGGCTTATTCGGAAGACAGCGAGGGCGACGCAGGGGAGAAAAAGCAGGCACCGCAGCAACCAGGCAACCTCTTGCACTAGCCAAGGTAGGAAAATTGGACTCTAAGCACTGCCTTGGTGTTTGGGTATTTTCAGAGGTCGAGTGTGTGTGCCTTGGATGTGTCCTAGACATGAAGCGAGTGGGGAGTCCCGATCCACAGTCTCGCTCTCTTTTGAGGGAAATGGCCAGAGATGGATGAAGTGAGTCTTGGAATGTGCAAGAAACCTCCAGTACAGGCGGCTGAGTGCATGGGGTAGTCACAGGGGCCTGCCACAAATGGGGAACAAGGATTCTAGGCCCAGGGAAACCAAGGGAAGTGAAGCCAAGGAGGCTTCCTTAGACATTCCCCCAGATAGTCCACTGGGGAGAACGCTGAGGTTCTGGGGATACAGCCCCCACACCAAAGACAAGAAGAAACAAAAGAAGATCAAATGCTGTTGTTTTATGTGGCCTAAAAACCCAATTTGTAGACCTTCTGTCTTTTGGTCCAAGTTTGGCTCAGATGAAGGCTGGGTGTGCCAAACTCTAGTTATTTATATAAATGAAAAGACCTCATCCATAGGAAGAGAAAGATTATGCCCTTTGCTGCTTACAGGGACAGGCCCATGTGTTTCCTCTTAAAGGAGAAGGAGGGCTTCAAGAAAAAACCCTGGGACGCCCTATCATGCTGACCTCCTCCTTATATTCCACAGACTGGGGAGCAGGAGGAGCAGGGGGCGACCAAAGAGCCAGAAGAGACAGGGACTAAAGATTGTGGGGGAGCTCAGCCAACTGCTCCTTACCCGAGTCTAAGAACAGAATTAGAGCAATGTAGGAAAGACATCGAAAACTTCCCAATTCCTTCTAAGCAACCTATGTTTCCTCTCCAGAGCTCCCCAGGGGACAAGGGGAAACTGGATTTGTGAATGTTCCCTTGACAATCACAGAGGTTAGGAATTTTAAGAAAGAGATGAAACCCCTTTTAGAAGATTCCCTGGATTTAGCAGAAGAGATGGACCAGTTCTTAGGACCCAGTTTCTATATCTGGGCTGAGAGGATGCCCATTATGAAAATCTTATTCTCAGGAGAAGAGAGAGGAATGATCAGAAGGGCAGCCATGACCATTTGGGAGAGACAACATCCTCCTGGGCAGGGGGTCTTGCCCGCGGAACAGAAGTTCCCAAATGTGGACCCCAACTGGGATAACAATGACCCCAGGGGCCAAGTGCAAATGCAGAACCTCAATGAAGGGAGTAAGAGTCTGCTCCTAGATCTCAAAATGTGTTTAAGCATCTGAGGCCCAACAAGGGTAAGAGGAAACCCCTTCGGCCTTCTTAAAGACTCAGAGGTCAGAGATCAGATGAGAAAATACCCGAGCTTGGACCCCAGAAGACCCAATAGGACAGGGCCTTTTGAAGGTCACTTTTGTGACCAAGAGCTGGCAGGACATTACCAAAAACGTTGCAAAAGATGGAGGGTTGGAATGAAGAACCAATAGAAGAATTACTAAGAGAAGCTCAGAAAGTCTTTGTAAGAAGGGATGCTCACACAGACCTGGGGAGGAAAAAGACAACCTGTGGCCTTTGTTTCCAAACTCCCTGACCCTGTTTCCAGAGGATGGTCCCAATGTGTGCGGGCCGTGGCGGCTACTGCCTTACTGGTAGGGGAGAGCAGGAAATTAACTTTTGGAGGAGCCTTAATAGTAAGCACTCCAGTCCTAGCCAGTTTGGCTCAGTGGATAGAGCGCCGGACTGAGGACTGAAGGGTCCTGGGTTCGATTCCTGTCAAGGGCATGTACCTCGGTTGCAGGCTCCTCCCTGGCCGGGCCCTGGTCGGGGCATGGCACATGCAGGAGGCAACCAATTGATGTGTCTCTCTCACATCGATGGTTCTCTCTGTCTCTCCCTCTCTCTTCGACTCTCCCTAAAAATCAATGAAAAAAATATCCTTGAGTGAAGATTAAAAAAAAAAGAAAGAAAGAAAGAAAAAAGCAAGCACTCCCCATCAGGTCAGGAGCACACTAAATCAAAGAGCCGGGAGATGGCTGACAGGCTCCTGAATTCTGAAGTATGAAGCCATATTATTAGAAAGGCATGATTTGGTTTTGACCACCGATACCTGCCTGAACCCCGCCAGTTTTCTATGGAAGGGAGAGGAAAACCAGGAAGTATCCGAACACAACTGCCTGGACATCATAGAATATCAAACTGAGATCAGGCTAAACCTGCGTGAGGTCCCACTGCACGATGGGGCCAACCTGTTGGCTGATGGGTCATCCCGGTAATATTAGGAGACATAATGGCTACGATATCACTGATGGAACCAAACATTCCTTGTGTGAGGGAGGTAGGCCACATAGTAGTTGATCAGCCCAAACATGTGCATTATATGCTTTTAACCAAGCCTTAACACTGCTCGAAGGCCAAGAAGGCATCACATACACTGACTCTACATACGCTGATGGAGTAGTACATACTTTCGGAAAAATTTGGACAGAACAGAGACTCATAAACAGCAAGGGAAAGGAATTGGTCCAGAAAGAACTAATCAGGCCAGTCTTAGAAAGTCTTTTACTCCCGACAGAGGTGACTGTTGTCCATGTAAATGGATGCCAAAAGGGAGGCTCTATGCAGGCTGTAGGTAACAGACTCGCAGATGAGGCTGCCAAATGAGCCTCTCTGGAGGAAGGAATCAGACTCTTTAGCTTGATCCCAAGTATCTCAGAGTATAACATTTCGTCCAGTTTACTAAAGAGGACGAAAAGGAATTAGATAAAATAGAAGCAGTTAAAACAGGAGATGGAAGATGGGTGCTCCCTGATGGGAGAGAAATGATAAGCAAGCCCATGATGAGGGAGCTGACGTCCATACTGCATAGAGGGAGTCGCTGGGGTCCCCAAGCCATGTCTGATGCAATACTTAGGAATTACGGGTGTGTGGGTATCTATAACATTGCTAAACAGGTGTGTAGGGGATGTGTGACTTGCAAAAGAATAAACAAAAGGGTGGTAGGATACAGATGAGAGGGGGAAGACCACCCAGGTTAAGACCATTTCAGAGCATTCAGGTAGACTTCACAGAGATGCCTAAGGTGGGATGACAAAGATGCCTACTGGTAATATAATAGTGTACCACTTCCCTGGGTGGGTGGAAGCCTTCCCCTTGTGGCTGCCACCACAGGGCGTGTCATTAACATAATCCTGGAGCAAATCAGACCCAGGGTGTTGAGGGGAATAATGGGAAGATTAGACATTAATTGGGACTATCACACCCCCTAGCATCCCCCATCTTTGGGAAGGGTGGAAAGAATAAACCAGACCCTTAAGAGGCAAATTACCAAAATACTCTTAGAACCCAAACTATCTTGGACAAAATGTCTTCCTACATACAGCATTCCTCAGGGTTAGGACAGCTACAAGGAAAGATGTGGGACTGTCCCCTTATGAGATGGTATATGGGCTCCCCTACACCTGAGCAGGGTTACAGATCTCCTTACTATGGAAACCAAAGGTCAATTTTTGAGAAATGACCTACTGGCCATATCCTCTACCCTGTCATCCCTCAGGTTGAAAGGACTCCTCGCCCAGACCCTGCCGCACGGTTCATCATTTCCAGCCTGGTGACCTGGTCCTCATCGAGACTTGGAAAGAAGACAAGCTCCAGCCAAGTTGGGAGGGTCCCTATCCGGTGCTCCTGACTACCAAACGGCCATACAAACAGCTGAAAAGGGGTGGACTCATTACACTCAAGTCCAGGGACTGGTAACAGAGACAAAAAACCCTTTCAAGGTGGTCCTAAAAAGAAAGACACATTAATCCTGCTCCCAATCATGGACTGGCTTACTCTCTCCAGATTACTTTGGCTTGGATGTGTTGTTATGTAAAGCGAAAACGCCAGGTACCCAGTCAAACTAGTGATCAATGTAACTAAGACTTCGGTACCCCAGACTATTAAGTTTGACGCCTGCCAAATTATATCTTGTGGAAATTTAAGAAACCAGAGAGCCTTAAGCATAAATATTGAAAAATATTTATGCCCTGAACAGCAAACCTCTTCCAGTCCTCGATACACGGAGCCCCCATGCCCAGACTGGAGCAATGTCTGGTGGACGATGCAATATCAAGGCTGGACTGCCCCCAATTCGAAGAGACAACCTCTAACGTCAAAATTGCATATGTTTAAAGGGGCCCCAGACCCAAACTGTCAAAACATAGGATGTAACCCTATCCTTCTGACTATAAAGATTCCAGATAGCTAGGTTAATAGAACTTATGGGTTTGGGGTAGATCTTACTGGGAGAGATCCAACTGGTAGGTTTAGGATAGAAATTAAAAACCCTCCTAAAGGAGAAAAGAATATAATTTCTGAACTGGAACTAACATCTAGTAATGACCCAACAGGGTGGAGGTAGTTGAGGTGAAAGAGTTAAGGCAGACTCTAGAAATAGAAACTGGGTATGGTGATACGAATGCATGGGTTGAATGGGTCAAATTTACGGTCCATGCTCTTAACAAGAGCGACTGCTTCGCATGTGCCACTGGACGGCCACAAGTACAGCTCGTTCCCTTTCCCCTCGGATGGGACACTGATCCCCGTGGAATGTATTGCATGTTGGCCCTGTACCAAGACAAGGACGCATGGGGAAACAAGACCTGTAAGAGTCTGTCTTTGCTCTTTCCTGCTTTGCAAACATCAGACCCTAAGGCAATCCCCTCTTTCTCCGTAGGGAACGTGAACTATTCCTCTTGCCTCTCGAGGCAGGGGGCAGAACTCAATAGGCCTGTGGGAGAACTGACAACCTGCTCCAATGTCTTAAATGTCACCAGTGGGCCAAGTGTTGGCAATTACTCAGCTCTCCGCATACCCCGGGCTGATGTCTGGTGGTATTGTGGGAAAAGGAGCCTTCATAACTCATTACCATCCAACTGGACTGGGACCTGTGCCCTAGTTCAATTGGTCATTCCATTTACCCTGGCATTCCACAAGGGACCCAAAAAGGATGAAAGTAATCACCGGGCACGAAGAGCAATAGCAGGATCTCTTGACTCCAATATATATTTTGACGCAATAGGGGTCCCCAGGGGGGTCCCCGATGAATTTAAGGCCCGCAACCAGGTAGCCGCTGGATTTGAGTCTGTATTTTTCCATTGGGTCACTGTCAATAAAAATGTGGCCTGGATTAACTACATCTATTATAATCAGCAGAGGTTTATCAATTATACCCGGGATGCTCTTCAGGGGGTAGCTACTCAGTTGGATGCCACTAGCCGAATGACTTGGGAAAATAGGATAGCGCTAGACATGATACTGGCAGAGAAAGGGGGCGGGGGGGGGGGGTTGTGTTATGTTGGGAAAAAAGTGTTGTACCTTTATTCCCAATAACACAGCTCCCGATGGCACAATCACAAAGGCACTCCAAGGACTAACGACTTTGGCTCATGAAATTGCCGAAAATGCCGTTACTGATGATGACCCCTTCACTGGATGGGTGAGAGGATGGTTTGGAAAATGGAAAGGCTTACTGGCCTCGATTCTTTCATCTCTCATGATGATAGCAGGAGTCCTGATAGCAGTAGGGTGTTGTATTATCCCCTGTGTAAGAGGATTAGCACAGAGACTAACTGAGGCAGCTATTAACAAGCAGATGCCCATGACCTATCAGCAAAATAATTTGCTATTATTAGAAACCAAATTAGACTCACTCCCCGCCTATGATGAGGAAAGTCAACAGGTTCTAGAGCATTTTGAAAAGCAGAAGACACAAGAGTGAAAATAAGACCAGTAAAAGTAAAAAGAAAAGAGGAGCCAATTTGTTAGAAATAAAGTTAGTGGTGGTCCATTTTCAAGGCAAGGCATTGAACCCTGAATGGAAAATTACCACTGGCAGTCTGCTTGCATAGCAGCCTGCGGATGTGACCAAGTTCATACACCCGGAGAGTCTGTGGGCAAACAAGATATTGGGGAGGGGCCAACTGACAAAAGAACTTAAACTGGGAAGGGGAAAGAAAGAATACCCTAATAATGAAACTTAGGCGACGTCCGGGAAGACTGTACACCCCATAGTACTCAGCCAATGAGGAACTGGGGGAGGGACCCGCACACTAGGGAATAAAATGCTGATTGTAACTGCTTTGGGTGTGCCTGCCCACCAGACACCCCACCTTGCAAGACTGACATTAAAGGCCTCGCTTTCACTGTACTTTGTCCATTTCACTGTCTCCGTGTCCATATTTTTTAAAAAAATTTGGACCAGTGAGTGTGTTTCTTACACAACCATCCGTCTCTTGATTGAAAACTGGAACATACACACAGACACAAAGACACACACATATACACACACGGACTGGAGCCATGAGGCATGGGGCTCAGGGTCACATTACCAACGCACTGTGAGCACTGCCTAGGGAGGCAGTGACATCTTGGTGCAGTGGTATTTCCATGACCCTTCTGTGGGGGTGACAATGGGGTCAGCGGTGGGGGGTGGGGAGGACTGAGCCAGAGGACTCTTGGTCCCCACACCCCTTCATTCAACCAGAAGAGTTCTGATTTCATATTTTACCTTAGTTCATCTGGATGGGAGGTTTGGGTGAAGAAGAACGAGGAGAAGGAAGAAGGGAAAGAAAAGGTCGGGGAAGAGACAAAAAGGAACCCTGAGCAACCACAAATGGAAAGCCAAGTGCATGGATTCTCCCAGAATAGACAAACCTGAAGTAAATTACAGGTCCTCCATTTCCCCTCTAGTTGCTGGCCAGTGATGCCTTGACCCACGGGGCTTTGCTGAGGCTCTAGTGAGGGCATGCGGGTAGGTGCCTCGCTGAACGGCTGGCACACAATAGGCAAGGTGAGTAAGCGGTACCCCCGGTGATATGGGCCAGCGTCACTACAGTCCCGTTTACAGGTCAACATTCACTAAACCTTGTATTTTCTCATTTAAAGGGACCTGATGTAAAGATGTATTTATTTAATGTCCTTTACCTTCTAGCATCTCTATTATACCTTTCCAACCGGTATCGCTTCCTCTCCTAAACTGTACTTCAGAAAGGGGTTAAGAAGACATGAAGAGGCCTGAGCTGGGAATGCACCCAGTTCTCTTCGGGTGTCCTTTCAGGCTCACTCATACCCCCACCCCCTTTTCTCTCTAGGCCAGTGATTCTCAACCTTCTGGTCCTTTAAATACAGTTCCTCATGTTGTGACCCAACCATAAAATTATTTTCGTTGCTACTTCATAACTGTAATGTTGCTATTGTTATGAATTGTAATGTAAATATCTGACAGGCAGGATGGTCTTAGGCAACCCCTGTGAAAGGGTCGTTCGACCGCCAAAGGGGTCGCGACCCACAGGTTGAGAAGCGCTGCTCTAGGCTTACTTAGTGGGCTTCGCCTCTTGCAAGCTTGGTTACCCGCCTTTGACCATGAAGTCACCAATTCAGTGTTTCTAGCTCTGGCCACTCACCTGGTTTTAGTTCCATATTGCCCATGATCGAAAACAACAATTATCAAACCTTGTCTGTACATCAGAGTCCCCTGGGGGCTTTTAAAACTACAGACTCCATGGCCCCGGCCGAGATACAGCTGTTCAGACGAAAGAAGGCATCATCCCAAGGCTTTCGCGGAAGAACTGGCTTCTGAATGTCTTGCCACCATTGCCCTTCCTGCTTAAAGACATGTTACAGAAAACTGCCCATGAAAGGAGGCATAATCTTAAGGATGCATCTTGCTACATGTCACTAATTGGCAAGAGGCCTCTTTTGTTGGGGCGGTTATATAAGGTGTCACTGACCTGCTAGTTGCAGGTTGCTTTGTTCATAATAAAGCACATCCCACTTACCTGCTGTTACCCATGTGTCCCTCCTGAACCCCAAGGAGTCAAGCCCCTAGGCCAGTGATGGCGAACCTATGACACGCGTGTCAGAGGTGACACGCGAACTCATTTTTTTGGTTGATTTTTCTTTGTTAAAGGGCATTTAAATATATAAAATAAATATCAAAATATAAGTCTTTGTTTTACCATGGTTGCAAAATCAAAAAATTTCTATATGTGACACAGCACCAGAGTTAAGTTAGGGTTTTTCAAAATGCTGACACACCAAGCTCAAAAGGTTCGCCATCACTGCCTTAGTCTGAGGGACTTGCCCCCAACACTATGTAATTAAGGATTTGTGTCTCTGTCCAGCTCTCTAAAGCAGTGGTCGCCAACCTGCCAGTGCCCTGACCAAGGCCCGGACCAGGGAGGAGCCATGCCCTTGACTGGAATCGAACCAGAAATCCTCCGGTCAGCAAGCCGACGCTCTATCCACTGAGCCAAACCAGCAAGGGCACAGGTACTTTATTTTATTAGACAGGGGGGAATGGGGGCACATTAGAAGAGGGGAAATATGCTAAGCAGGTAGGAAACACAAGCAGGAAAAACCTCCCACAACTTAATTTGTACCACAATGTGACCCCCCAAAGCCACAGATGTGTGTGTCACTATCTTGTACTACCCCTGAGGTGAAACACTGAACACCCGCTGTAGAGTATAAATACAGACCACACTACTGACCCCGCAGAGCCTGGGGTACAAGACCACGGGGGTGACGAAGGCCCTCCAGAAACATTCATTGTGCAGGCTCACGTGTGTGATCAACAACTAAACTAGTCAAAACCAGAACACGCAGCACCTAATCTTAACTGAAAGAGGAAAACGCATCATAACACTGTCTCAACTCTGTTGGGAAAACAGATGCAGACATAACCGGAATTCCCGCTGTCCTTGAAACACGGAGTACCACAGCTCCAGACCACTCAAGACAATACCTATGTCTGAGTATGAATACAATAATGATGCTAAGTGTTTTGTTTTGTTTTTATTACAACACAATCTTAGGAGATTTGAAAACTTCAGAGGTAGCATTAACCACTTAGAATTACAAAGGACTGATACAGAGAGACTAAGATACCAATGCTTCGGGGTTCTGACAGGCTTTCCTGAACACCTTAACCATTTCGACGAAAGCTGCAGAGGACGGGTACTCTTTTTAAAGCCAACCTTCCAGGTACAACCCCGATCAGTTGTGCTTCGGTTACAAACCACCTTGGTTATTCCATATTCCATTGGAAGTTACAAATCTCAGTGAACGGGTGTTTTTATTTAACTTTTCATTTTTGTTTCTATGAGATATCACTAACATGTAACATTATACCAATTTCAGGTGTTTAACATAATGATTTGACATTTATATATATTTGGAGATGATCACCACAGTAAGTCTAACCTTATATAGTTACAACTAGAGGCCCGGTGCACAAATTCATGCACAGGTGGGGTCCCGCCTGCCCCCGATGTGGTGCACAAATTCATGCACAGGTGGGGTCCGGCCTGCCCTCAATGGGGGTGATCAGGCCCAGAAGCCAGGGGGAGGGGCCACAGGCAGTTGGCCGGCCGGACCCACCCCCTGATTGAACTCCTGGTCAAACTCCCAGTCAAGGGGACAATTTGCATATTAGCCTTTTATTATATAGGATTTTTATGTGTGATGAGAATTTTAAGATCCACTCTCGTCACAACTTTCAAATAGGCTACCTGGTATTGTGAACTACAGTCACCATGATGTACTTTATACCCATGGGCCTATTTATTTTATACCTGGAGTTCTACCTCTTGACCTCCCCCTTTTGCCTTTTTCCCCAGACCCCGCCTTGGCCTGCTTTTTTTGAAGTCACAAGAATTTTCAAACACACTGTTTACACTAACAAAATGCTTGCTACAAAGTTTCAAGGTTTAAATAATGATTTCCAAATCAATTACTTTACCACCACATCTATTCATCACGATATGATAATGGAATAAAAAAAAACAACACATTTTTATTTAGGTAAAATTTTAAAGTCTATACAAGTTTTCTATATATTTTGGCAAAAAATGAGACCATCTCATAGTTTTATTAAAGAGGCTTCATTCCCCCCCCCTCCCTAATTGCACTTACAGTCACATAAATTCATCTGAACCTACTAGTACATCTGTGAACCTAACTCCCTGGTTATGAATGTTAAAAACAACGACAACAACCAACCCACTCTCAGGAGAGACTGACGTTTCAGCCACCTTTGCCAGAGGCATGTTCCAAACGGAATCCAAGTGCTGTACTAACAACACCAGTAACAAGCGTGCCCAGCGGGCCTTCACAAAGCACCCTGGAATTGTGAGAGAAACTCCTGCTATTTGGTGTTTCCCCCAGCACTAATTTAATAAAATCGATGACAATCTCTTTTTCAATCATGTAAGATTTCTGAGGTTCAGAACATGTGCATAATGGAAATGTGAAATCAAGTAGGTGTAATGAAATTTCCGTTGCCCAATCATTTCTGAAACTTTTGACTGAAGTGACATACACCCAGGAAAGCCCACATACATGTACAGTCAGCCAGTTTTCACAATTTAGCCAGCTCCTCAGGAGCCCCCTGTCCCTCCTCACTATCTGACACCCCAAGAGTAACCACAACCTTGATTTCTCTTTGGACACTGTCCCTCTGCACTCTGGCCGGGGGCAACAAACACAGAGCCACAGTGACCGCCCTGTCAGAGCCACAGAGCCCTGGCCTGCATGTGATTTAATTTACTTCTTGAGAGGCAGGTGGCATCCTGGTCTTACAGATGAAGAAACAGAAGCTCAGGGTCTAGCATCTGACCAAGCCATGAGGCATAAATGTGCAAATGAATGGGGGGGGGCGGGGGGGGAGAATATGCATGTTAGAGCCAGGATTCAAAGCCAGGTCCCTCTAATGCCAAACTCATTTCTATAGCACAAAAGCTATTTTTGGCAATGCCATTTTCCTCCAAGTTCATTGACTCACATGTCTTCAACAAACTCCATTTATAGTTAAATAGCCTTATACAGAAAAGAACTACCCCACCTCCTGACCTCCCCAACACACACACACACACACACACACACACACACACACACATACACAGACACACACACTCATCGTTTTTGAAATAGAACCCATTTTCCCATTTTTCATCTTATCTCCCCCCACTACATTTTGGATTGTGAACAATTTTGAGTCTCGTTAGAGGTGTCTTAATTTTAAAAATTAAGTTGGGAACTAGCAAGTGAGATTGAAGAGGCTGCATCTTTGGTTCTGAACAGGATTTTCATTACTTTTTAAATTATACTGATTTAAGGTGTATTTTCCACCCACTAAATAGACGGGGTAATGGATTTGAACTAATGGTATCTGAGGCTCTAACACCTCCCCCACACATGCCCTGTCGCCCCTGCCACCCTCACCTCCAACCCAAAGTGATGCCCTGGTCTGCCACTCTCGGCCCACTTGGTCAGTTCAGCGGCTCACACCTCCTTCCAGGGTCAGCCCGGCTATGACCACTACCGTTCAAGTCACCCTGAGCACCACGCACTGGGCCCACGTGAGACAAGGCCCTCCATCTGTAGCAGTTACGCATGGTCATGACCGTCAGCTCTTCATTCTTCGCCCTTCCTTATATGCCAACTTCAACATAAGACTTTAAAAAAAAAGTTTTGATTTCAGAGATGGAGGGAGAGGGAGAAGAAGAGGGAGAGGGACGGAGGGGGGAGAGAGATAGAGAGAGAGAGAAAGAGAGAGAGAGAGAGAGAGAAAAAAAACATCAATGATGAGAGAGAATCACTGATCGGCTGCCTCTTGCATGCCCCACACTGAGAATCGAGCCCACAACCTGGGCATGTGCCCTGTCCAAGAATCAAACCGTGACCTCTTGGTTCATAGGTTGATGCTCAACCACTGAGCCATGCTGGCTACGTTCAATTGTGCCACCTACCCCAAGTCCCCATTATCTAGCCATCCTGGTCTTCTCAGAGTCAATCTTTATCAGAATCTCCCCACAATTCTGGCTGGGACATTTTTCTTTCATCTTCCCGTCTTCGTACATGGGAGGAATAAGGTAAGCTACCCAAAGGGGAGATGGTGACTAGTCCCCTCTCCACCCTGCCATAGCACATTCCTCCTTTGCTTTTGAATACACACACATCACACAACCAGCAACACTGTGTGTGCGCTGGTTCGTGGCCGGTGCCTCTGGCGTGGGCTTCATTATTTTGGGAGCGTGGCTGCATGAGGGTTTTTGCCATTGCTGCAAACATAATGGCTCCTCTTTCGTATCAGTGCCTGGAGCAAGGCTGTGACTGAGGATCACACAGCTACCATGCTGAACAGTTCAGGGGGGAGGGGACAGGTTTAGGGGCCACAGGGCCAGCAACAAGCAACAACTTCCTCCCTCACTCCTAAGCCCTTCTGAGGTGGCGAGAACCATCAAGGCTCTTTAGTGATTCTGACCCCCGGCTGGACTGCCGACTCCTTGAGGCTGGAGGTCTTCTGGCTCCCATCCCAGCACCTGAAGGGGTACCTAGCTCGCTGCAGGAAAGCAAGGGCTGTTTGTGAAACATACGCATGTAATTCACTGCTATGGACAGAACTGTGTCCCTTTCAAATTGCACATGTTGAAACACTAACCCCCACTTTGACTGGAGTTGGATATAGAGCATTTAAAGAGGTAGTTCGGGCTAAATGAGGGCTCTCACCCAATAGGACTGGTGTCCTCTAAGGAGAGACCAGAGGAAGCGCACTCACACAGGAAAAGCCACGTGTGGATGTAGTGAGAAGGCGGCCACCTGTGAACCAAGAAGAGAGGCCCAGGAAAACCAAAACTGCCAATTCCTTGAACTTGGACTTCCAGCCTCTGGAGAAATAACTGTCTGTGGCATTGTCTTATGCAGCCCCCGCTGATTCATACGTTCACCCGCTATCCCAGATGTGAGGCTTTGGGGATGGACTCTGGCTGCTAAGGGAAGTCCACTGAGACCTCCAGATTGGTTGCTCAAAGCTAATCCTCAGTAAAGGGAGGTTGTATCTCATTTTCCCTCTCTTCTTTGTCACCAATGAGGCCAGCCTAGTTAAGGCAATCATTTCAGGAATCCCCGCCCCGTCATCATGAACTCAACTTCCGGGTCTCTGGGAAATTACATCGACCGACACCACCATGTGCCCCGAAACCTCCAAGGTCTCGTACATCCATGGATGATGGTTATAGTCTCAAATGGGAAGATCTGCATTCTGGCCCTCGACCTTCCACTTGCCAGTTACATATACTTGCACATGGAACCTAACGTGTTTGCAGCCATTGTTTGTGTTTTTCAAATGACTGGGCTGTTGTAATACATGTTTCCTTTTCCCTTCTTTGAAAATGACCTTGCCTTGCATCTGGAGAACATTCCATCTCCCAACCCCTCCCCACGCTTCCAAGTGATGGCCCCACCCCTCCTATCCCTCTGGTCACAGCCATGGCTCCGGGTGATCACATGGTCCGGGCGGTCATGTTAGAGATGCTTGCGTTGCATTCTGGGAACACTGGGGAAACGCCCGGTTCAAGGCTGGTGTCTGTGGCAGAAGAGGTTACAGCCACTTTGTAAAGTCAATGTGAGCCTCTCAGAGCCTACTTCCACCAGGCGAGCGGAGACTGTCATTACCGTGATCCCACTCTGTTTGCCTAAGTCAAGCCACCATCTCTGAAAAGCTCTGCCAGCTCATCTTACATTCTTGCAAGTGGCAGTCAGACCACGAAGTGGGCCTCTTAGACAATCGAGGTTGGAATTCGCTGACACGCAGAAATCATCAGTGATATGTATTTAGTTTAACTGATGCTATTCATTTAGAGAGTCCTTATTAGTCAGGATACTTGGATATACAGCCCCTCAAAATACAAACACAAATCAAGTTGAGTTCAGTAAAAGCGGGGGTTTATGAGCTCATCTAGTCCAACCATGGGAGGGCGGTGGTGGCTCCTCGTGCCGCCTCTTTGCCTTGGTGCCGCTTCTTGGGCACTGGCTGATTATACACCGCAGGCCCTCGGATGCCAGCACATTCTCTAGCTCAGGGGTGGGGAATGTCTGGCCGTGAGGCCATGTAAGGGCCCGCAAAATCATTTGGTCTGGCTCTGCCAAGGCATTAGGGGTGAGTTAATTAAATGTTTGACCAAATACAGCAGGCTAATTTTTAAGTTGATAGTTTTGTATGGCCTGCAAATAATGTTACAAATATACAAATGGCCGTTGGCAGGAAAAGGTTCCCCACCCCTGGGTTAGAGCCTCCAGACCCGTGATAAGAAGCAGCGGGTGGCACTCTGCCTGGATGGGTCCCGTAACCAATCGGGGAGGCCAAGGAGCTCCTGTCTGAAGCTAGCGCCTCCCATTGGAATATGTGTTGTAAGTTGAGGGTGAGGAGTGGAGAAAGATGCCCTGAGATAGCTATTGGCACCCATCTCATCCCTGTAAGCACCCCAACTTGGACCTGTGCAGCTGCAAAAGTTTAAAACTTCCTATTTCAATTCCCACCGATGACAAACTTAAAGAAGGGAGTCTCCCGGAGTCTGAGAAGCACTACACACAAAGGACAAACTCAGACTTGGCCTTTCTACACGGCACCGGCTTCTTGTCAGGGTGCCCTCCCTGTCCTCTTGGAGCGTAGGAAATGACACGGTCACAGCAGCTCTGCTGGCAGATGTCATCAGGCTCAGACCTGGGTTCTAACCCCTCACCGCCACGTGTGTCAAATAAACAGAATGAGCTCATCCTGAAAATGTGTGTGCACGCGCACACACACACACACAAAATCACAGCCCACAGAGGGAACAACCCAGTGTGCTATGGTGACCATGAGCTGGGGGCAAGTTCAGCACAATCCTTTTCACGATTCTCTGAAGTCCTTTCTCACTGCAAGTAGGTCTGTCCTTCTCACTCCCCTACCTCCCATCTCGGTCTAGATCAGGGGTGGGCAAACTTTTTGACTCGAGGGCCACAATGGGTTCTTAAACTGGACCGGAGGGCCGGAACAAAAGCATGGATGGAGTGTTTGTGTGAACTAATATAAATTCAAAGTAAGCATCATTACATAAAAGGGTACGGTCTTTTTTTTCAATAGTTTTATTCATTTCAAACGGGCCGGATCCAGCCCGTGAGCTGTAGTTTGCCCACGGCTGGTCTAGAATCTTTGCAAATAGTTTGTATTCTGGCTCAGAGACACTAAGTGGAGGGGAAGAAACAGGGAATTGGATCAAAAGCCATTCCATCCTGCCCCCAAGGAAGCCTCTGTTCCCTGTCACGTTTCTGCCAGATCTTAGTCAAAGTGTCAGCGAGAACAGCTGGCGAGGACTCGGCTTCCCCTCCTCTGCCGCGTATCTCGTGGGCATTTGCCTTAATGCAGCCCGAGCTTCGGAGACTGAAAACAGTCTTAAACACTCCTGAAGGCATAACTTCAGTTCACCTGGGGAAGGATTGTTACCTTATTGCTGCACGGGGATGGAAGGTATTAAAAACTTTAGGGAAGTGCAGAAATGCTATCATAAATGTAATGAATTGTGTTTATCGAACACTCAGCAATCACCAGGCACTGTGCCAGCCCCGGTACCTACGCTATCTCCGTTCTCACAGAAGCCCATGAAGTAGGACTATCCGATTGGCTGGAAAGGAGTGGCTCAAACACATCAGATTTGCTAGAGGCAGAGGTTGGCCTCTGCACCCAAGACCCGGCCAGCTCCAATGGCTATACTCCTCTCTCCCGGTCACATGACGACACCTGCATGTGGGACACCTACCAAGTGTCATGGACGCCAAACAGATTATCATCTCATCCTCACAAGGATTACACGATTCTTGCAAGACTGGCATTTTGGAATTTAAAGTAGTTCACAATATTTTGCGTAACTTTTCCCAAGTCGACAGCAATTAGGTAGCAGGGCAGGGAATGGATCCAGGTATGTATGATCTGAAAAACTGGGGTCTTTCATCTTCATGCCATCATTCGAAAAGGCCAACCGGGCAGCTGGGTATGGAGACACCGGAGAAAGAGAAGCAGGAGGGTGGAAGGGAGAGGTTTATTCTTGCAGACTCACAACAAGCAGTGATAAACGCCTGAGTGCACGGGCTGTGCGCGGGCGCGTACACACACACACACACACACACACACGCAAGCATGCATACACTCCTAACCTATCATGCACTGTGGCACATACTACCCAGGAGTTCTCAGCCACACCTTTCAGTCGTCAAGGGAACCAAACAAGAACACAAACTTGACCTCTTGCTGTTTACAGGCGGAGCCTTTTAAGTTCACTTCTGAAACTGTAAGGTGAACAGCTCGATCAGAGTAGATTCTAAAAAATTCTTCTTCATCGTAACCTCTTGGCGACTGTATAAAAGTATCCGTAGGCTTCCATGTAAGCACGGTTAGCCAGGACTCCAGGGGAACGGCTTTCCAGTTGTATCTGAAGATGGAGCGCTTTGATAAAAGCAGGCTCTACAGTACACGATCCAAGGCTGCATAATCTTCACATTATAATCTAACTTACACAACTTCATAGACAATGGCACAGTTTACATGCTCAAGAATTAAACTATAAGGAAATATTCCTGTTGATGAATGATGATGGGTATAACATATCTATATCTCTGTCTATCTAATAGTATAAAATTCAGATAGACCCAAATAAAATATCCGTTCTGTTAAGGGGTGGTTCCTCCCATGGTATTAATCTCTGAATGAATTTCAGGATTTCCCTTTTTCTCTATCTAGTCTCTAATGCACCTTACAGTTAGCTGTTTACAAAAGTCTGAGTGGAGACAAAAAGGGAAATGAAGCACCTTAAATACTGAATGAAAGAAGACAACGTAATATCCATTCCCGTCTTTTTGTCTTGTCATTTCATTACAAAGTGCTTTTAAGCAATATCACAGGATTCTCTTCAAAACGCTGTAGAATATCTAAGCATCTAAAGTAGAAAACTGTTTAGAACTATTTATGCCATTTTGACCAACCATCAGTCCAGGTTTTGGACCTTGAGCAGGAAAATTCTTCAGGCCTTATTTTCCCCACCTACAAAATGGGAGTCACAATACCTAATGCATGCGGCTCATAAAAGAGCAATGTAAAGAATACATACAGCCGGATACACTGGGTCACAGTCTGCATGGTTCCTCTAACGTGACATGTCCAGAGTAGGCAGGTCCACAGAGACAGACAGATGGGCGGTTGCACACTGAAGGCCCTGGTGCCACTTTAATCATCAGAGTCTGGTGCTGGCTTTTCAGGGGTCCCACCCCCCTGGCTTCTCTGCACAGCAGGGGTTCCTGCCCTTCCCGCCTGAAAGCCTGTGTCCTCCCCATTCAGTGACCTCATTTCTGACTGAGCAGTTTCTTTGTTGTTCTGACTACGTTCTTTCTATCATAACTCTGGGTCTTCAGTGTGGACCTTTTCCCTCTTTTTATTCTATATCCCCCGAGAGCCTCATCCAGGCACATAATTTCTATGGTCATTTCTGGATTCACACCTTCCAAAGCTCCCTCTCCCTCCCTGACTTCCCTCTCCTGAACTCAGGCCTCAGTGTCCACCTCCTACTGAACATCACCCCGAAATAGCAGGGGTCAGGTCACGCATACCTGCCCGGCAGGTGCGTGGCTTTATAGTGCAGGAGCAGGGAGGACTTCTTGGACAATCCAGTATGGAGTCCTGTCCGCCACAACAGTTATGTCGAGTGTTGTGTCAAGCCTGAGGTGATGGGGTGTAACGGAAATGCCCTTAGAAGAAGCCTGGGACACCCCAAACCACAAGTGTGGCCACTGGGATAAGGACTCCACCTGGACATGAATCTGAGTGGGACCTCCACCCCTGGGACTGTAAGAACTCGGAGCTCTGACCACCCAATGCTTGAGCTGGGCTGTACCTTGGGTCATGCTCGGAGCCCTGTCGACTTCCTCTCCACCCGACACCTGCCGCCACTGCAGGCGCCTGGCTCGAGACCGAAGCCTGTGTCTCCACCTACGGACACGGCCAGGGACCAGGACTCACACCAGACACTTGCCCTGCTTGCTCCTATTGCATAAGCTGCCCTCTCTGTGTGCAACCTGCGCGGGCCTCTACAGCGTATTGGGAAGTCTCCCCTGACAAAGCTGGCACTGTGGACAGGTTCAGGTGAGTGACGCCTTTCGGGGATGCTCCCTAGCTCGGGACGCTGGCCCAGAGGAAGCTCTCAGAGCCATGTCCCCAGTGGAACCGGCAACTCCCTGACTTCCACCTCTGTTCACCAGACTGCCGATGGCTTTTCATGGAAACGGTTACTACAGACAGAGATAGAGATAGAGATAGAGACAGAGACAGAGACAGAGGGGGGGGCGGGAAAGAGAGAGAGAGAGAGAGAGAGAGAGAGAGAGAGAGAGAGAGAGAGAGAGAGAGAGAGAGAGAGAGAGAGAGAGAGAGAGAGAGAGAGAGAGAGAGAGAGAGAGAGGCACCAGCTGAAATTAAGGCAAACATGGGCTACTGGCTGGCCCCTGCCAGGCTGCAGATCAGGCAGCCGGGTCCCTGCAGGTTGGGCAGACCTGGATTCCCAAGGGACGGCAAAGGTCAGAACTGACCAGCAGCTTCTTTCAAAATTGCATTTCCTTATCTTGTTTAAACAAACGTACAAACGTGCTCTCGGTGACCGCCTAGAGCTTGGGTGATGAGAAGAGCTGAGCAGCACCCCTTTAGATTCACCTGATGGCAGACACCACCAGCCGGCTGACTTCACCATTGTAGTTACATAAATATATGTGCCAATGACTCAGTGCAGAACAATAGGACGAATGATGCCAAGAGAAAGGGCGCCTCCTAAAATCCAAAGGGCTTCTAGGCGAGGAGGACAGAAGGCAATTAGGAGGGGAAAATGTAGAGAGGGTTCTTTGCCCCTTTCTATTATTAGTTTTGTTTGCTGTTGTGTGTGTTTTTTTTAAACTGGTGTGCCCGAGGGAAAGAATCCGGAGACTTATGCATTAGGTAGATGCCCTCATTTTCAAAATGCACAAAGGAGTCAGCCTGTGGAGCAGATTAGATGAAAGAAGCCAAAGAGCCCGGGGCTGCGACCAAATGTGAACGGAAGGAGAATGGGGGAGGGGGGGGGGCAGTCTGACAGAAGCTGGGATCCATGGGCCCTCATGGAGAAAATGCCTGTGACCAGAGGCCCGAGACCCTGTCAGACCCCGAGGTCCGCAGCGCCATCCTGGTTCAACTGGAAAAGACACGTGGGTGGAGCTGGCAGAGAGAATGGCGACCGCGTGAAGAGGAGTTTGGTAGAACCCTTCCTTTGAGAGGCTTTGGAATTTCCACTTTGAATCCACCAGCCAGAATTCGTGACCAGAAACCTTAGGCAAGAAACAGTGTCAAGGCTGCTAAAACCTTCACTCTTACCAAGCATTTTGGAGGTGCCAGGCGGTGGGCTGCATGGATGTTTCTACACTCACATTCTCCTTTAATCTCCACAATGATTTGGGAGATGCGTCTCAAGGCCCCATTTTACAATGTTCAAACCTGAGGCCCCAGGTCAAACAGCTGAGGCCCAGAGATGCAGGCATTCAAATCGAGGTCGATGCCGTGGGAAAATCTCTGTTCTTCTGCCCGCTATCCACACATACCCTTGGACCTCTCAAAGAAGCAGTCGTATTTATAAGAAATCCTATATAATAATAGAGAAATATGCAAATTAGCCAGGATGCCATAACATCATGACCGAACAGCAGGGACCTGAGGCTGCATGGCGCCTGGCCCGGGGGAGGGGCCTCAGGCCACGCCCCCTGCCCCGTGGGGCTTGACAGGGAGCTCAGGCCACATGCCTTGTCTGAGATAAAGAGATGCACAAATGGTTTTTCAGATCTATGTTTAAATCCCACAGAATGCGGGGCAAATCCAGACATCTGGCCTGCCAACTGGACCAGAAGGGCAAGTTTTGCCGGACACAGGGTAACCATGGCCAGAGGACTTTAGCCCTGTTTTGTTTTCCCAAGGCTCACAGTTTTGGCAAATGTTGCAGTAACGAACTCTGGTTGGGAATCTGGCATGCTCTGAATGGTTTACTAATACGATTGTACCAAATCCCCACAAAACCCTTAAGACAGACAAGCGTTGTTATTATTATTATCCCCAGAGAGGCTAAGCCGGTTGCCCGAGACGCCAAGGCAGGGTTCGCTTCCAGGTTGCCCACGTGGATAAGTCACTGCCTCCCGAAGACCCAGGAGACCTCTGAGAAGCGCCCTGTTGGAGGATGGGGACCTCCGGCCGGCCTGCCACCCCCTCCTCCCTCTCCTTGGCTGCAATGCAGACGCAGTTGCTGGAGGGAGCACTCTTTCTCCTCTAAGCTAGCGCTAAGCCTCAAAATCATTTGACCTACTTTTAGGGAAATTGCTAGAATGGGATAGAGCGGGTACTCCGCAGAAAATCCCTGCCACCCCGTGGTCCCTGAGGCCCATTCCCCATGCCCAGGGCAGACAGTGAAGACTCGGGATGTCACGTGGCTCGCCCAAGGTCACAACGTTTGCCATGTGGCAGTGTTGGAACCAGAACCACGGTCCCTTCCTGGACTTGTAACCGTGCACTCCTTCCACTCCAGGGTGTTTCTGCTTTACTAGTACTTGCTCTGGAGACTGTCATGGCACAGAATACAGCCGAGGTGAGGCCCGGCACACATTTCAGCAGTAAAGATGCCTGGCATAGGGCTGGCAGAGAGTAAGGGCTGTGCCAAGTGGCAGTACGCAACCAGATGATCTCCCAAGACAGTAAGTACACGGAACTACCTAGAACTTGGGAAACGGCGTTCCCCAGAGGAAGTCACCTCAGCAGCAAGCACTGGGCGTACTCTCAGGACAACGTTCATCTCACAGCGGAAGAACGTGTCTCCTTCCTGCTGGGGGGCCACAGCAGCGCCGTCCTGCTCTGGGCGCCGGGCACGCCTCGAAGGTCCTCTTTCCGTCTCATTAGCTCATCCAGTGGGTTGTCAGAAACGAATGGAAATAAAAATCTGTGATGTGTGTGATGGAATTTAATTCCACTAACGGACCCTATAGAAATGGATTTAATACCAATGAGGGGGCCGATGCTGGGGTGACAGGGCAAAGGAAGTGGGGGGAGAGCCAGGAAGGCCGCAGCGTGTTAGTGACTGCGCCGTGGCTGCGTCAGCCCTTCACAGGGTGTGTGGTCTGATCCCAGCACAGGCCGTAAGTGGTGCAGGAGGCGGGCCCTGGGCTTCCCTGGAACTCCAGCCTCATCCAGTGCCTGACACACAGAGATGGGTAGTAAAGAAGTGCTTGTGGTGGGGTAGTGTGGGCGAGCAGGGGACACCTGCTCAGAGGAAGAGCTGGAAATAGGACAGGTGGGTCCAAGTGGTCAGCTGGCACAGAGCCGCAAGGGCAGCAGCTTGTCTGGGAACAAAACTCCGTAGGGAGCTGAGGCCGACAGGGCCTGTGAAGGCCGACAGGAAAGAAGTGGACGATCAAACCGGGTAGTGTGTAGCCCAGTGGTTCTCAGCCTTCCTAATGCCGCGACCCTTTAATACAGTTCCTCATGTTGTGGTCACCCCAATTTCATTGTTACTAATTGAACATAATTAAAGCATAGTGATTAATCACAAAAACAATATGTCATTATATATGTGTTTTCCGATGGTCTTAGGCGACCCCTGTGAAAGGGTCGTTCGACCCCCAAAGGGGTCGCGACCCACAGGTTGAGAACTGCGGGTGTAGCCACTTCCAGCAGAAGCACGAATTGAACACGGACAGCGATGCCATCTGCAGCTCTGGGGCAAAACCTCCAGGGACCAGATGAAGGGTCAGACCAGGGGTGAGAAATGTCTTTAATGAGGAATCACTGATCATTAAAATAATTCACCTGAGGGTGATGTTTAAAGTCACCTAATTTTAAGTTTGATGGGTGAATGAATTATGGGGGGTGGAGGGTAGCTAGGGAGTGTGGAAAAAAATACAAAATACGTTACTCTTTTAATGAGGAAAATAAGAATCAGCATTATTAGAATTAATAAACATGTAGTTCAAACACACAGAAACCAAAATCGAGACACATGGAGACACGCAATGGGGACACCTGTCAGCTAGCCACCCTGCGGGGCTCCGATGAGCCACACTCCCGCTGGTGAGCCCCGTCCTGGGTCTGCCTGAAACAATGGGTGTCCCCTCTGGCACTCCGCTCCGTCTCCATTGTACAAGAACTGAAGTGCTCTCTAGTCGAGGGGAACTGCTCACATTTCCAATTGTCTCTAGGAGCCTAAATGGCATTTAAAATAAGTGCTGTGAATTGATGAAATGACCAATTATGTTAACTACCCATGCCTGGTGTAATCCAAACCAAATCTTACCCCATTATCCTCAAAACTGCGAGGTGACTCAGCAGGCCCTCCTGCCAGCGATTCTGCAAGAACCAAAACACACAGGCCGCCCTCGAGTAGGACCTTGAGTACTTCAGTTAATTCTTGCAATTGGTTTTTGTGCTGGAAAATAAAATAACCGTACTACATTTCTCCTCAACAGCGTACACATTACGCAACTGCCAGACAACACTGCCACCATTATGTCATTTTGTCCCACTCATTCCATTATCCCCTCTTCTCTGTATCCCATTATTCTCTTTAAACACATCTGGTGTGTGTGATGTCATCCCAAAGTGCCCAAGTCCCTCGTTACCCGCACCTGCCCCCTGACAACCCTGTGGCTATGATGCTCTCCTGCCCGCGTACTCTCACTGTGGCCCCTTCTTGCAATGCTTTTTTCCCCATTTCCAAGGCCCCCATCCATCCATTTTTTAAGACTTCACTCAAGTCTCCCAAGAAGTGACAGCCCCTCTGCTCCCATCCCCCTGACAAAAGCAAGTGGGTCCTCTACACAATGTGACTTGTCCGCTTCCCTAGCTGCTCTGCATTCTAGTAGCTCAGCCCCAGAACCACTCCGCCCAGCAGGGCCTCCCCGTGCTGCTGGTTCAGTCAGCTCTGCTCCAATGCGGTCCACAGCCAGGCTGGGCTTCTGCTGGCTGGTCCCTGGGCCTGTGTCACCTGATAGAACAGTGGTTCTCAACCTTCCTAATGCCGCGACCCTTTAATACAGTTCCTCATGTTGTGGTGACCCCCAATTTCATTGTTACAAATTGAACATAATTAAACCATAGTGATTAATCACAAAAACAATATGTAATTATATGTGTGTTTTCCGGTGGTCTTAGGCGACCCCTGTGAAAGGGTCGTTCGACCCCCAAAGGGGTCGCGACCCACAGGTTGAGAACCGCTGCGATAGAAGCTTCGTCTTCTACCCCACTTCCCAAAACTGGGCCCTTTGGGGAGCCCTGCTCATCTGCAACCCACTCCCTGTGGCTGGAACCTGTTAACAGAGTTCTTGCCTATAATCTGATGTCTAGAAAAACGTCCTCCTGCTTATTCCAGGGAAAAAGAAGGTATGTGCGCATATTTTTAAAATGTAAAGTACAAAGATGAGAAAGCAAGTGTAAGTCAGGGCGTTTTCGTCTACCTGAGTCTAACCTGACCCTTCCGCTGGTAGGACAGGGCAGCCCCCTTCTTCACACACCGTTACCTTTTTGCAAAGCTTTTGCTTGTGGGCTTCAGCGAGTTCTTGATGAGCCCGTACCACCCACCAAAGAAACACAGAAATATTAATTAGGATAGTTCGAAAAACCTTGTCACAATAAGTGTCTGGAGAACTCTATAGACAGAGCTAGCAAATGAAGAAGAAATAGCACAGAAAAACAAAGTTGACAAATCCCGGCCCACACTCCCAAAGTCTCGCCAAGATCCTTCTGATTTTCACATGTACGAAGAAATAAATGGGCTGCACCGAATTGGATGTGGCTTCAATGAGCATCTGACATACATCATAATTTCATTCTCAATGCCTCGAGTAATTAGGATTGTTAACCCTATCAGGATGAGAAAAAAGGTCTCCCACCCACGAGACAGACTCTCAGCCAAACCACTCAACTTCAGAAACCTTATCAATGTTTATCCTCAGGCTTTTGCCTGAAACAACCCAAAAATAAGGTGCTTAGAGCAAATCTTACCTAATGTGAAACTCAATGACTAAAAATCCTAAAAGAAAATGCTCTAAGTAAATTAAACCCCTTTTCTGAAAATAATTCAAACACCAGTGATATTCATCGCTATAGATCTAGAGGGAAAGGGAGGATACACAGCCCTTTGAAATTCCCTGGAAGAAAGCCAAAGGCTCATCAAGGTCGATTTCCATATATACCATCTAAAGGGGGAACAGAGGAGATTTTATAAAAATTATGTATTAATTTCTGAAAGTGGAGGGAGTTCCCCTTTTTTCTTAATTAGGATGTCTATGGTGGTCATTAAAATTAGCATTACTCAAACCTGCCTGCCTAAGTTTCACCCTGTACCAAGCAAAAATGCAAAGACATTCTTAAGTTCCCAATTTCACAGGCTATTAGAGCGACAATATGCAATTGCATGGCCTATAAAACAACGACAAACATGTGACATCATTCAAACCTGTTTGAGCCACTCCAGAAACCTGAAGATAAACGTCACTTTTCTTAGCCACGTTTATATTCACCCACGTGGCCAGCCCTCAGTGTGAGCATTTAAGGACAAGAGGCTTAAACCAACCAAAATGCACTGGAATGCCTCGCCTTAAGCCCAGTACAGTTCTAAACCTCGTGGTCCAACCAAATCCACCTGATTTGGGCCCGTCGTGCCACTCTGACACCTGGCCAGTCAACAGAGGCTGGTGGCCCGAGGAGCCAGCCAATTCCAGCTGATCAATAGAGCAGATATCCAAAACAGCAATCACCCAAAAGTACTTTCTAGAAGTATTTAGCATGCAGCTTATTGCTATTTTAAACCATCTATTCTTCTTTAACTTTGGCTATTTCCAAAGAAATTTAATTGCAAAAGCCGAGATGAAAGTTTGAATTCCTCCAGCACAC
>NW_006284349.1:2009814-2021615 GCF_000327345.1 Myotis davidii | reverse complement strand
GCAGGAAGCCTGTCCCCCTGCAAATGATGCTTGCAGGGACAAGGGGTGTCTGAGCTCTGAGCCTCAGAACTAACCACAGTCACCCATCCAGGTACGTGTGGATGTTAGGGGTCAGCCAGGAATACGTGGCCCTCCATGGTGAACCAATTGCCAACAAGACACCCAAAACATCCGGAGCACTGAAAATACGCAACGGGATTTGATTTTACCAGCCTGGTTGATGCTACTGTCACATCCGAACTGCCGCCTGATTCCAAGTTCACCAAAGCAAGCCAAGCACGTCTAGAATAGGACCAGTAACGACAGACCAAAAGGAGCAGTCCTGGTTTCAGACTAGCAATTCACAGCAACCAGAAGATGTGAGTAGGAAGAAATGACAGACCCGACCCACAGCAGTCACACTTCTCCAGTGCCCACTCCGCGCAGTAGGACAGAACTCTGCTGGTTGGCGCCAGAAGAGATGGTGGGGAAGGGGGAAGGGACCGGGTGCTTGCAGGGACCTACCTTGTAGAAGGGCTCCATTTCTCTTGAAGAAGGTACTGCCCGGCCAGATGGGTGGACCTGATGTGCTGAAACAGAAAAGAAAGCAGCGTAAGGATGGGCTCATTTACACGCACTCACCTATACTCTGAGCAACCCATGCTCTGAACATGCCACTCAAAATGACCTCAAAATGCTTTCCCAATTATGTATTTGGCCAGGGGGAGGGACCCCGGGAGGTTGGCTGGGCTGGAAGGAAGGGAGGGAGGCAGCGGGAGATTGGCTGTGGGAGTGCACTGAGCACCAGGGGGCAGCTCCTGCGTTGAGTGTCTGCCCCCTGGAGGTCAGTGCACATCAAAGCAACTGGTTGACTAGTCGTTGCAGTCATTTGGTCTTAACGGTAGCTTTGGCTTTTATATAAATAGATTTATAACCTCTGAAAATGCAACTTTAAAAACCATTACTTTTGTTTTATGATGAATGGTACAGAAACAGTCCATGTGGAATTGGGGTTACCATCTGGACCCTGCTACCTTCTGGGCACTGGAATTGTTTGCGGATAAACAAAATGGCAAATTCATACAGTTCAACGCTTGTAACTTTTGCTAACTTGTTCTTGGTTTTATGATTTTATGTGGCAAAGAACTTCTATCCCTGCCTGAGACCAGGTGGGTTTTCCAACACTTCCTGGTGCCACCTGCCTATTTATAAATGCAAACCTGCCTCTCTTGGCTTTCCCATCATCAAGTCCTTAATATACAGACATGACCTTGATCGACTCTCTCCCTCCCCTACCTTCTTGTTTCGCATCCTGTTTTCAATTTCTTGGCTTAAAATGTTGCACTCCATCCCCTATAATACATTTTTCAAATGTCACCACCCACAGTCTAGTAACAAGAGAGGCAAGAAAATAAGGAAGATCAATATATCACAAAGACACTTTACTGCATTTATAGACAAGCATTTTCACTGTTTTAAAATACCCAGTGAAAAACTTTATAACCGAGCCTGCCTGAATGAAATATCCTTGGAGTGGAAAGCAGGTTATTCTAAATCAAGCAGTGAATCTTAGAAAGCACTTAGTAAAAAAAAAAAGAAAGAAAAAAAAAGTTACTACATCCAGCCCAAGAGGCAGCATAAGCTACTTTCAGCAAAATAGTTCATGCAGTGTGGGGTTTGCAGGAGGCAGCTGATTGATCTCTCTCATTGATGTTTCTAACTCTCTATCCCTCTCCCTTCTTGTCTGTAAAAAATCAATAAAATATATTTTTTTAAAAAATAGTTCATGGCAAACGATACTGGTTAACGCATCATCAATCACTTTCAATATTAAAAAAATAAAAAGCTGGTCCGAATAACACATGTGTAAATTGGGCAGGTGGACACACGCAGGGAGAATAAGAAATCTGAAGGGCTATACGACTGATGACTGCTTCACTGATGTCCAGGGTCCCTAGTAATGCGATACTGTTAACGAAAGGAGAAATCCCAGGGACACGTGCTGCTGATGGACACATCGTTACCAGAGGTACAAACAGTATCGCGGGTCCATGGACACATTCCATAATTGGGAAGGAGAAGGAATAAGAGCGATAGCGCAAAAATACTATTCAACAGCAGATGATGTCAAGTGTGCTAGAAAACACATTGTAACCCGCGATGTACATGAACCTTTTTGTTCTACTGTGTTTGGATCCACTGTATTCAGACTGAAAGGGAACAACCCAAATCCGTGATGGCTTTTCCTGCAACCCTGATCCCCCCAGCTCTGGCCATGGTGGCCTCTGGGTGGCCAGGAGTTGCCCAGGGCAACAGCAGACCTGGCTGGGGTCACAGGGCTGTGGGACGATGGCAGCAAGCTGATTTCTCTTCTGTCTCATTCCTGGCCTATTCCGTTCTGAGGCTTTGCAGCTCAAAGTTGAAGGAAGAATAATATGCACTAAAAGGCTTAAGATTATCTTTTAACAACCCCAGCCAGCTCCTGGGATTTCACCATAAGAAAGCAGGAAGCAGCAAGCTGGCTGTTGCCAATACTCAATCACCTGATTTCTAAAGATATTTAAAAACCGAGGACTTCATTATAGAGGAGTTGGTGCTTCAAGAGAATTCAATAATTGAGTATTACTGCAGGAGCCTGAATATCTAGCTTACTGCCACCCAAATCTCCTCTTTATCCTGACCTGGATTTGGCTGAGAACCGAGTAGATGCCAGCGATGGGGTAAATGGGGAAGCAAGGGCGGGTAAATCCAGTGGTTTAGATAAGGAAAATTCTCTATACCATAGAAATCTACTTAAAGGTTTCGACAACATCCTTTTAATGTAGCTAAGTCTCCAATCACTATTCCCGCTGCCCTGCTGTGTGGTCTGTGTAATCTGTAGCCGAGTAAAATGGAGAGAGATTTGACTGGCCCCCCATTGGGACTGATGAATTCACCTGTGGTCTTCCTGGCTCAAGGTAAACTGGTTCACATCACACTCATTACAAAGCTTTGGAGCTCACTGGCCCCATATTCTACATTCTTTTTTTTTGGATGGTCCCTCAAAATGACATCTTCTAACTATTAGCACATTCAAGGATGTATTAAGTGCTTACTGAGAACTGTGCTGGATGTTAAGAAGGACACAGGAAGTGAAGGAGGGGGATTAAAAGGCACCTTTTATGGCCTCCAGGAGTTTTACTGACATACTTACCTAGCTCCAACCTCCTAGGATTCTATCTAAAGGGACAAGAAATGCCCATAGAAAGGTCAATGGTTACAGTCCTTGTGGCTTCAGGTTGGAGAAGCTGCAAACTGATTTTTTCCCTCGATGTGGAGTTGTTTCCGGTTCACTGGACTTTAAAGCTCAAAGTGAGCTTAAAACATTATATGAAATTACTGAAAAGTGTGTGTCAAGCCCAGTAATTCCGAGAAGGCGCTGTGGTCAAGGTCTTTGTGGGAGAACCTGAGTCACCCTGGAAACCACCCATTCATTCGGCAAACCAAGAGAGGAGGGTGGGGGACTCTCCACTCAGCGCGAGGTGCTGGCGACTTGTATATGGTCCCTGCCACCACTTCTCTAGGACCTCTTCAATCTACCAAAGCGGGTTTTCATTACCACACAATGGTGCTCACGTTGCTTGAAGCGGGGACAGCAAATTCCTGTTTACAGAGTAAGCCACCAACACGTTTCCAGGGAACCCTCCAATCCTGTGGGAGGGTAGGCAGGCAGGACTCACCTTCCTCCTCCTATGGACAAGGAGATAGAGGCCCTGAGCGGGGAAGGGAATCACCCAAGTCATCTAGTGAACACCCAAGACCACACCAGGGCTTGCGGGGCCAGCCCACTGTTCCCATACAAACACGTCAACGGGCCGGCTTCATTCCTCACCGCCGGCTTTCCTCTTCCAGTCTCCCCGCACTGAACTCCTAGCTATCGCTCTGCATGGAAGAAGGCTGTGGATGGGATTTCACCAAGACTCTCTCCAAGGCTGCCCAGCCAGTGTGGTCCAGTGGTTGAGCATCGACCCACGAACCAGGAGGTCAGGGTGCAATTCCCAGTCAAAGCACATGCCCGGGTTGTGGGCTTGACCCCCCAGTAGGGAGCATGCAGGAGGCAGTGAGTGGATCAACGATTCTCTACCATCATTGAATCATTGATGTCTCTCTCTCTCTCTCTCTCTCTCCCTCCCCCTCCCTCCCTCTCTGAAATCAATAAAACATTAAAAAAAAAATCTCTCTGAGGCAAAATGCCACGCTAGAAAAAGCAATCAGGCTAACCATATGTGAAACACGGCACTGGGCTCCTATTAGCAGAAACAATACAACACGGGGCCACAGATGTCTCATTTCAATGAGGCGCTAACAAAATTCCATGAACTTCAGCAACTAAAAGCCAAACCTGCTTTGTGACAGAGGAAGCCAACCAACAGGACCAGAAAGGCAGTTGTGAACTGGCATTTGGGAATATTGATCAATCGGATCGTTAAGACCAGAGCTGAGCCAGCAAATCCCAAGAGACGAGTGGTATCGTCCTGAACAGCACACCCCGTGTCTGCCTGAGACTCACAGTCCACCATCGCTCCCTGGGCCACACGTTCTCGGTTGCATGGCTTCGAACTCCCAACGGGACACCGTGACTCAACAGGTCATGGACCCCTGAGGTGGCTCTTGGCACAATGATGTGATCTGTCACGTGTTTTCTCTACACCCGTGACCTTCACCACTGTGACAATCGGCTGGACTGTAACCATGACCCTGGGAGGCTCTGGCACCACCCACACCTGTACACTCACCAGCCTGGAGTTTCTCTAAGTCTAATGAAAAGCAAATGAAGGCCCTAGCCAGTGTGGTTCAGTGCATAGAGCATCGGCCTGCAGACTAAAGGGTCCTGGGTTTGATTCCAGTCAAAGGCACATATGTGGGTTGTGGGCTCAATCCCCAGTAGGGGGTGTGCAGGAGGCAGCTGACCAATGATGCTTTCTTCACTGACATTTCTATCTCTCTTTCTCTCCCTCTTTCTTCCTCTCTGAAATCAATAAAAAAAATTTTTTCAAAAAAAAATGGCGCAAATTAGGAAAAGTACTTTTTTTCTAAGCTGCCAAATGTGAGTAGGTGTATCTAAAAGAAAGAACAGGATACAACACGATGAACCTCAAGGACACTGCGCTAAGTAAAATAAGCTAATCAAAAAGTAAAATAAGCGAATCAAAAGAATGAATCCTACATATATATGGTTCTATTTCTATGAGGTCCCTGGAGGAGTCAGGTTCACAGATAGAAAGTAAAATGGTGGTTTCCAGAGGCCAGAGGGAGTGGGGAAGTCATTGTTTAGTGGGTTCAAAGCTTCAGTTTTGCAAGGAACTGGCTGCACAGCTATGTCCACGTGCTTAATACTACTGATCCATACAATGGTTAAGATGGTTAACTGTAAAATGGTTAAGATGCTGTATTTTTTTATGTTGCATGTATTTTACCACAACAAAACATTTCTTTATATTGATTTCAGACAGAGGAAGGGAGAGGGGGAGAGAGAGAGAGAGAAAAAAAAAATCAATGAATACACCTTGTACTGAGGATGGAGTGCCCGGACTGGGAATCAAACCTTGACAGCCTGGTTCATAGGTTGCCGCTCAACCACTGAGCCACACCGGCTAGGCTAAACACTTTTTAAGATATAAAATAAGAAAAAGAATTAATACAAGACAGACTCTGAAAAAGTGAATCAAAGTCTAAAGAGTTCGGGGCACTGAAAGACCAACTTCTGTGCCATAGTTCTGAATGGCCCCTGCAGTGGGCATCGCTGCTAGAATGGTCCAGAGCACACACACTACAACGCAGAAAGCCCAACCTAACTGGGGAAGGGGACACAGTGAGACCAGCCTGCACTGATCTGGTACGTACAGAGGCCAGAGCTTGCTCGCTCTGCTTCAGGCAACTGAGCAGATTCCTGTCCCATACACTGAAAACTGTGCGAAGGCAATCCCTTTCGATAGTGACACGTCTACCACCAGACGGTGTTTCCCCAAAGCAGTTGTAACGAAGGGGAAATTCCTAGGAAAATGTTTGGAATTCTACTGCTCTAATTTTAACTGTGGATTAATCACCAGGAAATAAGAGGAAAACAAACATGACCTATGCCACCACACACTGGCCCAGCCTCCTGGGGGGCAGCAGGATGTGAGTCCTAGAAGTTTGGAATTTAGAAATCAGCGCAGTCTGACAGAGAGACATGTGTGAGATGGTCTCCAGTTTCACAAAATACCATAATTTGAGAAGCATCGCTAAAGAGTTCAGGAGCTGAGAGTTCAGAATTCTCAGGGACATTTTATAAAACTTCTGAAGTATAAACCCGGAGTGTGTGGATGGTGTTGTTGGAGGCAGTGAGACAGACGTGAGCAGAGCGGGGACGATGGGCAGGTACGGACGGTCACCAGGATGGAAAGCCCCGGTGCCCAGCAACGGACCATCCGTTGTAGGGGGGACCGCATCCCCAGGGTGACCATCCTCCCCTAGCGTGTCGCTGGCCCTGAGGCTTGGACCCCTGACTCCCTAGAGATAATGTCTAGGCCGCAGTTTATTTCAGCTCCAGGCCCAGATAAGCACCAAAACCAGCCACGGCGGACGTCAGCACCAGCTGCATGGACAATGACCCCCAGCCTGAGACCACAACCCCGAAAGGACACACCTGGAAGGCTATTGGACTCTGAATTCTTTCCTGGCCAGAACCCAAGTACTGAGGTTTGCTCTGGCCCACCGGTTACACATCTGGGGTCATTCCTTCTGCTTTCAACAGCCCTACAGTCCCCTCCGCCCCCACTCAACGCCCTCCCACATGCTTTTATTTTCTGATTACATAAAGTCTCTGTAACTTCTGACATTATCTCTTTAAAATCCTTTCAAATTTTAGCCTCCAAATACCCTTCTAGCCTGGTTCTCCCGCTCCCTCTCTCTGTTCTAAACATTCCGCTGGCTCTTTGTCCAGCCTTGACTCCACGATGAGAGGCATTCCCAGAGTGTTAGCCTCACTTCATTTCTACTCAATATTCCTTTCCTAGGAGAGTTCGTGGGCCCATGGAAAACCTAGCTTCCCAAATTTTGTGTCTCTGGCTGACCTTGTTTCCAGACCCCAGAAGGTATCTGGCTGCATCCTGACCTACCACATGGCGGTCATCCCCCACATCCCTCTCACCCTGCTCTGAACTTGGCTGAGAGTTCACAGCACACAAAAGAGGGTTGACATTATTCACTACGTGATTTTATAAAATAGCTATCTGCGTATCATAAGACAGAATTTTTTGAAACACTAAAGGTTAAAAAAATATATATCTTATAGACATACATCTCTTAGAATGGAACTAGGCTATAGAGTAACATTTCTTCTTCACTATCATCAGCTCGGATAAAAACTGGAAAATCTTTAAAAAAGGAAACAAAATTATAAATCTCATCATTGATGGTAAGTAAGAGCTTAGGTAATTTGGATTACTCTCTTCTGTGATTTCTTGATTACTTAGGAATATATAAATAACTAGATAAGTACATGTATATTTTTGATAGTATGGGATGCATGTTTGGGTGTGCTGAAAAAATCCTGCTGGAAGCCTCTGCTACAATTTTAGATGCATCCAGCTCACGCTACATCTTAAGAACAGATGCAAAGGTGTTTATCATTATCTTTGTGCTACAGTTTCTAATTTTACATATGAAAACCAAGGCATCATTCAGCATAAAGTACATTATTTGCATGATATATTTGCATTTGTAAAACACCCACATTTACTTTTACTGCCTAATGGGCCCGATTAAAATGGGCCACTCTATATAAATGGAGCACACTGGTTCCCAACTCAATGGTGCTGATAAGAAAACGACTCCTTTTAGATGCAAATGAACCTACTAATCACAATTAAAATGGTGGAATGGAGGAAAGCTGAGCAGCTGTTCCAGGAGCCACGAATCTGGGGCCAATCTGGTTCTGGGGGAATCTCCGGAGCAGCCTGGGACTTCCCAGAGGACATCTGTCCAGGGGCCAAGGGGCTTGAGTGAACTTTCCCCAAATATCATAAAACAGAATGATGGCTGGGAGAGAGCAGGAGAAAGCCAGATCTACGCTGACTGTGCAAGTGTGGCCATCAGCCTCCTCAAGGCCACAGGGTCTGGTTCAAAAGACATAATTGGAAGGGAGGATTGTGCTTGTAAAGCTCACAGAGGAAAGACATATATATGAGGAGTTAAGCCACTGAGACATCCCCTTAAAACAGTGCCATCGCTATGGAAAACAGTAGGGTGCTTCCTCAAAAAGTTACACATAGAGTTACCATACGATCCGGTGGTTCCTGTTCTGGGTGTATACCCAAAAGAACTGAAATCAAGAACTTAGAGATAGCCTGGCCCGTGTGGCTCAGTTGGTTGAGCATCACCCAGGAGGTCAAGGCTGGATTCCCAGTCAGGGCACATGCTCAGGGTTAAGGGCATGATCCTCAGTAGGGGGCTTGCAGGAGGCAGCTGATAGTCTATCTCTATCTCTCTCTCCCCTTCCTCTCTGAAATCAATATAAATATAAATAAATATAAATAAATCGACACCTCTTGAGTGAAACTATCATTTCGCCTTTATCTCAATGGCAGGTTTCATAAATCCTGGGGCCAATCCCCATCACCAAGAGGCAGGGAGGGCCACCAACATGCACACCACGTATCCCAAGTTGGAACATCGTTTTGAGGCTGTGACAAACCACCACACACCACCTGATACAGACAATGCAAAAACCGTCACCTCCTCGATTTCACGGAACTAATAGGACTTTCAGAGAAAAACCTCAGCAAATGCAGACAAAGGTTTCTACGTAGGACCTTGATCCTTCAGGCTGGCAGAGATCAGGAGATGCAAACATGTAGCCCAAGTTTTGACAAGTCGGTTTCCTGGTACTTCCGGTAAGCTACCAACCAGTCAGACAGGAAAAGGACCTATAGGTGGGGCAACTTCGAATTCCCTGGGTGATTCATTTCCTCTTTCCGAGAGTCAGTCCCATCCCACACCCCAGCACTCCGAGGAGGGAAATAAATGCTGATTCTGAAAAGCTGACACTTTAGAGCTGGACACCTCTGTCTAAACTTTACATCAAGGGCAGCAAATCTAGGCTCAAGTTGTATGTAACAGCACAGAAGTTGTTTGTTTGTTTTTAATCCTCACTCGGGATATGTTTTATTGATTTTAGAGAGAAAGGACGGGAGAAGGAGGGAGAGAGAGAGAGCACGAGACACAGACAACAGTATAAGAGAGAAACTTGATTGGTTGCCTCCCGTACACATCCCGACCAAGATGAAATCCAAAACCTAGGTATGTGCTCTGACTAGTGTAGGGGATGATGCTCCAACCACGTGTGCCTCCCAGCCAAGGTCAAAAGTTTATTTTTTTTATGAGACATGTTTCCTATGGTTTACTGGATCTATTTATGGTTGGTTTTGAAGTGATAAGAAAGCAAATTTTCCATTTCCAAAAAGTAATCTCTTATGTCTGCCAAGGCAACAAATATTGTGACTGGCACCAGCACCTACATTATCCTGATACTTCTGACTGAGCATAAGGAGCTGGCCCTACCCCCAAAGATGCTCCCTCCACCCCTTCCTCTCCCCGCCACCTTCCCCATCACCTGTACCAACATTCACTGCCTGCTTGTGACTGGCTCCTAGCCTCAAACTGCCCGGTATGTACCCCGAGCCTGCTCAGGAAAAGCAAGGAGGAAATGGTTGGGAAATCCAAGGAGTAAAATGGTTAACTGTAACACACCTAAACTTTACAGCCACTGGATTCTTCTAGAAAACTTACAGAAACAGTCACTCCTCTCCTGAAAGGAAAACAAAGCAAATAATATTGCTAAACGTCCTGGATAGGATTAAATTCAAAGAGAAACATCAGAGCAATCAAGTAACATTACTTCTGGGCAGTAATTTTTGACATGAGGTGTGCAAAAATTATTTGGTACTAGAAGAGACTTTGTAGAACACTCTTCCCGGGTATGAACAGTCAGGGTGCCTGTGTGTGAGGCTTTTTGTTCTCCTTCGTTCCGCTCTGCACGTCCCTCTTCTGTGAATTTCTGGGGCAGAGAAGATTTGCCACATAATTGAAGCTTTAGGCCTATCCAGGAAAACCTTAGCTTCCTGAAACCTCTGGGGGAACCCGACTCCCACAGACAGGTGCCTCCTGGTGCCTGGTTATTTCACTCACGGAGGGGCTCACACCCTCCGGGGTAGGGCTGGCCAGCTAACAGCTCCTAAAGGACACAGTCCCCCTCCCACTCGCCCGCAGAGCCCAGCACTCAATGGGGCTTGAGAAAATCTTCCCAGCACGCTGGCTCTGCCCCGTTCACCCGCCCTGCCCCGCCCCTCCCCAAAGGCACCGCCCAACACAGCAGCTCTGTGCCATCCAGGCTGGGACTGCTGTTCAGGCCTTGGGCTTTCCAGGGGAGACTGAGATTTAGGGCTTTGCTTACAACGCTTGCATTAAAGCTCAACCATTTCGTATCCGACTATGCACTGCCTTTCCCGAGCTCCTCTGTGATCTTTGTTCAAAACCACCCCCTGGCTCCCTGGGGCCTGTGCCATTTCCAAGTTCCTTCGCTCTAACAGCTCACCTGGCGCCAGCGTCATCCCCGGCCACCCCAGGTTGTTCATGGGCCCCTAGACACAGCCTCTTCCCTCTGTCTTCACTCGCTGGGCTGCCCCAGTGGGAACCCTCCCTCCCTCTCTTCTCTTAGCAAACTCAAGCATTTTTTACAAGCCTGCTCTTTCTTCCCATCCCCCTCAGTGCCCAGAGCAGATCCAGCCTTTCCTGGGCTGTGGCCTTTCTAGGCATCCCTCTGTACGTGCTGACATGGGACACACGGATTGTGTGGCTAGCTCTCGGGGGACCACAGTTTAGTCCTGTTGAAGTTCTCAGTGGCTGGCACGGAGTAGGTGGCCAATAAATACCCACAGAAAACCACACTGGCCTTATAAAGAGCCCTGTCAGGATCCTCACTTGGCAGCTAAGAACAGCCATTCTGAAAGGGAAGTCCCGGGGGTCCTGCACTAGCAGAGACTCAGCCCCTCCCACTGCACCAGGAAGTTTATACAACCCACCTCTCATGGCCTGTTGTCTCTGGAGTTCTGTGATCTACGGAAAAGAGAAGTTTCCTGGATGCTTCTGTGCATCTAAACATTCCCTTCTTTTCACAACGGACACCCAAAGGGCAGTCCTATCACTCGCTATTATCAGTGCATCAAGTGGAACCCGAGCGGGCAGCCAGGCGCTAAATCAGCACTGCTCTTCCCTGAGCGGTGCCGGGCTCTGAGCGGGCACGAGATGCCTGCGTAACTCTGAAGAAGAGATTTACACGCCCCTTTGTCTCCCACATAAATGGACTCGAGAGCGGCAGCCGTGCATAAATGATCCTTTCTTTCCACTGTTTATAGTTGAAAGCAGCCGTTTTCAGCTTCTCGCCAGTGATCACTCCACTAAAAATAGCTTTGATGCTGTCACATGCAAACTTGAGCAGAACCTGAAAGCGGTTCCCCTTTCAGTGCCGAGCCTGTTCAACTTTCAGAGAGAGGCAGCTGTTAACACACTCCAGCGTGTTTACACGATGCCAAAGGACCTCGGCTCGTCGCTTTAAAGAAAGGTGCGAGTCAGGGGCAAGGGAGATGATGGCAAAGAAAATGGTAATATAGAAAAGGGGATTTAGCAACATGGAGTACTGTTTTTTAACTTGTTCAAAACTATCTAGAGCTGTTTTTAGAAATCAAGGAAATGAAGAATGAAATAGATCCAGCATCTTGGCCACTCCCTCGGTGCCTTCTATT
>NW_006284349.1:1985426-1990830 GCF_000327345.1 Myotis davidii | reverse complement strand
TCCAAGCCTGCTCTTTCTTCCCATCTCCCTCAGTGCCCAGAGCAGATCCAGCCTTTCCTGGGCTGTGGCCTTTCTAGGCATCCCTCTGTACGTGCTGACATGGGACACACGGATTGTGTGGCTAGACTGTGAGCTCTCGGGGGACCACAGTTTAGTCCTGTTGAAGTTCTCAGTGGCTGGCACGGAGTAGGTGGCCAATAAATACCCACAGAAAACCACACTGGCCTTATAAAGAGCCCTGTCAGGATCCTCACTTGGCAGCTAAGAACAGCCATTCTGAAAGGGAAGTCCCGGGGGTCCTGCACTAGCAGCGACTCAGCCCCTCCCACTGCACCAGGAAGTTTATACAACCCACCTCTCATGGCCTGTTGTCTCTGGAGTTCTGTGATCTACGGAAAAGAGAAGTTTCCTGGATGCTTCTGTGCATCTAAACATTCCCTTCTTTTCACAACGGACACCCAAAGGGCAGTCCTATCACTCGCTATTATCAGTGCATCAAGTGGAACCCGAGCGGGCAGCCAGGCGCTAAATCAGCACTGCTCTTCCCTGAGCGGGTGCCGGGCTCTGAGCGGGCACGAGATGCCTGCGTAACTCTGAAGAAGAGATTTACACGCCCCTTTGTCTCCCACATAAATGGACTCGAGAGCGGCAGCCGTGCATAAATGATCCTTTCTTTCCACTGTTTATAGTTGAAAGCAGCCGTTTTCAGCTTCTCGCTGGTGATCACTCCACTAAAAATAGCTTTGATGCTGTCACATGCAAACTTGAGCAGAACCTGAAAGCGGTTCCCCTTTCAGTGCCGAGCCTGTTCAACTTTCAGAGAGAGGCAGCTGTTAACACACTCCAGCGTGTTTACACGATGCCAAAGGACCTCGGCTCGTCGCTTTAAAGAAAGGCACTGAGAGGGACAGGAAAGGGTTTGCTGCCTCTGGTGACAATGCTTGCTGCTGCACTGGAGCCCAGGGAGGGACAGTGAGCCTGGCAGGGAAACCCAAAGGGGAAAGTGACAGTGAGCACAACTGTGGGGAAGGGGGGGGAGGGAGAGAGAGAGAGAGGGAGGAGAAGGAGGAGGAGGAGGAGGAGGAGGAGGAGGACCTCCCATATGCACCCTAGGAGGAAGAAGAAGAAGGGGGGGGGAGGGGGACCTCTCCTGTGGTATAAGACTTCCCACTCTGCGAGTCAGGGGCAAGGGAGATGATGGCAAAGAAAATGGTAATATAGAAAAGGGGATTTAGCAACATGGAGTACTGTTTTTTAACTTGTTCAAAACTATCTAGGGCTGTTTTTAGAAATCAAGGAAATGAAGAATGACATAGATTCAGCATCTCGGCCACTCCCTTGGTGCCTTCTATGGTTTCACTGGGCAGATGGAACCCTCGGGGTGTCTTCTGACACCCAGACCTAATCCACACAAACTGCAGAGCATGGGGCATGGAAGACACAGGAAACTGCGGGACCCGCCGTGTCTGTCTTGTGCACAAGGGATGAGGTTTCAGTGACAAAATGTATGCCCCAGTGCCTGATGGAGCGTGCGGCCCCTTCCCGATCAACAACGCCCTTCAGAAACATGCAGCCAGGAGGGAGAGTGCTGACAATGGTCTGGGCTCCGGTCTGCGATACAGTGTAGTTTCATTAAAAAAGAAAAAAAAAAAAAAAGGCCAACCAAATAAACAGTGTTTTTTCTTCTTTCTTAACTCTGTGTGCCCAAAGGATGACTCACACCACGTTTGCTGATGAGGTGAGAATGAGTTTTATGAGGTTCTGTCCTAGAAAACTTGCATGAGCCTGGCTGAGCAGGAGGTAGAGAGAGACAGGAGGTGCTGTGACCGCATGGGGACGCGCCACATGGCCTGGGAGCACTGGGCCTCAGAGAGACGGACACTGAGGTCAGGATGCTGCATCGGTGGCCCCAGCTCAGGAACCAGCATCCTCGCTCGGGACAGTTCTGAGAGAGGTTCGCAACCCGCAACTCAAAACCCGCTGTTTCTTTTTTGCAGACCTTGAGAAAAACAGTGCCTCAATGACATCACCGTCCCGTTCCATGGGCTGCGCTGCTGCAAACAGACGGCATGTGACTCAACACAGGAACGCACGGGCTCTCTACGGCCCCTGTAAGTCTTAGTGGCACAGCGAGGTCATATTAGTGCAGGAATGTACCGCCTAAGTTCTATCTATTTGAACAACAGAACAGATTTTATATACTGCGACATCTTTAACACTCATTTTTTTGTTAACAAGACAAAAGAATTTACAGTTACTGCCAAGGGCTTGCTGGCAGCTAATGCCGTGATTAGCCGTTGCCTGGCAACAGTCAAGCATGCTTCCTCCCAAATCAGGAAGAGCCACCGCTAAACCTAGACCAATTACAAAACGGGACAAATATTTAAAACTTCATATTTATTAAGGATTTGGGGAGGGCATCCTAATAAGAATGACTCCTATTCAACCAATTTAGCTGAATACATAGCGTTACCTGCTGTCGTTTCATCGTCACACATTATGCAGATCTCTTGAGGAATACTGGATGTTTGTGCGACTTTTGTCATTCCCTAAATAGTGTACCAAACAAAACCATGCACTTACATTTTGTAGAAGTTATGTCTTTTGCCTACTTCTCTGGAATAAGGATGAAAAGGAGCACCAGAGGTGCCTAAGCCTTTTAAAAGGTAGATATTTGCAAAGAAATCCTGAGACCATTGCGACCATTTTCACAACTCCTACAGAAAAGCTCAATTGCTAGACTCTCAAGCTTCTACCTTGTCTGCATTCCCTGTTGCCTCTATTTCAAGAGTCACTCAGAATCCACTGGGTGGAGAATGAGTCCAGAATTTTTCCAGCACCCATGAGGCTGACCTCCCTGCTACCTGGTGCTGGTGACAGCCCTGAGCACTGGAAGTTCTAAAAGTGTGAGGCCCAGAGGGGAGGCTGAAGGAGCAGGGGACAACAGGAACACACACACACACACACACACACACACACACACACACACCCCTCCCACACACAGTTTGGCCCCTTTTCATATGCAAAGGTAGGAATATGCTCTCCCAAAAGACACTAACTACAAAGGTAGAGTAAGAACCTGGCCAAACTATACTGACCCAGTCAGAGATAAGAACTTTTACATTTTTAAGTGGTTGAAATAAAATTTAAAAAAAGTCAAAAGAGAATATTTCATGACATGTGAAAATTATAGAAAATCCAATCCCAGGGTACATAAATACAATCCTATTAGGATACGAAAATGCTCCTTTGTTTATGGATATGTCTATTTCATGCTAAATATTTAGTGCTAGTGGCCCGGTGCACGGATTCATGCACATTGAAAGGAAGCTAATTAGAAGAAATATTTTAATAATATCGCTATTCCCCATTTCTCTATAATAGAAGTGTCAGAGATGAAAGAAAATTAGTAAAATGTATAAGAAAATAATATATAAATTGATTAATAACATGATGTAACAATAAAGACATGATATGAAAAACATGATATAAAAACAAAAACATGATATAAAAACAATACTGATAAAAACAATGACTGATAAATTGATTAAACTTATTCTAATATCTCCCTGTATACCACATTAAGAGTAAAAACACGCTGAAAACGGTTTGGCTCAGTGGATAGAGCGTTGGCCTGCAGACTGAAAGGTCCCAGGTTCGATTCCGGTCAAGGGCATGTACCTGGGTTGCGGGCACATCCCCAGTAGGAGATGTGCAGGAGGCAGCTGATCAATGTTTCTAACTCTCTATCTCTCTCCCTTTCTCTCTGTAAAAAGTCAATAATATATATATATATAAAAGAGTAAAAACACGTTCAGAGTCCTTGACTAATTTCCCTTGTGATGAAGTATTAACAACTTTAACTTTAATGTCACACACTCTTAGAACTCGAAAGCAACATATAACTGACCATGTCCAAAAATGGGTTCAGGTAGTACTAGCCAGCTGGACAGTTGGTCACTTAGCTTTTTATATATATATAGATAGATGTTGGCGCTTTACAACAAAAGTCTACAGATCTCTGGAGTGGAATAATGACCAGTGATGTTCTCGTTCTTGAAAAAGCAATCGATTTGGGATTAACTTTAAACATGGCCAAAACAAAAGGAGCCATTTCCCACCAAATGGCCTTGAGTCTGGGCTGTTTGGCGAACGCACTAGCAAAATTTCCAGAAAACAGTCCCCATGGGATGCTAATTTAATTGGTATTCAATTTAATAATCAGTACTTGGAATCTTCCGGATTTCAGCTAAACAATCCCCCCCACCCCTCTCTCTCTCCTGGAAATGTTTCTCTTAGATTGTTTGTCCTCTATCCTGTCATTAGCAGAACAATCTGAGAAACCTATCTGACAACTCTGTAAATCTGCACCATTTCTAAGCGGAAGTAACTTTATTATTAAAAGCAAACGTGAGTTTTGTTTTTAGGTCCGATAGCAACATGGAATCAATGACATTGTGTGTGTAAATAAGCCCGCCCACCAGACATGCTGCCCATCCAGGGACTTTCTTAGGAAAGGGCTGATCCAGAGGAACATCTGGATGTGCTCCCGCTGAAGGCTGCACCAGCCTAGCGTCTCTGCCTTGCTCCCCTCTCCCCAGGGTTGGTTCTCCATTTACCAAGCCTGGGTACTTCCTTGCAGCTCCCTGGCAGCCTGCCCGTCTGCTTATGCCTTGGAGACACGTTTGCATTGTTTTACAGCCCACCTTTTTGGCATAACCATGGTCCTCACCAACCTTCCCGGCTCCACTGACAAGTGCCATTTTTCAAGCTTTCCAGGACCCCTTACAATAAGCCCTAACACCATCTCCGTTCATCAGCACTCAGGTGTGGCAGCTACAAGTACTACTGACTTTTAGACACTCTGCACCTGCCATGAGACAGAGAACAGATCTTCGAGTTTCTTCAGTATTTAAGACTGTGACAATTTTGGAAGAAGAGCAGTAAGAGTAATTGACATTACAATTTTTAATAAATGTGTTTATCGCCTGGAACCTGCTGGCTAGAATTACCTCTCCAAAAAGGACCTGAAATCTTCTGGAACTACCTCCTCTTGTCCTATATCGTTCTCTCCCGTAGGCCCACAATCTTCTCTGGAAATGACCCGAGCATTTCAGGCTGAAGTGGGAAAAGCAGTACCTGGTGATCCAGGACACCTGATGAACTCAATACCTGATGACCGCAGTGGTCACGCCTCACACCACACGAGCCCACACCAGTGGCCACCACTGAATGGGCCAGAGCAGAACAGTGAACAAGAGTGGACCACAAGTCACCGGGCGCAGGGACTCCTTGGTCTTGCTAAAGTGAGGAGCGGAGCCCTTCAGAGTCCTCAAGACTGGAATTATAGGAACAAACCGCGAGGAAGTGGTCATGGAAGCAGGTGGTCACTGGGGCCTAAGCG
>NW_006284349.1:1976451-1985405 GCF_000327345.1 Myotis davidii | reverse complement strand
CGGGGGGGGGGGGGGGAGCAGCGGAGCCTGGCTTGCAGAGAGGGATTCAGAGGCACCGGCAGTAGAGGGCCGAGGAGCAGGTACCTGAAACCCCTGAGAGCTCCTCAGAGCCTGGGGTACTCCCTGTTCCAGGCACCAGTACCCTTAAAGCCTGCCACACTGGGGTCCCATGCATGAGGATGGGGTTTCCCTGACTGTTACAGAAACTTCGTATTTCTTATGATAGTCTAGATGTGAGTGTGTGTGTACGTACACATACATTGTTTTCCTTAAACCTGTTTGATGAGATGTATCACATTGATTTTTAAATGTTGAAAAAGCCTTGCACACCTGGGATAATTTCCACTCGGTCACGGTGTATTATTATTTTTTATACATTTGTTAGATTCGGTGTGCTAATCTTTTGTTGAGGATTTTTGCATCTATGCTGAGAAGTAATGCTGGTCTGTAATTTTCTTGTAATGCCTAGCCCCCAAAAAGAATAGGCAAAAACTCTTTAATTAGCAGCTAATAGTGGTGAATATGATGTTCGAGTGCTGGTAGCTACTTGTCTTGAGAGAAGTCACCACTTCTCTATCCAGCCCTGTCTGTAATACTTAAAGGTAGTGGGAGAGGTAACCTTGAGCTTATTAGTCTTTATATGAATTATCAGTCTATCCGTTAGTACTACATCTGCAATCGCGAGAAAATTAGACTCAGAGTGGCTAAGATACAAACAAAATCTGTTTCGCTTTAATCTAACTAGAACACCCAAGAGTAGGTCTAACAAAGCAAAACTTGTTCCATGACTCAAACAAAGATATTCGTTTCTACCTCCCCATCCATCGGGCATCACTCTTCTTGGTTAGCTCCGTTCTGAGGCAAGCTTTCGCCTCATGGAGGCACAATGGCCGCCCATTCCAGCATGTGAGTCACTGAAGGTCAAGTCTAGTGGTAAGAGAGGATCTCCTACCCCCAAATGTGAGCGTGACTTCCACTGGCATAAAGACTAGTAACTAACAGAACGGTGTATACTTTGGGACCTATGCCAACCTTGTACTAAGGGAGAGCAGCACCCAAAGGAATATGTGGGAAGCTGTTACCAGAAGAAGAGGGAATGGATGCCGGTTGGCCAGGAACAGCGGTGAATGCGCACTGCACTCACATTGGAGGAATGGGCCTCAATGATGTTTAATTTTCACGATGTGAAGCTCAAAGGACGAACTGTTTTTAGAGAATAGGGCTTGCCCTGAGACTGGTGACTTGCGGACAAGGGAATCCCTCTGTGTCAAGTAACTCTGTGACTGTGGGCCTTTTGGACGTTGAGGCCGCCAGTGACCTCTGGCAGAGGTAAGTGGGCTTCTCGTCTATTTAATGAGCGAGGCGAGGTTTCAGCTGCCCTTTCAGTATTAAACCAAATGATTCCTCAGCATCACTACAGGACTCACTCTCCAGAGGGTGGAAAATGCCAAAATATGTGGAGGTTAAACAGCACACACAAGGGGTGGGAAGAGACACTTGGATCTATATGTGTATTTAAAATGTCTACCTCTTTGGCCCAGCTAGCTGTTTTGCTTCTAGGAGTTCATCATTAGGTTCTAAGTCTCCTGATGAGGAGTCTGGGATCCAGCACAGGACTGGCCTGAGTCTGCCTTCCAGCTTCACCCACCACATACTACTGTGAAACACCAGGAAAGCTACTTACCTTCTCTCAACGCCAGTTCTTCACCTATTAACTGGAGATGTACGAGCACCTAGACCAGGGGTGGGCAAACTTTTTGACTTGAGGGCCACAATGGGATCTTAAACTGGACTGGAGGGGTGGAACAAAAGCATGGATGGAGTGTTTGTGAACTAATTAAGCATGGATGTGAACTAATATAAATTCAAAGTAAACATCATTACATAAAAGGGTACGGTCTTTTTTTTTTTTTAGTTTTATTCATTTCAAACAGGCCGGATCCAGCCCGTGGGCTGTAGTTTGCCCACGGCTAACCTAGACTGTTAACTGCATTAAGGTACTAAGCTTCGTTGCAGGCAGAGAGAAGGCACCACAGATGTTACTATCACTAGTGATGATGTCCCACCCACAGCCTCAGTACCAGAGGCTGCACCGCCAGCTCACTCCCAGCACATTCTCCAAAACTGCCCTTGACTGAGGGCCCTGGGAGGCTGACAGGCCCCCTTGACCCAAGGGGACCACCCTGCCGGTGTGATTTGCTCCAATAAGGCGAAGGCTAGACTTCAGAACCTCTCTGCTCAGCCTCTTCCCCATCCTGCCTCTCTCACACCTCTTCTCCTGAGAACACCCCCTCAATAAATCACTCACTCTCAAATCCCTAGCTCAGGCTCAGCTTCTGCAGAATCCAACCTAAGACCCAAATACTATGGTTTTTATTACCAGGCAAGGGGACAAAGGTACGAGCCTCGGCATGTTGATTGTGGCCCAGTTACAGAACCCAGAAATGAAAAACAACCTAAATGTCCAACCACAAACAGATAAATCCATTCAAGGGCACACACATTAGGAACATAGTAAGAAAGAGTGCTGATGTCAACAGTAATTGACAAGAAGAGGTGTACCTGGCAGAGTGTTAAGTGAAAATGCACAGCATGGGAAGGTGGAAAGTCGGCTGTGGGCTGGAACAAAGGCAGAAAAGCGGCTCCAGGCTGGAGTGAGGGTGGTGCCAGCAGCCAGGGGAAGGAAGGCCCATTCTTGCACGAATCTTCATGCATCGGGCCTCTAAATAATGATGGTGTGAGTAAAGGGATATGTTCAAAGATGTTCAACACCCACATCTACAGCAGCATTATTCACAATAGCCAAGAAGTGGAAGCAACGCTGGTGGTTCACAGAAGAATAATCCTATATAATAATGCTAATGTATAAAAGGCCAGGGTTATAATGACCTATCACAACTGAAGGCTGACCAACCAGGAAGTCCTTCAGTCAGTGCTGGGTTGCCGTGTTGACCCAGCTCTGACTGCCCAGGGGGCTGAGACCCAGGGAGAGAGACAGAGTCTGATCCGCAGCCTCAATGGCAGCTGTTGATCAGTACTTGCCTCTCTCTTTCTCTTACTCTTCCTTTCTGAGCTTCGCCAGCAGCCGGGCTTTTCTTTCTCTCCCAGCTTCCATGGGGGCTGCTGTTTAGCCCCACCTCTCTGATCAGGCCCAGAGATGCTGAGTGGCATAGGAACTGACCAATCAGAACCAAATGTGGGTGCTGTGAAGAACCAATGGCTGCCTAGGAGGCGGAGCTTTTGACATTTATTGGCATAGGAACCAACCAATCAGAACCAAATGTGGGTGCTGTGACGAACCAATGGCTTCCTAGGAGGCAGAGCTTCTGACGCTGAATGGCATAGACACTGACCAATCAGAACCAAATGTGGGTGCTGAGCAGCACCAATGGCTGCCTAGGAGGTGGAGCTTGTGATGCTGACTGGCATAGAAACCGACCAATCAGAACCAAATGTGGGTGCTGAGCAGCACCAATGGCTGCCTAGGAGGCGGAGCTTTTGATGCTGATTGGCATAGAAACCGAGCAATCAGAACTACATTGGCCAGCAGGGGAGAGCAGTTGGGGGCAACCAGGCTAGCAGAGAGAGAGAGACGTCAATGTGAGAGAAACATTGATTGGCTGCCTTCTGCACAGCCACCACCAGGGATTGAGCCTGCAACCTGGGCATGTGCCCAGACCGGGAATCCAACCAGGGACTGGTTGGTGCACGGGACAATGTTCAACCAACTGAGCCACACCGGCCAGGACTGTGGTGCTGGTTTTGCAGGGGGATGAATATTTCCCACACTTGGTGGTCCCTAACTTTGATTCAGAGCATTTTTTCCTCCAAGGCTATCCAGGGGCAATCAGGCAGGCAGGCAGGCAGGTGAGCAATTAGGAGCCAGTGGTCCCAGATTGCGAGAGGGATGTCCGACTGCCTGTTTAGGCCCGATCCTACAGGGATCCTAAACAGGCAGTCGGACATCCCCCAACTGGAGAGGGTGCAGGCTAGGCTGAGGGAACCTCCCCCACTCTCTCCCACCCCTCTCCCCCCCCGCATGAATTTCGCGGACCAGGCCTCTAGTCTTATATAATAAAAGGGTAATAAGCAAATCGACTGAATGGCAGAACAACCGGTTGCTATGACATGCACTGACCACCAGGGGTCAGATGCTCAATGCAGTAGCTGCTCCCTGGTGGTCAGTGCACTTCCACAGGGGGAGTGCCGCTGAGCCACAAGCTGGGCTGACGGTTGGCAAGCATAGTGGTGGTGGCAGGAGCCTCTCCTCCCTCCGTGGCAGCACTAAGGATGTCCTACTGCGGCTTAGGCATGGGGAGAGGGCCTAAGCCATCAGTCAGACACCCCCTGAGGGCTCCCAGACTGCTAAAGGGCACAGGCCGGGCTGAGGGAGACCCCCCCCCCCTCGCCCTCCAGTGCACGAATGTTGTAAATCAGGCCTCTAATAGATAAATAATAGGTATATATAATGGTGTATCATTTAGAAGAAAACTCTGACACATGCTACAATATGGGTAAAACTCGAAGGCATTATCTCTCTCTCTCTCTCTCACTCTCACACACACACACACACACACACACACACACACACACACAATGATTCTACTTATATGAGGCACCTAGAGGAGTCCGATTCATACAAACAGAAAGTAGAGGGAGGTTGTCAGGATCCGAGGGAGGATGAAACAGGTGCTGTTTAATGTGTCTACAGTGTCAATTTTGCAAGATGAAAAAGTTCTGAGGACTGATTGTACAACAATGTGAATGACTTACTGGCACTGAACTCTATACCTTAAAAACTGCTAAGACAGTAAATTCTACATTACCGGTATTTTACTACAATATAAACATTTTTTCATAAATGTTACCAGCCTAGAAATAAGGGTATTTTTATGGAATTCTTTATATTGACTTGTTCTTTGCCCATTCTATATAAGTTATATATTTACTCAATAATCAGGAAATACAAGAAAGCTATTTTAATCCTAGAAACACAGAAATACACTGCAAAAAAAATAGTGTGCTTCCTCCTACATTAAGCTGGTAATCTAAATAAGGTTTTGGGGTTTTCAGTAGCTCGTGTGTTTGTTTTTAATGGTGTCTGAATTTAACTCTGGTCACTTGTTTTGTCAGCTTCCTTTCATTTCTTATCTCACTGCTACCAAAAGCGCTGAAAAGACATCAACAGGCATTGTTCTGGGACTGATTAAAACATCCAGGGTTAATTCTGTAAAAATTACCAGGGAAAGATGCTTTTAAAAAAAAATCCCCTTCCAGCTTTTCTTGATTCGTTTATTCAAAAAAATGTTGCTTAAGTGCTTAATAGGTGCCTGGCAACACGCAAAGCCTTGGAGACACAATGCTGGCCAGGGTGAGCTCAGTTCCTGGCTCCCCAGCTGAGACCATAAGTGGGAAGACAGATGTGAGGACACAGGTTGGTATGGCGCTCCACTTGTGTTTCCATACTAGGCTACGTGTGCACACACACAGTCACAAGACCTCTCTCACATTCCAAGGTATTGAAATTGGCCAACCTAGAACCTTCACAGTTCCCACCAGTGAGGGCAATGTCAATACAGTTGAATTTGTTCCGCCTGAGATGCCATCACAATCTCAGACTAAAAGAACAGAAAATTCACTCTTGCTCCAATGAATTCTTTTTCCCGGTTTGCAGCAGAAGCCATCTGCCCAGTAGTCATGCCTTAGAAGCCTCCTCATGTCCTTGGTAGAAGTTCTCTGACGCCTGACCAGCCCTACACCGGCCTCAGCTGGCTCAGCCAAGCCCGGAGAGAGGTGACGATGTTTTTCGTCCCAGGACCCAGGCTCATTCTAGAACCTGAAGACCATCCATCCTTCGTATCCCTCCCCCCCCTCGTTCCAGCTCTCCATGAAAACACTGATCGCAAAATCCTTCCCTCGATTCTTGCCTCTGGGTGCATCACGAAGCAGTATTTCGATTATGTTTACTTAATACAACCCCTAACACATCAGCATAACCCTAAAAAGATACACATCTTAAAATCAGATGATCAGGCCCGGCCAGGGCCGCTCAGTGGCTGAATGTCAACCTATGAACCAGGACGTCATGGCTTGATTCCCAGTCAGGGCATATGTCCAGGTTGTGAGATCGATCCCCAGTGTGGAGCATGCAGGTGGCAGCTGATCAATGATTCCCATCATTGATGTTTCTATCTCTCCCTTCCTCTCTGAAATCAATAAAAATTTATTTTTAAAAATCAGATTAGAACTGAGATGAAAGCAGATGCCATCTAGTCCCTCAAGCGCACCCCTCCATGCACCCAAGAGCAGTCACCTAGCAGCAAACGCAGCTAAAGAATCCGTGTGTCCAGTGTCCCAGCCACGTCTCTCCTTCTCCTGGCCCCAGGCTCTCTTCCATAGCTCTGCTGTCCTCAGTGCCGTCCACATACTGCCAGGCGCACAGACAGCGGCTGGCATTTCCCCAGAGATGCTCAAGAATGGAGGGAGGGCGCAGCCCAGGTCAGGGCAGGCTGCGAACACTGCAGGGGATTTCAGATGTCGTTTTGTCAGAACTATCGGCATGGGCTGTATCTGCTATCAGCTTGGAGTTCCTTTTGTAGCATTAACACCAGATTTGTGCTGATCCAGCCACGTGCTCCTGGTGGGTCCTCTGGGATGGGGAGTGCCCATCAATCTGTGAGCCAGATGGTGTAAGCCTTTGTAGAGTTGCTGGTCACAGAGAGAAGCTGAGCGAAGGAGGCCCCCGTGGACCGGGGAGCAGAGGGTCTAATCCACTGACTGTGCCCGTCCCGGGCGGCTGTCTGAAGGAGAAAGGCAGAGAGAGCCAGCAACACCGCTGCTTTCATTTCCGGCAATATCAACTCCTTGACGAAGACGACTGTAGTTTACAGCCTCCAACAGTCATGCACCCCTGCATCCACACCCTCAGCGGAGCCCAGCCAACAATGACTCTGGCTTGGCCTCCTCGCTTGCTGGGGCCAACGGGACATTAGGAAATATGACACAAGCAGAAACTGGAAAAGGGCTTGCACAATGAGGCTTGTTTTCTCTTGCTGCTGGACACCTTCTGCCACCATGTGAATCAGCTTGGACTGGTTTCCTAGAGGATGTAAGACCCTCAAAGAGAGAGCTGTCGCAGCCCTCCCAGCTGAGGCCCCAGATACAGTGAACGTAGACACCACCACAAGCAACACAGGTGGCCACCACGCTGAGCCCAACCCAAACTGCCAACACACAGAATGTTGAGCAAATAAATGATTATTCTTTTAGGCCACTGAGTTTGGGGCATGTGTTATGCAGCAGAAGCTAAATGATATGAAGCGCTACACAACAGAACCTGCTCAACAAACCGTGATTCCAAGACTGCGGCGAAGCTTCAAGACGTGGCTTCCTATGGTGACATCAGTGGTGCCTCCTGCACAAACCATAAAGCAGGAACAGCAATTTTTTTTTTTTAATTTTTACCCAAGGATATTTTCCCCATTGACTTTTAGGGAGAGAGGAAGGGAGGGGGAGAGAGTGATTGAGAAAGAAACATCAATGTGAGAGAGACACATGGATTGGTTGCCTCCCGCTTGTGCCCAGACAGGGGCCGGGGCCCAGAAATCGAACCCGTGACCTTTCAGTCCTCGGGTCAACATCCCAACCACTGAGCCTAACTGGCCAGAGCAGGAACAGCAATGTCGGTATCACTTTCTGCGGTCTGGCCGCCAGCAGTTCCTGAGCAAGCTCTCGGGACATTGGCTCCACATGGCACAGCTGTGGGACACTGCACAGCAACTGATGCACACCCCTCTTCCTCCCAGCTCAGGGATGCAGGGCCCCGTGGCAGCCAGCCACGTTCTCAGACAGGCTCTGGGGGCCAGGGTCTTGGGGCAACGCTGGCAGGGACATACTTCCCTGTCTCCTCCACCTCAGAGAGCCCGGAGGAACCAGACACCCTGGAGAGAAGTGCTCGAGGATATGATGCAGCGATTGCGCTCTTGGAAGTGAGCACACCCTGTAAGTAGCTCAAAATGTCACCCCAGAGAAAGACCAGCTTCAGCAGGGGTAGCGTCTAAGGGTCCCGCAGGAAGGCTGCGCTTTTATGAGTTTCTTCGAAGCACACCAAATCCTGGCATTTCTCTCTCTGTGGGACCCGAAATGGTGCCAAAGCATGAGTTTGGTAACTTGGCTTAAACAATTTGGTTTGCCTCCTTTCCCACCCCAGACAGACCCTTCCCTTCTCTGAATCCTTTATAAGGAGCAACACAAATTGACCCCTAGTCCTCTAGTACCATTAGCTTAATCTTTGAGTGCACCTTATATCCCCCAGCTAACTAATCAGCTTTTTGAGAGCACAGACCATGTCTTGGTTGTTGTTGTTAATCCTCACCTCAGGATATATATTTTTTTCCATTTAAAGAGAGTGCAAGGGAGGGGGAGTGACAGAGAGAAAAACATCAATGTGAGAGAGACACATCGATCGGTTGCCTCTTGTACCCGCCCCAACAGGGGCCAGGGATCTATTGCAACCAAGGTACATGCCCTGGACCAGAATCAAACCTGGGACCCTTCAGTCCATGATTAGGACTAACGGTTAGGACACAAACCATGTCTTAACCAACTTTTCCTTCCGCCTCCCTTTCTCATTCATTCATTCACTCATTCATCCACTCAGCAACTGATTATTAAAGAGCCATATTCATTCATTCATTCATTCATCAATTGATTATTAAAGAGCCACAGCCAGGCACAATGTCAGTGGGCAGCTCACAGCCCGGAGGGGAGAATAAAATACCAAGAGATAATTATACAAAACTAGGGACCCGGTGCACGAAATTCGTGCACTGGGTGGGGGTGAGGGGGAGTGTCCCTCAGCCCAGCCTGCCCCCTCTCACATACTGGGAGCCCTCAGGCATTGACCCCCATCAATCTCCAATCGCAGGATCGGCCCCTTGCCCAGGCCTGACGCC
>NW_006284349.1:1948341-1976004 GCF_000327345.1 Myotis davidii | reverse complement strand
TTCGCCTCCCTGCATTGTGCCTACATATGCAAATTAACCGCCATTTTGTTGTCAGTTAACTGCCATCTGAGTTGGCAGTTAATTTGCATATAGCCCTGATTAGCCAATGAAAAGGGTATCGTCGTACGCCAATTACCATTTTTCTCTTTTATTATATAGGATAAGCACAGCTAATAGTTATTGAACAAACACCTTTTTTTGTGTCCAGCACTGTCCTAAGGATTTTAACCATGAACTCGTTTACCCCTTGGTCCAATCCTATGAGACGGGATTGTTTTTATCCTCATGAACAGATGAGGACTGCTGTACACAGAGGCTACACCCGCCTGTGCAGAGGGGGTGAGTGTGGAGCTGACACTCGGGCAGCCACAGCCGGGTGAAGGGACCCAGGGCCCTGAAGGCCAACCTGAGGCATTTGTGTTTCATTTCCTGGGTAACAGCAGCGCAGCCCAAGTTTTGGAGTAAAGTGACGTAAAGACAGGCTCGTGTGGAGAATGAGGCAGAAAAGCAGGATGGGGAAGCTGCTGCGTGAAGTCCAGGCCAGGTGGTGAGCCCCAGGACCAGGACCGTGGCAAGAGCCACAGGAAGGCTGGGATTAAGGCACTTCCATGGCCAAAAACAGGGTCTGGTGGCGGAATCGAGGGAAAAATCAAGATGATTCTGAGGTTTCTCACTGTGGATAAGGTATTGAGAGACCTGCCAAGAGAGAAAAGTCCAAGAGGCACAGCAGGCTGGAAGGTGTGCCGAGGTCCCTGAGACAAGCCCCCGATGGGGTGATTCTCTCGAACTCACAGGCCTGAGCACAGAGCACAGACGTGCTCACGGCTACAATCGATTTCAGCCAGGACACAGTGCCCTCGGCAAACGTGGGGCGAGCCCGGGAAGAAAGCAGGCCTGGGCTTCCAGGAGTCCTCCCTGGGGGACGCACAGGACGTGCCTCATTCCTCCAGCAGTGAGTCGTGATGCTACTCGAAGTGTTGTCGACAAGACTGCCACGTAGCACCCTCCTCCTGGCACATTCCCAAATTCCCGAATTCTCCCACAGATTGCCTCGTTTCTACAAAAGCGGTTTAGGCCCAGTGAGCCACTCTTGTCATCTGCTCTGAGTGTGGTGGGAACCCTCTCAAAACCCAAGTCTCCAGATCCGACTAGCCAAGGGCCACGCTTGCAAACAGGACTCTCTAAGGCAGCGGTAGCCAACCGGTGGTCCGCGGGGTCCAAAAGGTTGGCGACCACTGCTCTAAGGAGAACAGTCTCACACCTGCTCTGTTGACTCTTTTCTGCACAGAAGGACAAGGACAGGGGATGTTTTGTTTTGTTTTTAAATCCTTACCTGAGTATATTTGAAAGGGAGGGAGGAGGAGAAAGAGAGAGGGAGAAAAGAGAGAAACATATCAATTGGTTGCCTCCTGCACATGCCCTGACCGGGGCCTGGGATTGAACCTGCAACCCAGGTCCATGCCCTGGAAAATGAACCCGAGACCCTTAGGTGTGTGGGCCAATACTCTAACCATTGTACCACACTGGCCAAAGAGGCAGTATTTTATATCTAACACACAAGGGCTCAAATGTTAGACAGCAGCACCGTGCGTAAGTAAAGTTCAGATGACAACGTCTAAATTGGCACTTTTCTCAGCTATGAATATAACACCCAAAACAGACAGCAAATGCCAACTACCAGGCGAGGCTAGTGGGTTTTGAGCCGCTTCTGCTCTGCCTGCTGCCCGGGAAGGCAGTGAGCTCCAGAGGGTGGCACTTGCATTTCATCATTTAGGTAAATAAACATTAGGTCTGCTGTAGATTCAAACACAATTAAAACTTTAATTAACTGAAACCCAACTAGCCCTCATCTTCTAATAAAATACACTGGCAGGCGTCGGGGGAACCGGGGATGGAGGTGATTTCCCTGGTAAGGGGGCGAGTCAGCAGCCCCTACCCGGGATTTATGCAAAACCATCCCGTCCTGTGGCCTCTCCGAGTAGATGCACATTTCCCGTCAACACAATTACAGACGGAACACGCAAGGGCAAGACACCGTGTCCTCCTACACATCGTGTATTTGCTCAGAATGTCCTAACAGAAACAGGGCAGAAAGTGGTCCCACTGATTCAGAATGCATCCTTAACCAATTCAAACACAAGGTTTGGCAGTACATTCTGTAACCGGGGTACCAGGGTTCCCAAAGTTTGTGTCACCCAGGTTCCGAAGAACCCCGCCAATGTTTCCTTCGGAATCACCCACCCATGGCTCCCCTAGGCCTCAGGGGTGCGTCTCTGACAACCTGGCATTCTTTCGCATACATCATACCTCAGTGAGTTAGCTAATCCCCTTCCGCCACGCCAGGGTCGGACTCGGGTATCAGCAGCAGCCAGACAGATCCCCCGTAGGCCTCCCTCATGGTACTCAGGGGACTAGGCAAGCTCACTCTCCTATTGGCAGAAAGCCACATCCCATCCATAAAAACCTCAGATAAGGCAGGGAGGCCACCCGTGCCAGGAAGAGGACAAGAGGACGCTAACGAAGATTTAGGGTTCTAAGAGGCACCTGGGCCAGGAGCCAAACAAAACACACCTCCAGGAAGCATCAGATGCGAACAGGACTTGAAAGCATTAGGAGACTGATGACGGCTATAACCCTGCCACCAGTGGCTGAAGGGACACCGGCTGGATTCTACTCAGCCCCAAGCAAGCCTGCAGGGTGCTGATGAAGGGTTTCACATGGAGGCAGCCTGGGCCCATGGGAAAAGGGGCCCTTCTGCTCTGGGGTCAAAATAAAGGAACTGCATTCTGAGCACACTACCCATTCATTCACTTTCTAGACTTGGGCTGGAAGGTGCACTGACTAAGGGAGGCCGTGTTTGTACGCTCTTAATAGATCAGATCAAGGGTTCAATTTTGTGTGTATAGAGAGCTTTCATGAACTCTTCTTGTTTCTTTCCATTTCTGTCTTTCCTCTTCCATTTTTTTTAAGCCCAATAAGTACAACTACAGATCAACTTATCAACCAAGGTACATGCCCTTGACCAGAATCGAACCCGGGACCCTTGAGTCTGCAGGCCAACGCTCTCTCTGTCCACTGAGCCAAACTGGCCAGGACTATTTTTATTTTTTTTAAAAGTGTTTTTACTGATTTCAGAGAAGGGAGAGATAGAAACATCAATGATGAGAGAGAATCATTGACCAGCTGCCTTCTGCACATCCCCCACTGGCAATGGAGCCCCAACAGGGAATTGAACCAGGACCTCCTGGTTCATAGGTTTATGCTCAACCACTGAGCCACACCGGCTGGGCTCAACTTAACTTTTTAAGTGTCCGAAGAGCCTCAAGACACTGATCCACCCACCACTCCCAGCTCGAAACTGGATTGTCGCTTTGAAGAAAAGTGGCACATTATTTCCTGGAAAAAAAGCAAGGAGCTTGTAGGTCCTATAATCTCATTTCAAAGCCTTTTATCTGCTCCCTACTCTTTTGGCCCCAAGACGGCAATCCTCTTTGGGTAATCTGAGGGCTGCTGGGTGCCAGGGCCGCGGTGGCCTCTGCGGTCGCTCCCCGCTCCAAGGCACTGCTCGAGGCTGGACCGGGGGCAGCCTGCCAGGGTTCAGGGCCCCATAGTGGCTCTGTTCTTACAGGGCAATGGCTAATAATTAGCAGGAAGTATTTTGTCTTTAAATCTCACAGTTTGAACAGTAAGACTTCACGGTGCCAATGAAACACTTAATTCTGCAGAAGTGAGACTTCCTTCCAACTAATTCAGGGTAGATCTACCCACGTAATTCCGTGGCCTCATGCACCCTCCAACACATAGCTCTTAAGTGCCTACTCTGTTTTGCCTGAAGGGGGAGGGAGGAGGGGAGTGAAGGAAGCAAGATAGAGACGGTTCCTGCCCTCACTAAACTCACAGTCGACTGAGGAAGAGATGGCTACGAAGTGTGAAAGCCAGGCAGACGAGGCTAGGGCTACATGAGGATTGCAGTCTTGGGGCCAAGTGAGTAGGGAGCAGGTAAAAGGCTTTGAAATGAGATTATAGGACAGGGGTGGGCAAACTTTTTGACTCGAAGGCCACAATGGGTTCTTAAACTGGACCGGAGGGCCGGAACAAAAGCATGGATGGGGTGTTTGTGTGAACTAATATAAATTCAAAGTAAACATCATTACATAAAAGGGTACAGTCTTTTTTTTTTTAAATATACTTTATTGATTTTTTACAGAAAGGAAGGGAGAGAGATAGTCAGAAACATTGATGAGAGAGAAACATCGATCAGCAGCCTCCTGCACATCCCCAACTGGGGATGTGCCCGCAACCCAGGTACATGCCCTTGACCGGAATCGAACCTGAGACCTTTCAGTCCGCAGGCCGACGCTCAATCCACTGAGCCAAACCGGTTTTGGCGGGGACAGTCTTTTTTTTCAATAGTTTTATTCATTTCAAACGGGCCGAATCCGACCCGCGGGCCGTAGTTTGCCCACGGCTGATATAGGACCTACAAGCTCCCTACTTTTACATGAGGGGTTGAGGAGCCTGGAAGGACAGAGATAAGAGGTGTGGTGCGGATGAGTCAGAAAGTGGAGGAGATTCGGGAAGGCTGAGGAGAAGGGGGCTAAGAGGCAGTCAGGAGCCATAAAAACAGGAAGCTTCTGGAAGGAATGTCAGGGACAGGAAGGAGGTGCAGAGGGATCCCTCAGGCCTCCGTGGGGAGCACCCCAGGCAAGAGGCAAGAAAGAGACCAAATGGGAGGTGACAGCAGCTATCCAGGTTAGACTCATTCATTCATTCATTCATTCGCTCACTCATTCATTCATTGGTTCAGTCAAAAACATGTATCTAGTGGTTTTATGAGCGGGGCAGTGCTCTGGACCTGGCGGAGAGAGCAGTGAACAATACAGTCCCTCCTCTCAAGGGACATACAGACAGATACATATGTAAAATGCAGGTGATAATAAGGGCTAAAGAGAAAGGGAAAGAAGGGCGATGGGAACAGACAATGACACCAGTGTGTGTGTGTGTGTGTGTGCGCACACACGCACACGATTCTCAATGGAGCAGCTGGGGAAGGCGACATCTGTGAAAAGTCCTGAAGGACAAGAGGTCCTAAAGCAATGGCAGTGACAGCCACAAGGAGCAAGTACAGCGACTATCGAGCCTGCTCCTGGCGGAGAGCAGAGGCAGGTGCTGGTGCCGAAACACGCAGACGTGTGCACACCTGGAACTGAACTGCCAGGGGTCAGACCTTGGCTCCACCGGGCACTGGCCCTGTGACCTTGGTTTGTTTGAGGGACGCACCAGAGGGCCCAGACCCTCAGTGCAGTGTCCCTTTTAGCATGCTGCCTCCCCCACCCCCCATTTCCTCACGGTGCCCTAGGCAGATCCCCGGATGTAGATCAAGAAGGTCTGCAACCCACTATAGCAACATCTGGCACAGAGACATCCTCACAGGACGTCTGTGAGCCATGCAAGACTTAAAAGAGGACAAGATGAAGAGTCTCCATGAAAATAAACAGAGTCAAACCCCAGCTCTGGCTAACTTACATCAGCAAGGACCGCTCTGCGATCGGGCCGACGAGGTCAGAGAGATCGGTGAAGGTCTGTTGTTTCAATTGGTTAGAGATTTCTCATCACAGAAGAGGAATTATGAATGCGTTCAGAGTGGTGGGAGAGATTTCTCTAATTTCACTTGCAGAGCAAATGCTATCTACCCTGTTGAAATATTTATCATTGGCCAGAGTGAGGGCATTAAGATAACCACAACCTGAGCTACCGACGTGGTTAGAAACCTCTAAAAAGAGCGTGAGTGTGTGTGTGTGTGTGTGTGTGTGTGTGTGTGTGTGTTCGTGCATGCGCACATAACCACATCTTTACCAGTTTCAGGCAAAGGAGTAGAAAAGGAAAAACAAAGCTATAATGGAAAAGGAGAGCAACCTTTGGGGGAGAAAACCTGGGAATAAAGACATGAAGAAATTTCTGGGGAGGAATAAGCAAAATAGCATTTAATCCTGAGCCCAAAGCTACCTAACTTGTTCTTTTTTATTCCTTTTGTTTGTTTTTTCTTTTCTTTTTTTACATAATTTGTTCTTTGCTGTCTTGTCCACAGGGATGCACAGAGACCCACACACGTGGTCCCTGGAAACCACAGCAGGAAGTGTGAGCAGCTGGACGCCAGAGGCCTGCGCTCCCAGGTCCATGCCGCCAGCACCCTCTCTACCCGAGATCCACGGAGAGAACGGACTGGCACGGACGCCCACCCAGCGTTTCTCAATCCCCGTGTGCACACCAACCACCTGGGAGTCTTGTTAAAAGGCAGGTCCCGAGCCAGCAGGTTGGGGTGATGTCTGGGATTCTGCACATCTCACAGGTCCCGGGGAATGTAGGCCACTACCGCCCTGGAGCCAGCCACGCTGTCCACAGCGCTAGTCGCTTACATTCAAAGGAAAAGTAAATGGAATTCAACTTCGGTTCCTCGGTCACACTGGCCACATTGCAAGCGCTCCATAGCCTCAGGCGGGGAGTGGCCCTGGCTGGACAGCACAGATAGGGAGCATGACCCACTGTCACAGACAGTCCCACTGGACAGCACTGTCCCTGGAGCTCCGGTTCCCTATTCACCCCAGCACATGTGCACGTGTGCACACACACACACCCCAACACACACACACCCCAACACACACCCACCCCAACACACACACACCAGCACACACACACACCAACACACACACACCCCAGCACACACACCAGCACACACATACACACCAGCACACACACACACCAGCACACATAAGGAGTCCTTCCTGCACTCATGCTTTAGCCGCCAACTCAGCACCACGTCAAAGATTCTTAAAAGCTTAAAGCACCGAGGAACCGAAGCCACTGGGCCCTTCCTCCCATCTTCCCCATCTCACCCAAGAGTAAGAGGCAAACCATCCTGTACGGATGAGAGTGCAGAACCCCCACAGCCATAAAAGCGACACCACTAGAGGTAAAGGGACTGTAGGTGGATACACTTACTGCAAACCTCAGCACACAGGACACCACCTGCCACTACGTCTAATTCATCCCACCCGCTCTGGACAGCAGGTGTGACTGCCCAGATTGATCCGATCAGTGCCCCAGTGTCCCAGAGCCGGTGGCAGGTGGCTCTGCGCCAGGTGTGTGACCCCCCCACTCACGCTGTCCTTGGGGGCTGCATGAACAGCACTGGCATTACCTATGCTGTGCCTCTTGGGAACCTGGCCCAGGCCCGGGCCTGCCCAGTTGATATCGTGGCCTTAGCTCTTGAGGACAGGTGTGGTATCACCTCCCAGTACGGAAAAGCAGCCGCACCCAGGCCTTATTTGTGGAGACTTAGAGACATGGTCACAGAGAGCCTTTAACCCAGGAAACACTGTAATCGGTGATAGAACGCAAAACAGGCTATTCACCTCATGGATTTTCACTCGACAGATACCCATGGAACACCTACCAGGTGCCAGGCGCTGAGTGGGCGCTGGACCTAAAGAAAGACAAAACTACAGGCCTTGCTCTCCTGGATCACACACCTCCTTTTATTGGTGCTGCCAAAGAAAGCACCTTCCCTAAGCCAGAACCCCAAGCACAGTCTATTTCTAGTTTCAACTCTCCAGATACTGATAAAAAAATGAAACAACGAGGAATGAGTAAGACAGGTGTACATTTCTAATCTCCAGAGTCGTACAGAATTGTACCTTTGCTGCCTATGCTGCTCTGAGGAGGACAAGGAGCAAATCAAACCTCCTCCTGCCTCAGCAGGATCCTCTCTCTATGCAAACACTCGCCCGTTTCACAACCCACCATCCTCCGACCGCCCAGACGTCACCAGGAGCGGTGCGCACACTCACCGACGCACTGGGCTTTAGTCAAAAGTAATGAATTCTGTGATAAAAAATTGATCTCTCTTGTTCTCATAATGTAGGCTCTGTCGAGAGAGCAAACAAACAGGGCTGTAGTAATTAATTAAAAAGAAAGGGTCTAATTAAATTTTTATGTTAGTGTACATAATGGGCAGAAATAGTAAACACTGCTTTAAGAACACAGGCTCAGAGCTATCACACCGCTAAGAGCGCCATGGCACTCGCGTAACCAGCAAGCCCTTAACGTTCCTTGGTGCACGCACACAGTTCCATCTCGTTTTCTAACTCGCAGTAAATGGCACCGAGTAGGAAGAGCAGAGAATTGTGAAATATTAAACACAATTTGGTCCGATTCTACAACTATTTATGGAGTGCTTCCCAGCGTCTGACACTGCGACCCAGCCATTCACTGCACCAGAAGTTACTGGGTACCTAACACGCAAGCACAGCCTGACCTGGGCCCCGGGGTCCTTCCAGGTGATTACATGCAATCACGGCTCCTGGGTGATTACTAAAAGCACGTGCTCACACAGGACCCACCCCACTGTCAGGCAACAGCTGCCAAGTTTCATCCAGGTGATTCCGGAAATTCATTCTAAGGCACAGGGAGAGATCACGTGGTGTTGTCCTAGAGGTGAGATTTACCTGCAAGACTACAGCTGAAATGTTAACAAACAGGCTAAGTTTCTTGCAGAGAGAGAGGGGAATGCTCTGAATATTTCTCGCCTGCTACTATATGGCATCCGTATGACCGCAGATGGCATCCCAGACTGGGCACCCCTCGCCATGGGTGTGGCCACAGCCGTATCTGAGGGTTACCAGCCCCGGAACACTGTGGTGGAGGGCACAGGATCCAGAAGGGACAGGTGTCGCAAGGTTTAAACTGGATGGCAAACTTCCCTTCAGCTTCAGGTGGAAGTTAATGGGTAACCCTGACCTAATAATGACTTTATATGATTCTGTGGATGGATGGAGAGACACTGGGAAAAGACCTGTGGAAAGAAGCCCCCTGAGGCTGATGGGCCTGTTTACAGGTGGTGACTTTCTTACGGAGATTCTGGACAAGACTCCTGGTTTACCCCTAAAACGGGAACTCGAGGTCCTCTGACCTTACCGAAGCCAGCGAAGTCTCCCTGCCAGGCACCAGTGAGCAGGGAACCCACTTAAAAACATGCAATAAGCCCATCCACTGTGGCTCACTGGTTGAATGTCGGTCACAGTTTGATTCCTGGTCAGGACACATGCCTGGTATGTGTCCCCAGCAGGGGGCATGCAGGAGGCAGTCAATCTATGATTCTCATCACTGATACTTCTATCTCTCCCTTCTCTGAAATCAATAAAATTATGTTTTTAAAAAGATGTCTAATAAATCCTGTGTACAAAGACTGGCTAGCCCTGGGGTTTCTAGCTCTACCCATATTATAACAGTCTTTGATAATTACAATATAATCTATATTAATAAAAGGGTAATATGCTAATTAGACCAGGGAGAGGCAGTTAGGGGCGATCAGGCAGGCAGGCCAGGGAGCATTTAGGGGGCAGCCAGGCTGGCAGGGGGCCAGTTAGGGTGCGGCCAGGCCGGTAGAGGGGCAGTTAAGGGGCAACCAGGCCAGCAGGGGACCAGTTAGCAGGTGACCAGGCTGGCAAGCAGGGGCGATCAGGCAGGCAGGCCAGGGAGCATTTAGGGGGCAGCCAGGCTGGCAGGGGGCCAGTTAGGGTGCGGCCAGGCCGGTAGAGGGGCAGTTAAGGGGCAACCAGGCCAGCAGGGGACCAGTTAGCAGGTGACCAGGCTGGCAAGCAGGGGCGATCAGGCAGGCAGGTAGAGTGATTAGGGGCTATCAGGGTGGCAAGCAGGCGAGCAATATGCTAATTAGACCAGGTGGATCAGACATCTTCCGGATGTCCGACTTCCTTTCGGACAGTTAGGGAGCAACCAGGCCAGCAGGGGCAGGGGGGTGGGGGGAGTTAGGGGGCGATCAGGCTGGCAGGGGACCAGTTAGCATGTGAGAGGGATGTCCGACTGCCAGTTTAGGCCCCACCCCCATGCCGCAGTCAGACATCCCCCGAGGGGTCCCAGATTGGAGAGGGTACAGGCCAGGCTGAGAGACACCACCCCCCACTCCCCCGTGCATGAATTTCATTCACCAGGCCTCTATTATTATAAAAAGACTGCAGGAGTCAGAGGGATTCAGAGATGATCTAGCCCACACACATCTTTTTACAAACCTAGGAATGAGTCCCAGGACGATGCAGTGACTTAGGCACACAGCTCATCAGGGCCAACGTCAACGTAAGAGCCCAGGCGTGCAGACTCCCAGGACAGCATGCTAATATGCCTTCCAAACAGGCCATCGCCATCTCCCAGTGCTTCGGCATGTAAGGAGAGCTTCTAAATAGGCAGGGAGGTTAAACCGCAGCACTTTGTGAAGGTGACAGAAGACAATTCTGAGAGTATAACGTATAAAGCTAGCTTTCCAACTAGAGTGTGACAGGAAGCCGGGCTTGGTCCTCTAAATGTCCCAAGTGGCCTACAGGAGGCCTGGCACACAGGGGTTCCAGCAACAGTGGAGGAACGAGGAAAGACACCTTCTGGTTAACCCAGGCCAGGGGAAGAAAATAGGTATTTTGCTTTTTAGAAACTGGAACCTGGGAATCCATGGGGAGCTCTAGAACAGGCAATCAAACCACAAGAATTCCATGGTCTCAAACCTCTGGCACCATTCCACGAGGTAAGCTCACCAGATAAACTGGCCACATCGTGGCCATCACCTCCTCCCCGCCCCCACCCCACCCTGCCCTGTGTCCATGAGTTCTTTCCCCCCCGCCCCCCATTTGTTGTACAGTGCATGAATTTCAGTTGTACAGTCCATGCGCCCCATCCTCCCCACACCGAGCTGTCAGCCTGCTCTCTGTCTATGAGTCTGTCTCCGTTTTGCTTGGTGGTTCAGTTTGTTCATTAGATTCCACACATGACTGAAATCATACGGTACTTGTCTCTCTCTGACTGGCTTATTTCACTTAGGATAAAGCTCTCCAGGTCCATCCATGTTGTCACAAAGGGTCGAATTTTCTTTTTTTTTATGGCCGAGTAGTATTCCCTTGTGTAAATGTACCACAGTTGTCTTATCCACTTATTGCCCTGTGTCCATGAGTTCTTTCCCCCCCGCCCCCCATTTGTTGTACAGTGCATGAATTTCAGTTGTACAGTCCATGCGCCCCATCCTCCCCACACCGAGCTGTCAGCCTGCTCTCTGTCTATGAGTCTGTCTCCGTTTTGCTTGGTGGTTCAGTTTGTTCATTAGATTCCACACATGACTGAAATCATACGGTACTTGTCTCTCTCTGACTGGCTTATTTCACTTAGGATAAAGCTCTCCAGGTCCATCCATGTTGTCGCAAAGGGTAAAATTTTCTTTTTTATGGCCGAGTAGTATTCCCTTGTGTAAATGTACCACAGTTGTCTTATCCACTTATGTACTGACAGATAATAAAGATGAAGAAGAGATCTCATCTTCCACTTATTTTATTTTTAAAATCTATTTGTATTGATTTCAGAGAGAGGAAGGGAGAGGGAATGGAGCCTGCAACCTGGACAGGTGCCCTGGCCTCCTGGTTCATACGTTGATGCTCAACCACTGAGCCACACTGGCTGGGCCCATCCTCCATTTAGATGTGGATGAGAAAGATACAAGGAGAGGAATTAAAGAACTTGCTCCCATCATTCTGCCATGTGACTGGCATCGACAGTGCGCAGGTGCTGCTGATGCAGGCTTCAAACGTTCAGCTTGCTGGCTCCTGTTCTCTCAAGAACCACACAGAACCCCAACGTGGCATCTGGGAGAAGCAGCAGGGCGGAAGAAAGGAAGAGGCCCCAGACCTTCACCATAACGCAGACCTCCAGCAGACACACTGCGCCCAAATCCTACCCCAACACCCATCACAGAACCAGCCTATTACATTTGTAACAAAGTCATCGGCCACCAGCGCTCGGGCATTCATCTTTCCCAGCTGATGACACTTTACACACACTTTAAAGATTTGAGTTTGTGTTAATAAAGCAGGACTCAACTCAAACCAACTAAAAGTAAAACCCAAGCCTCTTCCCATTATTTCCAGAATAACAATGGACAAAGTCCTCAATGCCTAAAATTCAGAACACAGCAGAAGGTATTTGGAGCTCGCCCATTGTTCTCAGCCAGGGGTGATTTTGCCCCTTCATGAAACACCTGACAACATCTGGAGACATTTTTGGTCATCACTGGTTTGGGGGTGCTGTTGGCATGTGGTGGGTACAGGCCAGGGATGTTGCTAAGCATCTTACAAGACAGTCCCCCTCCTCTTCTCCCCCCACCCCGCCCCCAACATTGAAGAATTATCTGGTCTCAAATGTCAACAGTGGCTGAAAAAATTCACAAGGTTACACTAAAAATGTTGAGGTCCATGTTATGAGACATTGCCCCAGTTCAGGAAGATTCTACCAGCTAACCTACCTCCCCTCATTCACGGCAAATTTCAATGTAACCTAAAAATAAACTATTTCTGAAGCACTCCCTTAGCTCCCAGTATAAACCCAGTTAAATGTCTTTCCTGGTTGAGCTAGTGGCATTTTCTCCTAGTTTCCTGTCTTGCCAACTTGGAGCCCACAGAGATGCCAACAGGGAAGCTGCAGGCACAGACCTGCTGGGTGTCGGTATTTGTGGAGAGATGGGAAGCAAAAGGGTGCCCACCTGCCAGCGAGAAACCTCCAGTCCTCAAACAGGGCCCTTGGGCCACTCCCATCGGCTGCAACTTTTATGGGCAGAAACTGCCTTGTGCTGGGAGTTTAAAAAACCTCCATCAGCTCCAAACAACCCCCATTTTCTGCCACCCAGCCACCCCTGCCCTCATTTCTGGTCACCAGATTCCTGACTCTCAGACCCAAACATGTGAAGCCAGGGCAGAGAATGGAGACAGAGGGAGCCACGCTAACCACCTTGTGGGTGGTAGCATTTCACTTAAATTGCTATTTACATCCAGCCGGCTGCCTGGCGAAGAAAGAGGGAGAGTCGAGCGAGAAAAGGCTATTTGTCTTCAGGTCAGGGCTAAGGACCAACTGATGAAAGGGCGAAACCAAGAGAAAAACCATGAAATATGTTTCTGCTTGGCCTTTCAAAAAAGCAAGTTGTTAGTTTATCCAAATGCTGCAAATGTTGGAAAATGGGAGCTATTAGCACAGAAAAGGTCATATGCTGAGTGTGACTCGCGGCGGTAAAACGCATCACCTGTGGCAATGCCAGCAGTCGGCGCCTGCCAGGGAGTCTGGAATTAAGGCCACACCATGGCCACGCTCTGCTCCAAGGATCCCTAACAGCAATGTTAGCCTCCGAATTCTCAGTGCCTGGGCCCAGCCCACACAGGGGTAGGTCTGAAGAAATGAATGATGGTAGAATGTAAAACAAGGTCTAAAAGAAATAAAAACTGTGTTCCATGATAAAAGCAGCCAGTACTGGTTACAATTCAAAAATCAAGTGCTTTTCCTCGAGACAACCATCGTACTCCTGTATACAGTAGACGTGCTTTATACGTATTTCCCATTTGTCACACAACATTAAGAAGATGTGTACTCAAGGGTAGTGATTTTTAGAGAGAGTGAAAGGGAAGAAGGGAGGGAGAGAGAGAGGAAAAAAAGGAGAGAGAGGGGGAGAGTCAGAGAGAGAAAGAAATATCAATGTTAGAGAGACACATTGACTGGTTGCCTAGACCAGGGCTGGAAATGGAGCCTGCAACTGAAGTATGTGCCCTTGACCAGAATTGAACCTGGGACCCTTCAGTCCACAGGCTGACACTCTATCCACTGAGCTAAACTGGTTAGGGCTTGGCCATTTTTTAAAGTACACAGTTCAGTGGCATTGAGTGCATTCATATGTTGAACAACCCATCACCACTATCTATTTCCAGAACTTTTTCATCACTCCAAACAGAAACTCTGTACCCATTAAATAAACATGAACTTCCAGTTCTCCTCTCTTCTCAGCCCCTGGTAACCTTTAGCCTACTTTCTTTCACTATGGGTTTGTCTAGTCAAGGAACCTCATCTTAGGTGGACTCATAGAATACCTGTCCCTTTTGGATCTGGCTTATGTCACTTGGCATAATGTCTTCAAGGCTTATTCACATTGCAACCTGTATCAGAATTTATTACTCCACTAGATACACACACACACACACACACACATTTAAATAACTACATATGAAGAAAACAATGTGTTATAAATAAATAGAAAAGAAACACTGTTGCTTTTATTAAAAATTATTTCTATTCTTCTGCGGCTGGATTTTTTAAAAATTAAGTGATAAAATACACATAACCTAAATTTGCCATTTTGGCCTTTTGATGATGATGTTAATCCTCACCAGGGGTACTGGATTGCAAGAGGGCACAGGCCAGGGAAGGCACGATCAGGGCCAGGGAGGGACACAGGAGGTTGGCCAGCTAGGGAGGGACCAAAGGAGGGCTCCAGGGCATGTTCAGCCTGTCTAGCACAGTCCTGATCAGCCAGAACCCAGCAGCAAGCTAACCTACCGGTCAGAGTGTCTGCCCCCTGGTGGTCAGTGCACATCATAGCAAGCAGTTGACCAGCTTTAGCATATCATTAGCATACTAGAAGCCCGCTGCACAAAGATTCGAGCAATAGGCCTTCCTTCCCCTGGCTGCCGGCACCAGTTTTCCTCCGGCACCAGGGACCCAGGCCTTTGGTCCGGCTGCAGCACAGAAGCCAAGCCTCTTCAGCCTTCAGTCTTCACTCTGTGCCTGTGTATGCAAATTAACCATAGTCTTTGTTGGGTTAATTTGCATACTCATCTTGATTGGCTGGTGGGCGTAGTGGAGTGACACCAATTTGCATGTTTCTCTTTTATTAGTGTAGATTACATTTTCATGGGTTGAATGGATGGCCGGACACTTAGCATATTAGGCTTTTATTATATAGAATTGCACACATAAACCAGATTGTGTTTATCCAATCATTGGTTTATTCATTGATTTTGTTTATCCATTCACTGTTTCCACCGGTGCTGCTTTTTAACTACTAGGAAGGTTTATGAATTGGGCGGAGCAATTGCAGAGGTGAAAAACAGTGTAGACTCAGATTCTAAAACTAACTCCCTATGTGATCCTGCGAACCATTTCAGTGTCCTTACTTATAAAACTGAGGGATGGAATTAGACAGACCAGAGTACTCTAACATTTGGGGGGGCCATCATCTATAGTAATAAATAGATTTTTCATTAGGACAGAGTTCATACAAGAGAAAAAAAATGGCTGCAACCCCTAAGTTGATTTTACATTCCATTAGTGAGTGCAACTGAAGCTTTGAAATACCCTTATTTTAGATTACTTTCTCCCAAATTGGTCTTACTTTGAATACGTTAAGTGCCCCCCCCCGCATCACCCCCCGAAAAAAGGTGTCTTTCATAAAATGTGGAAAACATCTGAATTAGCTCACTACAAAGAAGTTAATGAGCTGCATATTCCAAAAGTTACTGACCATGGAAAACTTCACGCATACTCACAAGCAATCTTAACATCTCTGGAAACTGCTCACTGTAGCACCCATTTGGGGAACACTACACAGGGCGACTGTAGGCTCTTTTCGGCTCCAACATTCTATGCTACAGAGAGGAGCAAATACCCCCGCCACCCCCACCACAATGGCTGTGGCTCAACTGAGGCAGTGATTTAAACACTCTATCTGACTATATCTATGATAAATACATATATATGTTTAAAACTAATAAAAATTTAGAAGAAAAACAAGAGACTCTATTTTTAAGAACTGTTAAGTTCACAGCAACTTGAATGGGAAGTATCCCCAATAGACACAGCCTCTTCCCCCATCAACATCCTTTATAATTGTTAAAAGCTCCTCAAAGTGATTCTGATACCCCACTCATTGTCCCCTTAATGCTGATCTAGAGACTGTTAAAAGCAAATTTTCCAAGACTAATTGCAAAATAGTTCAATGGTCCAGCATATCAATTTCAGTTGATTCTCTCTAAGTTAGTAATCATTCCTACACCTTTTTAGATGACAGCAAACAGCCTCACGAGTTGCATTTTGCCACCCAAGTAGTCTATCCAAACAGGCACATACAGGCACATACACACCGTTCCCTCTGACCTAAGTGTCACCAGAGCAAATATGCAATGTCAGAGCACCATTTTGATAGTGATTAAGAGCTGAATTTATACACTCAGGTCAACCAGAATTAGGCATTTTCTGGACTCTTCACAGCTTATTCCTCAACAAACACTTGTGTCTTTAATCCATTTTGTGACTTCAATGACAAATAAAGGATGCTAATTACATTTATTCATTTCTAAGTCACAAATACTTACTGAGTGTGTACATGTTGGAGGTTTCAGCCCATGATTAGAAGGGTTTTTTTTTTAAAGAATGTAAACAAAATATGTTACTTTAACAATGACCACAAAGCACATTCAAGCTTCAAAAGTTGGTAAAGCTCTTGTCAGTTTTCCCTGAAGACATATTAACAAATAAATAAAAACTACACATAGAAATGATTAGAAAGTATGTTGAAATATGACCACAGATTCCCAAGAATGACAGAGTGTTCAAGCAGGCCGAGAAAAAACACCACCACCAACAAAACCACCAAAATCCTAATTAACTTTAAGAGTGAAATTCATGGACAAGGCAAGCTCTTTAATACTACAAACTTTGAATTTGTTTTTCTTATTAAACAGTCAGTATAAATAATCTCCAAAATCATAAAACTCAAGTTGAAAATTTGAGAAAATATATGATTCTCCCCACTCCATATTTACTTTTCTATTTTGTCTAAAATAGAAGTGGGCCTTCTTTGTGCATACATGTGTACACACACACACACACACACACACACACACACACACACACGGTGTGCTCCGCAGTCATTCCCCTCACAGTGCCTTCCTCTATCCACACAAGTCAGACCCTCAGCTCCCTCTGCACCGCGCCCCACCAGGTCCCAAGCCCGCCCTCCAATTGTCTTGGTTCCCTCTGCTCCATCCTGTTTCATCTCCACCGGCTTGTCTATTGTGGAGCCCTCCTAAATGGTCTCACCTCCATTAGTCCCATCCTCATGACGCTACAAAACCTGCCTTTTAAAAAGTGATGTGCCATTCTTCCTTTTCCACGCTCACCTCTTCAGCTATTAGATACCTGAGAATAAATATTTCCATAGAAGACAGTGGCCACAAGGTGCCAAATTACGGTGGGAAGAGCTCAGTTTCTGGAGTCAGAATAGTGAGACCATCTGGCTCAGGTCCCAGCTTAGCCATTTTCGAACCACGTGACCTGCCATTGCAGGCACGTGACGACCTCTCTTAGCCTCAGTTCTCTCAGATGTAAAACAGCGCTAAAATCAGTCCCATCAGACTCCTATAAGTATTAAATCGCTGCCTATACAATGTCTGTTAAACCAAGCCTCGCACAAAGTAGGTGTTCAATAAATGCTTGCCTTTCTGCCTCCACCCCACAGCCAGCATGGTTTGGGGTCCAAAGCAGGGGAAACTAAATTTAAAATTCTTTACAATCCTATAGTGCCAAAGAGCTTACACTCGTAGTTTATTTCTTAGAAGTCTAGAATATTGGGTAAAAATGGATTTTTGTTTGACTCTGCATCAAAGAGTTATTTCACAGAAATACCAGTTGGTTTTCCTGTAACCATGACTTCAAAATCCCGATGACAGAATATGCCACACCTAAGAGGTGAGGGGAGGAGGAGGTGGTGTCAGAAAGAGGGAACTTCAAAGGGCTTTAATCAGAATAAAATTCCACGGGAGTCACCCTATGTCCAATCCTTCCTTTCTCAACACAGCCCCTTACAGAGCTGGGAGGAGGAGCCGCGGAGCTAGGGGTCCTCGGCTGGCTGGCCTTGGCATTACCGCCAGAATACTTGCTGCAGAGCCCGGGCCTGGGCACCCCCTGCTTGTGAGCTCTGCACACAGATTTTTAACGTACAAAGCATCGAGAACTTCTTCTTTTAGCAGGTAGGGAAGGGTAACATTGGGTGACTTCCTTCTTCAGGGATGAAAGTGAGACGGTGGGATTTGGAACAGGGAGAGAGAGAAAGCAGCAAGCTGTAGAGCAGGGAGGAGATGGGCTTTGTTCTCCTCAAAGGAAAGAATGGGGGGGCGGGGGGCTAATGAGTGACTGCCAAGAGATTTAAACACGGATTATGTATCTGCCGGAGAAGCAGCACAATCGGCTGTGTGGCCAGCCCGCGGTGAGAACTTTTCCCATTACCATCAGGGCAGGGAGAGCGGGCCTTCCCTTCAAGTGCCCCGCGGTGCAGGGAGTGTACAGAGGAGGCTTCTTTTCAAAGGAAGAGCAGGGAGACAAAGAGGAGCGGTCGGGCCAGCACCACCTTAAGCACATTAGCATCTCCTATGGCAGCTGCAACATGTTTAGTCCTCTGACAGTATCTGGTGCCTTGGAATCAACAGCCTGGAATTTATAACTTTTCCATCCAGAGGAGTGTGATGGGTCTCTGGGGCTTCAGGGATGACCCGGTCCAAATGTGTGGTGCCCAGAGGTACCGCAGGGCCTTGGCAGGCAGAGGGGGAAGGAGCCGCAAGGCCAGAAGCACCAACACTGCAAAAACACTCAGGTACCTTCAGAGAGGAGCGCGTCTCCCTCCCCTCCCCCGCCCCTTGACTTGGGACAGTGAAGGGAGGAGGGTATTATAGCCAATTACTCTGGCTTTCCTGAGCAAGTAGAAGGAAAAGTTTTTGCACCATTTTCATAACCTGTGCTCTAAGAGGAATCATTGATAAATATCACCTGTACGCAGGTTCTGTTTAATCAGAATCATTGATAAATATCACCTGTATGCAGGTTCTGTTTAAAGCAGCAGTCACCAACTTTTTGGGCCTCACAGACAACCGGTTGGGGACTGCTGGTTTAAAACACAGGGGCCGAGACCTCAGTCCTGGCTTTCACCGATCTTAAATCTCATAGAAACTACACAATATAAAGTATAAAAAGATACCTTATAATGCAAACCCATATACACAAAGGTCAACCAAGTCCCTCGGAGACAGTACAGGATAGAGCCCCTGTGCGACTGCAGGTCCACAGAAGGGCAGGACCTGACGGACAAGGAGGCTGGGGAGAGCTGGGGAAGCCAGGGCCACACTCTGAGAGCTTGGAGCTTCAGATCTTGTTTATTTTTCTGCACCCTTACCCCTTCCTCCTGAGGACTTCACAGCTGCTGTACGAACGTACCCATCTGCCCAGCTGGGTCCATGCCACAGAGAGTGCAGGTGGACATAAGGCTGGACGGGGACTGGGGGCCTGAGGAACTCACCACAGGGCCAGAACACCCACCTCCAGGGGGCGCCTGTGCAGGAAAGTTTAAAGGGGGAAGGGCGGTAACTCTTTGTGCCTCCATTTCTCTATAAGCAAAAAAGGGGTGTGCTCATTTTTAACTCAGAAGAATCCTGAGAAACTCTGCTCTCCTTACTGTTTTAAAATAAATTATTTCACTCAGAAGCCCCAGTTGCAGAGGAAAGGGGGAGAGAAGAGAAGGAGGTAGTGGGAGAGGAGAGGAGGAGGAGGAGGAGGAGGAGGAGGGGGAAAGGGAAAAGGAAGGGGATAGAGAAAGCTATAAAAGTTCTTTCTTCAGTCTTTTCCTCTGAATGTGTGGGGTTTTTTTTTCCGTTCACTTTTATTTCTGTCAAACCAGATGGGGAGTGTGTGTGTGTGTGTGTGTGTGTGTGTGTGTGTGTGTTGGGTGAGGGGTACTAAGTCTCTTAGAGATATGGGTGGATTAAGCAAGCTGGTGAACAAACTTTGACCGAAACTTTCCATTTAAAAGTAGATAAACACACAGTGAACATGTCTCAACTTGGACTCTATTGTGATTAAGCAACTCAAACTAAAAAAAATAAAGATTAAAAAAATGTGTCTCGATGGCTTATGGATGTTCTCCCCAGATGACTTAAGAATCAGAAGTTCGCAATTAATGTGGAATTTGAAGATCCTCTCACATGCTTTCTGCAAGTTTCACGTATACGGCAGGATCTCAAAGATGGTTTAAACAAATAATGCGACACCGACCTCATGGAAAAATAACAAAAGGTTAAGAATGTGATCAAAGACTCTGGCCAGAAACACGTGATCCCACAGAGCAAGGACACCAGTTTGGCTCTCCCATGGAGATTTACACAAAGGAGGGGGTGTTGCTCTCCCTAATTCAGTGGGTAAACAATAGGGGGAAGGTCTATGGTTTGATGGACAGCTTTTGGAAATGATCTTCTGCTTGGCAAACCACTGCAGTGATAATTTTACTCACTCGGAGGAAATGCAAAGAAGTGTCACTAAAACAAGGGAGGTAATTACAGGGCATGAATCAAAAAGCTGGATGACACAGAGCGGAGAGTAACTACCATCTCGGTCTTGAAATCCGGAGTTAGCAATTTCAAGAGAAGAACCTGACCTTTCATTTCTGAGTAACGGAGCCATGCATATTTCCCTTAATGTTTGTCTCCAGCCTACACAGTGTGTGCTGAGAGAATGACAAACACCGTGTGCGGAGAAATATCTCATCATTCTACTGTCCCTGCAACTCAACAGACTTAAAACACTCAAGAGTTCGGAAGGCATTGACTTGAAATTCTCCCTGCAAAAAATGAAATCTCTTTGAAGGATCTTGGCAGCTGGTTGTCCAGCTTTGACCGGCATCCCCATGGGTACCCAGCTCCTGTTAGGTGCCTGGCACAGTTCTTGATGCTGTTCTCTTAGATCTTTCTTGAAGACCCAACCTTTCGCCCGGCCGGTGTGGCTCAGTGGTTGAGCATCGACCCATGAACCAAGAGGTCAAGGGTTCGATTCCTGGTCAGGGCTCCATCACAAGTAGGGGGCCTGAAGGAGGCAGCTGATGGATGTTTCTCTCTCATCAATGTTCCTATTTCTCTATCCTTCTCCCTTCCTCTCTCTGTAAAATCAATTTTTAAAAACTTAAAAAAAAAGACCCTATCTTTCTTTCAATAATGTCTACCCATTAGACCCAAACCACCCCCTAGCTGATGGCACCAACCCCCTAGCCCGCTGACCGCTTCCTTCATTATCTCAAACTGCTCCTCCCATCTGGACAGCAGCTTCCTGGTGAGGTCTGATCCTCACTGAAGTGTGAACTACTGGCCATCATATCAGCTTGTTCAAATACATATCATTTATTAATATTACCTAAGACTGCCTTTTAACCAATCGTATTCACTGCTGAGGAAACTAATCCTTCCCCTATTCTATTTCCCTCAAATCTTTTATGAAGGATGGATTCCACTGTCCAATCTTATTATATTACACCTCGATTTCTTACACCCCTCTCCCCAAGCTATAAATCCAGACCCATTTAGTGTAATGAGAAGCTTACACACAGCAGTGACAGGTTTTTATGTTCTGTTGAGATGAAAAATTTGCCTCTTTTACACCAAAACAACAAACTGCAAAACAACACACTGCCCGGCTGTGTTCACACTGCACATCGTTGATTTCATGCATTTTTGACAGTTCTTCCACATTTCTAACATGGAGATCAATCCCCCTCCCACCTCTTACCCCCCACCTCTGGGAAGAATGCACGTCAGCCCCACCTAGCAGACATTTCCTGCCTCTAACAATATCTAAGAGGCTCGGATCAGGAATCTGCCTGGTCCTTTGCTGGCTATTTGGAGAACCAACTAAACAGGAAACAAACTGGCAAAGACCCCAGACTCCTGATCCTGGTCAACACTTAACTTTCTAACCAGGAAAATCAGGGACACAGAACCTCTCTGTTATCCATCATCTCGGTAGCCAGCAACAGAAACTCACAGTAGTAAATCTGAAGAGAACCTAACATTTTTGCTATTAGAGTACAAACCAGGAGCCCCTAGAATCCAGAGGATGAGGTCACTGCATGTGGCTCTCTCAGCCATGAGTTTTACCCAGCGCCTGAGCAAAATAGAGAAAATCAGCCCAGCTGTTTACACATTCAACTTCCAAAGTGAGTATGAAAACAGAATGAACTTGGATGACTGGGCACAATATTCCTATGATATGCCTACTACTAAGTGCTCAAAGATAGCAGGGACAGTTTTCCATTTAAATAAAATAGGATTAAATGAGAATGAAATATACAATGGACAGCACATTGAAGGCCAAACACTGAGATCAAAACTACTCTGAAACCAAATCAGAAAATATAATGGAAGTCAACAGATAATCTATAAATAATAATAAAAAAAGGTAATATGCTAATTAGACCGATGTCATTCCGGAAGTCCTTCCTGATAAAGCTGGGGCAGAAGGGAAGCCAGCCTGGGTCCCGGGTGCCTCTGGGCGGCCCGGGGAAGCCAGCCGAGTCCTGGGTGCTGGAGGGAAGCCGGTGCCAGCAGCTAGGGGAAGAAAGGCCTACTCTTGCACAAATTTTCTTACATAATTTAAAATGCAAATAAAATTATAGCCAACAAATGGGTTTTTAAAGCTCACACTATAAATGAGCATGGTTTGTTATATGAGTGACACCTCTCTAACAATTTTAAGCCTTTTCTATTGTCTGTCTCCTCCAATTTTTTAACAAAATTAAATTTATATTTCCAAGTACTTATTAGAAAATCTTGGTATTCAATCCCACATCCATTTTACCACATTAATTTAGCGCTTCCCTCTCCATATTGAGCGTAAAGTAGCTTCATATGTTTTTTTAAAAGTTAACATTCTTTTTTTAAAAATATATTTTATTGATTTTTTACAGAGAGGAAGGGAGAGGGATAGAGAGTTAGAAACATCCATCAGCTGCCTCCTGCACACCCCCTACTAGAGATGTGCCCGCAACCAAGGTACATGCCCTTGACTGGAACCAAACCCAGGACCTTTCAGTTGCAGGCTGACGCTCTATCCACTGAGCAAAACCAGTTAGGGCAAAAAGTTAACATTCTTTAAAAAAAATGATTCGAAGCAAAATTATTCTAGCAGCTTAAGCATACTCATTCAAAATATGTAATACCTCACCATTTTAATTAATTAATTAATTAATTTTAAATACCAGAGGATATGTTTTATTGATTTTTGAGAAAGAGGAAGGGAAAGCGAAACATTGATCGGTTGCCTCCCATACCTTCCCTGACAGAGGATAGAGCCCCTCAACCTAGGTATGTGCTCTGACTGGGAATCGAACCTGCAACTTTTTGGTGTACAGGATGACACTCCAACCACTGAGCGTCCTGCCAGGGCTGCCTCACCCTTTTTAATTAAACTTACACAAGTAAGTGTATTGAACATGAGACTCATTTAAAAAACTATTTATAGTTTCCATCACATCTGTTGCTTACAAGTAAATATATTAGTAAGTGGTGTAATAATGATGCAACTGGCCTAAATCCTCACAGCCCTTTATGCTTCACTGAATGAAAACTTGCAATGACACAACAATCTAACAAACTCCTTCAACGCACGTGAACACCGACTTTCTTGTGGCGCTGCAGTTTTTCTGGCAACTATTAAATGCACGCCACTTTGAATAACTGAAATGACAGATGTCTTAAAGGTAAAAAAAAAATTACTGGATGTTACCCAAGCAACGGATTACTTGCTGTGTGCAAATTCAGCATTTTAGTGGGGGGATTAACAAGCTTAACATTCTGAGGACTTTCTAATCGTCTAATTGTCTAAAAGGATGAGCTCCCCACACATCTCACCTTCCCTACCCCCTCCCATTCCCTGCCCCCCATCGCCATTATCAGTTCACTCCTTGGGCCAAAGCTTAGTTACCTGCTGAGGAATCTGAAGATGTCATTAATTCAACTGTATACTGACCACTCTACAATTTCTACCTTCTTAGTGGTATTACTCTGCTACACAGGCACTGAAAGAGTTTTAAAGAATAAACTCACAGCACATGAACGGAAAGGCAAGCAGGATAAACTATAATCTTTTGCTGAGTCAGCACTAAAATCAGCCCTTTTCACAAAGACCCTCAACATCTGAAAGGCTAAATCTTTGGAGAGGTGGTATTTACTTACTTCTTTCTTTATTTTTGTGGCCCATTAAATTGCTCAGAAGAAGCAAAGAGAGGCATAAAGAGCTAAATGATAAGTGTAAATGTCCAAAATTTCTTTACCAAAGAATAAATAAATAGAAGTGAGAGCAACAGAAACTTTCTTGAAATGTTTTGATTCGGCAAACCTTGAAGTCATCCAAGAAATCAATTTTTAGATCTAGATGATCAAATAACAGTCTTACGGATTTCTCTAACTTCTTACATGTTAGGCCACTATACTTTACACAAACTATAAAATCGTCTGTCATTATTAGGGGGAAGATATTGAAACAACAAATGGAAGGTTCAATGGGGTGAGGGGGGAGTCTCCTCAATCAGGGCTTATGGTCATCTAGAGCCCAATCGTGGCCGACCCATCACACAGACCCACAGACCAGGGGCTTCTGAGATGCTGAGCTGTCTCCCAAATTAGATGGATTTCATTAAATTTCCCTTCTCTGAAAACTGACCATCCAGGAAACTACAAACCATGCTGTTTGATTAATTTGTAAAACCTGTTACCACCTGTGCTGAGAGATGATTAAAGTGCTTTTTCAATAAACTGATTTTGGATCGGTGCCTACACCAGTGAAGGTATCACATATGATGCACATACATATGTGCCTTTTTAAAGCAATCTGTTGTCATGAAGATTGGTATGGGATATCTGCTATTTACAGGGCGTTGATCTAATACTGTGAAGGTTAAGCTCTAACTCCTGGAATGGAGGAGTGCCTACCTAACTCATCTGAATTTTTCTGTAGGGGAAATTTGTCTCTACAGCCCATCAGTCAGTCATTTGTTTATAGTAGTGTGGACGCAGAGGTATTTATTTCATACTAGTGGCCCGGTGCATGGATTCATGCACATTAAAAGGAAATTAATTAGAAGAAATATTTTTAAATTGCCAGTGCATGTCGGACATACAACCGGTTACTTAGCCTATTATATATATAGACTAGAGGGTCAGTGCACGAAATTCATGCATGGGTAGGGTCCCTAAGGCCTGGCTGGCAATCAGGGCCAATTGGGGCCTATCTTTGTTCTGCGCCACCTCCTGTGATCAGCGCACGTCATAGAGAGTGATCGAACTCCCAGTCTCCGGTCAGACTCCCGAGTGGACACTTTGCATATTAGCCTTTTATTATATAGGAGGGTTTGGGGTTACAACCCAATGCTATGTTATTTGTTTTCTTGTCCCAATTTTGGCCATTGGGAGCAATTTCAGGTTGGCTCTGGCATCCCTCCAACATGCCCCATCCTTTTGTTTTTGAACATTTCATTACTTTCTTCTCCTCCATGTTTTTTATCAGCAAAAAATGCCTTACTTTAAAAAAGGGCTTTTATGGGTTGAATTGTGTCCATCTCCCCCAATTCATGTTCAAGTTCTGGCCACCAGCACCTGAGAATATGACCTGATTTGAAATGGAGTCACTGGAGATGTAATTACTAAAATGAGGTCATACTGGGGTAGAGGTGGGCCCCTCGTTCAGTACGAACAGTGTCCTTACAAAAGGTGGGAATTTGGGCACCACGTGAATATCCGGGCGATGCTTCTTCGGGCCAACGAATGTCAAAAAATGCCAGCAAAACAGCAGATGTGCCCTCAGAAGGAGTCAACCTTGCTGACACCTTGATCTTGACCTTCTAGCCTCCAGAAGGGAAAGAAAATGAATGCCTGTTGTTACTCAGCTGTTGCTTTGCCATGGCAGCCTTTGCAACCGAATAAGGAGCTAATGTCATTGAACTCAGCATTCCCATGAAAAACAATGCATAAATGTGGTATCAAAAGCAGCATGAACGTCCTAACAACCATCTAAGAGTACACCGGCAATGAGAGCACGCACTTCGGACATGAACAGAGCGTGGGGGGCAGCGTTTTCAGATCCCTCCTTTCCCCTGCAGAATGGTCGGCCACCTGCAGCTCGGCTCAGAGCGCTCCCTGCCAAGCACACCTGCGAGTACAGGCAATAACCACCCATCTAGCGTAATCACCATCTTCAGCATGCTAAGTACCAGCTCGGTGAAAGCTGAGCATTTCCCAGGTGCCCCGCACAGCAAGCCTGCACGGAGCTGACACAGGAGACCCCGCCATGTCATGTCAGGTTGGCATTTCTGGTCGCTGTTTAATGACTCACTCTGCCCCATTTCCATCTTCCCTAAGTCACGTCAACAAGTGGCCAGAGGCTTAGAACGCAGCTGAATACCACCTCACTAGAAGTCATACAAACATCGTACAGTCATCCAGTATTTAGTGCCCTAAGCTCCCCCACGAACGGCTTCCAGTCCTCAGGAAAGAGAAGTGACTTGCTCTTACAGAGGTAAGACATGGAAGAGGCCGGTTAGAATCTGATCTGTCACCTCACACCACATCCAGTGACCTTCATGGAGGTGAAATCCAAGCACCGGGGTGGGTAAATATGGGAACTTTTTTCTTTCTTCAGTCAACTGGGGGACAAGGCGCTGGCGGTGACAGTACAGAATCTGGAGTCATTGTTTGGGAATCATTTTCATTAACAAAGCTCTGGTTCGTCTGCATTTTTATGCCTACGTTAAAAATCTAATGAAGTCATTAGGCTCGGGCCAGCTCGGGAAGCCTCGCCTGAGCGTGCATCCCTCCTGCAACCCCCAGAGCTCTGCTATAATCCTTCAAATTATTAAATAATTACCATGTTTCCCTTGGGTCACGCTTGGCAACAAAACACTGGTCCTAAATGAACCAACGATATGACCCAGTGAATAACACTTAATGGTCTTAACTTCCCCCAGCAGCCGAAGGATATGAAATACTTCTGAGGTCCAAGGTGGGGAATAGAGGAAGGAGTATTCTGTGAGGTCTGGAGGGTAGGGAGAGTAGAATGACAAAGGAACAAGAGAATCTGGGAAATATTCCAATACCTGGTGTCATCTCCTCCCCCACCAACCCTGTATGTCGGCGATTCTCCACTCTCATCCTAGTTCCCTTCCAGATTTCAGGAGTGGCTACAGCCACCAGAAGAGAACCAGGCATATGGCTCTGTCCTTCTGGACGTTTCTACAACGTTGGCTGGGTTGCTCTGGAAAATCCCATTCTATCTCCGACAGCTCTGTGACCTCAAGTTGTCATTTCCAATCAAGTATGCTTCCACTGATTTTTATGAACATAGACAGAAGCTGCTACAACCGTTTCTTCCCCTCCCAAATCTTTCAAACCTACTGTAGTTGCTATGTTAGGTTATTTGTTTCTAAGGCAACAGCGTATATCTAAGTACTAATGGCCTGTCCTTTTGCCAGGCAACAAACAGCCTTGTGATGCAACTGCACCTGTCTCGGCTACGCGTTACTATGGAGACGCTCTGGTTGCTATGGATACCATCACGCTAATCGCCTAGCAAAAGCAGACATACAGCAGTCTTCTCAGAGAGCCCAGCTGTTCCTCCCCGTCTCTTGCTGAAGACTGATTGTCTACCCCTGTGATGGAATGCTCTCAACTGAGATGCGCAGGAACTTCATTAACGCCGTTTCCGAGCATCCCCCTGCTCCATTCTGCAGAGCACAAGGCGAGAGGAAGGATCTGCAGAGCCGTGGACCACAAAACTGCTGAAATCTATGAAGTCACGCCACTTCTCATTGACATAAACCCGCAGTCCAAGGGTAATTTCTCTTCGCTGGATGGTCACAACAGAAACATCACTAGACATTAAAAATTACTCTTTTACCCTAGCTCAGTGGTCGGCGCACTACGGCTCCCGCCACACACC
>NW_006284349.1:1937722-1948298 GCF_000327345.1 Myotis davidii | reverse complement strand
CCGCAGGTGGCCGACCACTGCCCTAGCTGGTTTGGCTCAGTAGCTAGAGCATCAGCCTGTGGACTGAAGGGTCCCGGGTTCGATTCCGGTCAAGGGCACATACCTCTGTCAGCCTGGGCCCTGGTCGGGGCTCATGTGGAAGGCGACCAATTGGTGTGTTTCTCTCACATCGATGTTTCTCCCTGTCTTTCCCTCTCTCTTCCACTCTAAGTATCAATGGAAAAATGTCCTCGGGTGAGGACAAAAATAAATATTCTTTCTGTGGGACTGAGGGCTCTATTTCAAAGCCAAGCACTATGTAAGATAAAATCAATTCTAAAAGTTGGTTCTGTTCTATGTGGCTTTAAAAAACACACACAATCTAACACTAATCACACTTCTTTGAAAAGTAACAAGCTACACATCTCCCCTCCACTTATATCTTTGTAGAAACGGCACCGGGGACCTCCCTGCGGCAACACAAATGGGCATGTGAAGGGGAACAGATGTATCCATGGTACTCTGTGCTTGGGTTTGAAGAGGCAAACACCAAGTAACCACAACAGAACGGTCACTCGGGAGCCCATCCACATGGCGACCAGAACGACAATAGTGGGGTGATTCCTGCAGTGGACGCTGTAGGCATTCCGGTCAGAGGACAGGAAGACAGACTCCCCTACGCAGCTCATTCTGTACTTTTATTCCAACAAACTGTGGCACGCTGAGAAGTCAGAGCTGTCAACTTTTCCTGGTATATGTTTCTACCCTGGAAGGGGGTCTCTCACCCGCCCTGCAGCCTTCGGAAAACCCATTCCTCCAAAGCAGCAAAAGCGGTAAGGTTTGCAAGAAACACAACAGCAGAGGTACCTCTATAAAACTTTCTCTCTTTCTCATTTGCCTAATTTTAAAAGCATGCAGTCTATTAAATTAGTTTCAGCGCCGGGCTCTGCCAATATAAGGCAACTTCAGTAGACAAAAAAAAAAAAGTAAATCTGAATTGCTTACCTTTGATATGCCTGAGGAGAGGCGGGAGGTGTATTGAACACATGAGGGTGTGGGTGATAAGGTGTCTTTTTCAAAGCCTGAATTAGATTTTGTCTATACTCCGGGTCTATGCACCACAATGACCCTTTCCCAATACTCTGCAAAGAAAATGAAAATACAACAGTGATTAGTACAGAAAGTATTATTTTGCATGAAGTAGATGTGTAGCGATTTTCATCATTACTTATTTAAGAAAATTAATATACAAAAGTGAGTAGTACAGGAAATATTACTTTGCATGAAGTAGATATATAGCTACTATTATTCACTTATTTTTTGAAAGCCTCTCTCACTTATTTGTCAACTGTTTGCCAGCCGTAAATACCGTAGTATTATAATTACACTCGGACAACAGAAACCAGAACCTGTGCTTCAGTTTAACTCGTGTGAAGTCTGACAGACAAAATGAACATGTTATTACCAGGTGAGGTTGAGACAGTAATATTGTCGTGTTCATATAACGGCCAAAAACACTTATAGATTCCTTTACTATTTTTCAGTGTCCACTTTGAAGGACACGTATTCATTCTCTTCTAAAAATGAATTTTAAATGTCAGATTTGAAACAGTGAAAGGAAACGTGGGCTAAGGATGCCTCTCCAGCTCCGCTTTAGAAAAACAAGAATTGTTGTTGTTTTTAAACCCTGTTACACGGTACTACTTTGCAAGCCAGAAAAGTAATCTGCTCCTTTTTTCCTACTGACTTGCAAAAGTATGACATTTAAGCTTGCAGTGGAATTCTGTAATTCTCCCCCGAGAAACAGAAGAACCGGGGCTGCGGTAAACCTAAGCCAGCCTGCATTTATCTCCCGATTCCTCTGTTCCCAGCGCTCTGCTCCAGGCCTAACGGGGTTGTCTTTAGAAGTCCAACTTTAAAATGCAAATTTTATAAAACTGGTTACATGGAATGAGAAAGACTTGCTGAGGCCCACTTTCTGCGGGAGGCTTTTGGTCTGTGGACGGCGTTTTATTTAAAAAAAAAAAAAGTCTCTCCCGCGAGGCCCATGGGACTGGCAGCTGGCCGATGGGCAGTCCTGCTCCAACTGCTTTCAAGTGACCGAATGTACCGGGGCTGTTTGATAAGGTCATTTGTAAATATTTACTGATTTGGAGAGAAAAGAAGTCAAATTACATAAACCCATGCCCACCCCATGTTTCCAGCCAACGGACTCTCTTATTTTCAGAACTATTGTACTCCAGGAAGATTTAGAGAGCAAACAAGAAAATTGCTTCACTATTACTGGGGAGTGGGTGGGGGAGCCCAAGAAAATCTCTGAGGAAAATAAGTGAGTCTGAAAATCTTTAAAGAAGCTTAAAAATATGTGTATTTCAGTCAGTTCACCACATCATTTACTTACAAACTTATTCACAGAATGCATTAGAATTCTTTACTAGCAGCACGATCAGCAAGCAGGGGAGCCGCGATGAACTCTTGCTGGTGGGCTGAGGGCAGGGAACTGCTCAAGGTCAAGGTCAGAAGCAGGAGCCCGTCACCCCAGTCACCCGCTCCCAGGCGCAGCCCTGACCCCAAACACAGGTCTGTCAGACCCACGTTCCCAGTTAATCACCCCGCTGTGTAAAAATGCCAAAGATTTCAACTTGGGAAAATCCAACATCCCTTTGTGGCCTTTTCTTTCATGTGTCCATTTCCAAGCCCAGAGCATGCATGTCAAACTCACGGCTGGTGGGCCACAAACAAGGTATGTGGCCCGCCGGCCACGGGTCTGACATGCTTGAGTGCAGGGAACTGAGGAGACTTTACGGTTAAAGCAGTTAGGCCACCAAATGATCTACTGTGGACCCTCTGTTCTTTTCTTTGGAAAAGACGTACTCAACTCGCTTTTTAGAAGAAAGCGAAAAGCTACGGGATGTGGAGGAAGAGAGGGGGCAGGGTAGACCATAACTACCGAATGTGGATAATGTCAAGCAAAGCACAAAAGCCCCCAAGAGCCAGCAACTCCTGTGCAGTGGGGTCCTGCCCTGACCGCATCCAAGACCCATGGGGGGCCCAGTGGGACCTGCCTTTCTGATCCACTTGAACACAAGGCCCCAAACCAGCTACCTGGAGGGCCCGGGCTCACATGCAGCCCAACCATTTCTGCAGAGAGGTGATCTGAGCCCTGGGAACCCAGTGGCTTTTGTTTTCATCAAGGCAGCTTTCAGGGTTAGGCCCTTAATCTTACAGGGAAAAAACATGACCTAGCAAAGAAGGACAATGGACCCTCCCAGGGAAATAACAATAGGCCAAGAATGTGGTTTCTCCTAATCCTGACCTAAGTCGCTTGTTTATTACACCACCACACTATTTACAAACCAAATGGGAAGACCACAGGATAGGGGTGGGTTGGGGTGGGGGTAACATTTCACAAGGTAACTGACCTAGGTGCAAGAAGCAGGTGGAGTTACAATAAAAACAGAAATTCTGGAGCCCGACATTTACTGTGCGGCCCTGAGCAAGCCATGGTCCCACAGAAAGTCTTGGCTTCCTCGTTGGCAAAATAAAGGCCCGAGAGACTGGTGGGGGCCAGTGATGGCTTGTGAAACACCTAGAACAGGGGCAGCACCTGCAGGTCCCAATCAATGGTGACGACGTCATGAACATCTCCTGACAGAAGGAAGTGAGCAGAGCTGGCTGTGCGATGCCTTTCATTAAATCACATCTGATTTCCCCCAAACCCATCCATCATGAAAGCAGTACCAAATACTACCAGTGGCAGTGGGCAGGGCCTCCAGCAAGCTGGTGGCAGAAGGTAAGAGTCTACTCATGGGCACAGTTTAACAAATTCACTTGGAGGAGCTTTCCTACTCTCTCAGATCCTCTCCCCACCCCTCACCCCCAATTATTCCATCGGCCTTCTATGCACCCCTCACTCCATGTCTCCTCTACTGCATCTCTCTCTTGCCCAGGAAGCCAATTCTGGCTCACAGTGACCTCGTTGCTGGAAGTTTTCTTTGGCCCAATCTTTGTCCAGTGATCATCAAGCTGAGGTTTAATTGCAGACTTGGTCAGCGCATAGTCACAGTTCATTCATTCACTGCAGCCATCTGCCTGGGCTTTGGATCAGAACGGTGTCTACCTTGGTCAAGTCCTGCATTTTATAGAGAGAGGGGCCAGGAAACCTGAATTTCCAAAGAGCCAAAAATAAACAAAAGCAGCACCTCTTCAGGACACACCCACGGCATCACTGTCCATCTCGTCAATCCTGCCAATGACCTGACAGCGGAGAGCGAACAGCAGAAAGCGGGAATAACTGGGCCTTATTTACAAGCCTTCTCCTTGGTTTTATGTTAGGGTTCAAAACTGTAGGAAGGTTGACTTGAAAACATTTCAGATGGAAACATGCAGGAGAAAATGCTCATCTCTTAGGTCAGGAAAAATTACATTTAATGGTGGGGAGAAGGGTATAATTTTATTACAGTTGTGCAGTATGTTTGAGAGTAAGAGCTCTCAGAGGTATCTGCATCTTATCTAAATAATATGGGTGGTTGTGTTTGTTTGTTTGTTTTTACCATAACTGTGTGGGTCATGTTTCATTGAGTGTTAAGGAATTCAAAATCATAAGGGAAGAAAGATCTTCATTCATAAATATATATATTATATAAATACATATTATATAATATATAAACATTACATAAATATGTATTTTACACACACATAGTTTGAAAAAAACTAATGTAAAAAGTAAAGGGGGCAAATAAGTAATAAGATATGAAGGAGCCAACCTTTTTTGTTTTTTAATTAAAAAACACCCGGGGAATAGCAGACAACTCCCTGTTAGCAATAAAGACATCAATACATAAGAGGGGGAAAACACACACACACACACACACACACACACGAAGAGTCTATATTGTAGAACTGATTAGTGAGAAATGGTTTAAAAAGAGAGAGGTAAGAACAACAACTAAATTAAATCCTCAATCTAACCTCTATAGTGGCTTTCATTTTTCCTGAGAGCGCTAGACCCGAGGCCGTCTCCAGCAGCTCATGGACTGCACGGCAGCACCTGGCGGTTTGCCTGGCATCACCTTCGTTCGGGGTCTGCCCCAGGTGGTGAGTTCTGACCGTAACTTAAACACTGTTCACAAACTGAGGACTGTGACACATGAACGGGTCATGAAATCCATGTAATGGGTTAACAGCCGGCACTGTTTTAATGGAACAGAACAGACCAAATAGACTAGACTAGAAAATGCCTGGAGTGATATTTTGTGAAACGTGTAAGTGTGTACACATGTACACAGGTGCACACAGATCACAAGGTAACAAACACTTCTAGGAATCTGGGTTCCAAAAATGTGGTAAACACTGGCCGAGGACAACGGTTCCCATGTTTTTTCTTCTTGTCCCTTGTGGGGGATAAGGCCCACGTCCAGCAATAATGAAGGGCTCTCTCAATGTGACACCCCATGCAGGGCGGGGCTGTGCTTGGGGAAGGGGGAGAGGGGGCAGGACCCACATCAGAATGGAGCAGGGAGCTGGATACATGTTCTTGGCAAATTTGAAACCATCCCTTTTGATGTTTCTGATATGTCGTTTCTGAGGGTGTTTCCCACACCAACCACCTCATCCATCCCCTCATCCATAAGGCACCCAGGGTGTGCCAGGCAATGTGGGGACACGTTAGTGAATGCAGAACAGGGCAAACAGGTGCACTCTCCTGAAGCCTGAATTCTGGGGGGGGAGGGGAGGGGGGAGCAGGGAACTATGCAAGACCATGACAGCCCGTACTGGCTTCTGTGAAGAAAATAAAGAGGGTGACGAGTTGAAGGACAGGAGCTGCTAGGAGCCGCGGCCTCCATCCAGCCATGGCGGCCGGGTCGAAGCAGTGGAGATGGAGAAGAGAGGACAGCTTCAGGGCGGGCTCTGGAGAACCAATGGGAGCTGGTGATGGATTAGAACTTAAAGAAAAAGTGACAGGTAAAGAAAAAGAAAAAGAGTAAGTCTTTGGTTTGAGCAACGCAGTGGATCAAAGATTGGGAAAGGGGAAAATTCAGGGCTCATTGGAACATACAAGCTTTGAGACGCTGATGTATTAAGAATGACTGATGGCCCTGGCCGGTTTGGCTCAGTGGATAGAGTGTCAGCCCATAGACTGAAGGGTCTCAAGTTCAATTCTGGTCAAGGGCACGTACCTCCATTGCAGGTTAGATCCCCCTGCTCCATCGGGGCATGTGGTGGAGGCAACCAATCGATGTGTCTCTCTCACATCGATGTTTCTCTCCATCTCTCCCTCTTCCTTTCACTCTCTCTCTTAAAAAAAAAAATCAATGGAGAAATATCCTCAAGGGAGGATTAACAACAACAAAAAAGAATGATCCAGGAAATCGAAAGAACTTGCTGGACATCTGCCACCTCTTCCCCCTCTGCTGTGCCCTTGGCGATCCCAACCTTTACAGGGAAAGTTCCTGAACCTACAGAGGGAGGTCTGAGGCGGTCTGGCTTTAGAGGTTCAACATCAGCTGGTTGCTCTACAGTGGGAGTTGGTAAGCTTTTTCTTAAAGGGTCAGAGTAAATACTTTATATTTTGTGGGCCATATGGTCTCTGTCGCAACTACTCAGCTCTGCCCTGGAGCACAAAAGCAGCCACAAACGTAAACTAACAGACAAGGCTGTGCTTCCATACACTGTATTTTCAAAACCACAGTCCAGCCTTCACTGCCCCTGTCCTCAGCTTCCACACGCAATCCCAGAGTTCAGACTCAGAGCTCCTGCAGTGCTGGGGCCCTAAAACCAGGTAAGGGGTCTGCAGGGACTGGGAGAGCTGGAATGGGTCCTGTGGGATTCACAAGAGGGTGCCAATGAGGATCTAAGTCAAGAGCTCCAAGGCAGGAAAGGGGGACCGCTGGGGGTTTGGAGGTACACAGGAGGTATAGACACAGAATGGAATGAGGGAGCCCATTGGTAATCTGAGTGGATGATGAGTTGAGCTACACCTCATGTCACTGCCTTCTGAAATCACGGTGTATGTGCAGTTTATCGACCTCTCTGGGTTGGCTTCCTCATCTATAAATTAGATTAAATCATCCCATAGGCTCTTAACTCTATGCGCTGAGCATGTTCCAAGAGGTTAATTGGTATTCATGAGCCTGCATTTCTCCAGCGCCCTCCGAGCTGCCCCACACTGCCGTTTTCCTGTTCTTGGCCAGTTCCATGCATCTGTAAGGGCAGTGAAGCAAATTAATGAGCTTTCCAGGGATAGCCCCTACTTGGTTGGCATGGACACTGGAGTCAGGGAGACCTGGGACCAAAGCCTTGTTTCAGTTTCCCAGCTGTGCGACCTTGGGCGAGTTACTTACCTGCTCTGAGCCCCAGTTTCCTCATCTGTAAAAGGGCAGGGATATAATAATGATACCTGCCTCGTAGGACTGTTGTGAGGATTAAATCAGATGATACTGTCTTCAGCACACACACGTCAGAAGCTCAACAAATACTGCTCTCTTTATGGTGAGGATAAAGATATGGAACAGCCAGCTTTCCTTGACACTGAGCTCCAGCCAGGCCGCCCTGCCCTGTAGCAGCAGTACTTGTCAAACTGTGAAATGATGCAGATTTCATTGGGGAAAAAAAAGAACCACACACAACTTTTGTTTTCCATTGTCAGACGCTACTTTCCTTGGTCCAAAGGAAGCATTCTGTATCGGATACACTAAGATGGAGGTGAAAATGGAAGGATGAAAATAAAACAAAGCCACACCTGGTCCCTGAGAAGCCAGGAGGGATGAGACTTTGAGGAAGCCATGCTTGGAGTCACTTCTGGCATCAAGGCCTCCTGGGTGCCCAGGGCCCTGTGGTCCCTGCCACCCCTTCCCTAAGTGGCGAGGCTCGGCCGACGGCAGAGCTGGGTCAGGCAGAAGGAGCAGCCGTAGAGAAAAGGGGTCCTAGAACAGGGAGGGCTGCCCGCTGAGGCGACTCTTCTGTTCCCTCTGGGTTCCGTGGGCTCACGGGGAAACCGGAATAATGTCCAGTCACTCAGCACCAGGACACTTGTAGCTGGGTAGGCAGGAGGCCCCGAGCTGCTGATTCTGCCATTGCCTTTCTAGCCCAGACACAGGTTTTCCCAGGATCTGGAAGGCAGGCTAAGTCTCCTGGAAACAGCAAGGTCTGTTCCGCTGTGGATGCCTAGCTAGTCCCCGAGGGGCACCCTGCTTCACCCCCACACCCAGTCCTGCCTACTTCAGCTCCCAAGACTGCCCCACCCCCTGCAGCTGGCTCCTCCTCTGCTGGAACTGGCTCCTCAGGCCCAAGCTGGCAAACAGGAGGAAGAGAGGAAGAGGAGGAGGAATGGGGGGATGGAGGAGGGGTGGGCAAGAACCCAGACTTCAAGGGGTCAAAAACCCATTCACACGTCCTTGGGCCCCACTCTGAAGCCAGTCATTTAACAATGCTTGTAGTAACACTTGTAGGGAGCTAAGGGAGTATGGGGTGCTGGGCAGGCCATCAGGACACAAAGGATGGGAGGGGGCAGAGCCTCCAGAGGAAGACAAGCAATAAACAACTGCAGTGACTGCAGGAGCTGGCCAAAAGGCCACAGGGAAACAGGAGGGAAGAGAGGAGCCCTGCGGGACAGACAGCAAGGTGTTAAGGCTATGCATGCATGCGCTCCCACACGCACCTCCTGCGGGCGCACGCAATGCCCACACTCCCGTTCAGGGCACCCGCCAGCTCCCACCTGGGCATGCCCCGCTGGAATACACAGCCTGCCAGAGATGTCCCCACTGCACCTCCTCTTACCTTCCTACCAAACCCCATCTAGAGAGTCTCGTTCCTTTAGGCTCCTGTTCCCCGGGCCTCGCTAGATGGTGAGAGGCAAAGGTGCCCACAACAGGGGCCAGAAGCAGTGCCAGGGCTTTCCCAAGAAATCCAGAATGCCTCCCCGAATTCCAGAATGCAACCCCAAGCAACAAAGGGGCCAACCTGAATGGCCCTGGTCAACACAGCTGCCCGGCAGTTCCTTCACCTGTATGCTAGAGGTCACACTACCATGTCCACGCCATGTGGGGCTTAAGTGTGATCATGTACAGAATGCACCTAGCACCATACCCAGCATCTGAAAGGCAGGTCAACAATTTAATTCTCTCTGTCAAAAGAAGTCACATGAGAAGTTGGGTGATACTGAGGAGGGGGGGATATGAGGGGGGGAGGAACCAACACAGGACAATAAAAATTTATTCTAAGGGATGACCCTGGCATCATATAACTACAACACACTTGGCAGGTGAGTGATTCCTAAAGGCCCTTTTTGTCCTAACATCCGGAAATTTATAGTCTATAAAGATATCAGGGGGAATTTTTAAATATTAAGAAAATGACCTGAAGAATAGCCAAGTACATGAAAGAGAAGGAGAAAAAAATAAACTGATCACAAAGAATTTTTTTCTAGACACATCAATGTTCATTTTCCAAAACAAAATAGACAGTTACTCCAAAAGGAAAGATTTCAAAAGAAGAAGTCACTCCAGACAGTTTATAAGTTCCTAACAACCATTTGCAGTGTTTTAAATAAATGTCTCACTCTGCTCTTATAGACAACCCCCCCTAACCCAAAAGTAGCAAGAGGGATGGAAAGGAGAAATCCTACCCCTGGTCCAGGCAGGAATGTCTCTCGGACCCTGGACCAGTGTCCTCAGTCTACCACCAGCTGTTGGGGGCGCGGGGGGGCCTGCAAGCAGGAGGACAGACCGCAGCTCGCTGGGTACAGAGCCCCTGATAACCAGCCGCTGAGGGTTTCCAGCTCACTCCCAACGGGTCCTCTGAACATCAGATACAGAAATCGCCTTCTCCTGAAACGGCCTTGCTATTCTTCTACATAGACACATCAACAGCGATAAAGATGGAAATCATGGTGAGCATGTCACTGGTACAATATTCAGGCACGTGAGCTCCGTGAAGACGTTACAGCACCACAGCGCTTTCAGAAGCGCACCTCGGCCGTCTCTGAACACCCCTCCCTCCACTGAGGTCTGTGAATACGGGGCATATCAACATGCGAAGAATCAATAATTTCCTTACATGAATACCTAAATAAAACCAAAGTAGCCCCAAGAGTTGCCTAAAACCAACTTGACCTCTGGGAGGAACCTGGCCTGGTGAGGCTGGAGGAGGGGAACGCGAGGGAAAACCAGTTCATTAGTGACTATCCTTCCCCCACTATTTGCCACAGCCTCGTTCTGTCTCTGCTCTTGGGCACCCAGGGATGTGATTTCCACGGGATTGGGGTAGGGCCCCAAGTCTGAAGCATGTCAACTGGGGAGCTAGTAGGTGTGTGTTTGGGTTGAAACGCGTTCTCTTATGTACTCTCTAGGCCAGTGGCCGCCAACCTTTTGGACCCCAGCAGGTCCAGGGGTCCCCAAAGGTGTGGACGGAGTCAGCGAAGAAGGAAAGACTCAGAGGCAGTGTTCAGTTGATCAGCAGCCTAGCCAGGATCTCTAGCCAAGTTCTGGTCAGGATCTCCAGCGAAGTTCTGGTTAGGATCTCCAGCCAGGTTCTGTGTTCATGTTCTCTTGCTAGGTTCTCCAGGTTCTCCAGGTTCTCCATCCAGGTTCTGTAGCTA
>NW_006284349.1:1924411-1937694 GCF_000327345.1 Myotis davidii | reverse complement strand
GTAGCTTAAGCATGATTGTTCGTAGTTAAAGTGATTAATTACCCGCCTGGCACTTAGTTAAGGGGTTTTATTCCCTCCCTAAATTCAGGGGAAAATCCCTATCTGGGGAAACAACCTTTCTCAGAGAGGTGACCTTGGTTAAAAAACACAGCGCCAAGAAGGTGAGCAAACATATTAAGAACAGTATGCTATATATGCCAGGTCCCTTGAAACATATGCTGTGCAGGTGTTTCTTTCCTGCAGCGACTGTGTCAAGCAGCAAGGATGGACCGGCTTCCGGCACCTCACGGACCGGACCACCACTTGGACCCCCACTTGGCAACCGCTGCTCTAGACTGCTGTTCTCCAATGGCCAGAGGCGGGCAAGGGCTAGTACGCTACCAACGATCAGTAATAAAATAATCAAACAACTAAAATATATTTACTTATGAATCCTGTCAAGCTCTACACTCATAAGTGCTAATAAAGCAACGGAACTCACACAGAGACGCACACGTGCCCTCAAACACCAAGTCTGAAGGCCAAAGAGTTGGCATCTCTTAAATCACTGCACTTATCCAACCTGGATTCTCCCAATTTAGGTTCGCAAACCTGTCCTTTGGGGGCCTTTGGCAAGGAAGGGTCACTATTCTCCTCTGTCTGAAACCTCACCAGTATTACTGTGCAGGCCGAGAAACAGTATAGATACAAAGACGTTTAAATTTTTCCCAGACACTTAGAGCACACAGGAAGTGTAAGAAACTGGGTGCTTTTATACATCTCTCCTACCAGCCATGGTCTGAGACTTGCATTTCTCAGATGAAGCATGGCTATGGCATGGCACCCCCCACCCCCCCCTCACACACACACACTCCCACAGGGTATATGGATAGAAAAATAAATCCTCCGTGACCACTTAAACTGCCAATAACTTTATTACAGAAACAAAGATATGCAAATTGAAGGTTTTATTTATCATCCATGAAAGAGGAATGTACAATGATGTGATAAAGTTGTCTGAAATGTGGATATAATCCTTTTTTGAAATGTTTTAGTAACAGTCTTAGAGTTAAAACTGCATTAAGCAAATTTCAAGGACACACGGTAGAATTAAAGACATTATTAAATCGCCTCTTACGTGCTTTTTCTTTTCTTCTTCAAAAAGCAAACTGACTTAAAGCTCCTAGACATGAGAGGAGATAAAATTCAACATTCATTTCATTGTCAGAAACAAAAACTCAGTTATTTTAGAAGTTCAAGACCCAGGAAAGGACTTTTATAAACACAGTAAAGGAAGCGAAGAGGGGAAGGGGACAGGCAGCTCAGGCTCTGGACTGAACCTGGCCTCTCCCAGCCCCTCCGCTTCCTCTAGGTTCAGATGCCTCAGTGATAATTAGCGCAATAACCTTTTATGGAGGGTAATAAGCCCATGCGGTCTGAAGGCAGAGGCGGCCTTGGTTGGATTACCACTGGCCCACCTACTGCCACTTTATCTGCTGGTTGTCTATAGTTACTCATCTATTTTTAAATGTCCCAATAGGATCTTATCTAAGTGGCACATATTATGTGATCACCTTATTTCCACAACTCAAAGTTGTTGGCCAGGCAAAAGTTACAGTTACAGGGTGTGAGCATACGGAGCTGGAGTTATGGCCATTTACTTAAAAAAAAAAAAAAAATCACAAAGACCCTCTCTCCCAATACAACATGCACACTGGGTGTCAACTTGCTCTGTAAGGAGGGACCACTGACCATGGGACCAACCGTCACCCACTCCCCCTGCAGGCCCTGGTGTGGGACTCCCCCAGCCTCTGGCTGTAACCAGCAGGAGCCCCCTCGCAGGGAGAAATTGCCTTGATAGTACCCCCAAAGTCAGCACAAGTGTTCCAGCAGCAAAGGAGACCTTTCTACAAATGGGGTTTGAGCACTGCCTGGACCCCGGCGCTGTGGCTTCTGCTACAAAGACAACCCTGAAACCATCCCTGATCCGAGTGGGGGAAGCGACATGCCCACATGGCATTGTAAGTGTGATGGATTCCTCTTCAGTTCTGGCAGATGCTGGCCAAGCTATGGATGAAGCCCATGGGAGCAGAGGGCGGGGCCGAATTTGTTGGGGGAGGGAGATGAGTGAAGAAAAAAATCGAGAACTCACCACAGGCTTCATCATGCTCCAGGCAAATGGAGAGAGAGAGAGAGAGAGAGAGAGAGAGAGAGAGAGGTGAGAGGAAAGGGAGGGGGAGTCCGAGGATGAACTAATCCTGTGACTAATGCTCAGGGAACTGAGGGAAGTTCAAGTGAAGAGTCTACCTAAAAAGACTAGCTGACCTGAACCGGAGGACACCTGAGAGCACAGGAAAACCTGGGTGGAGGCCTGAGCAACTCCAGCAGCTGCCTGTGGCCGTGGCACCATGGCAATTAAGCCCTCCCCTCCTGGCCCCACACTGACTCTCTTGGAGGCCCTTAAATACTCCTTTCAGAGTATTTAAGAGGCAATTTAGCCCTGGCCAGTGTGGGTCAGTGGTTGAGCATTATCCCATGCCTGGGTTGTGGGCTTGATCCCTGGTAGGGGGCATGCAAGAGGCAGCCAATTGATATTTCACTCTCACATCAATGTTTCTCTCCCTCTCCCTTCCTCTCTCTCTCTAAAAAATTTTAAAAAAATCAATAACAATTTTTTAAAAAGCAATTTAGATTAGTCCTCAATCTCATCATCACAAATGGTTTCTGTGTGGTCCTGCAAAAGGGGGGAGCTGCCAACCTCAGTAATTGCACATCCATCCAGCAGATTGCTGAGTGTGAGAGACAAGGTGATGTGTGTCACCTGGGAGGGCCAGTGCCACATGGAGCACTGGTCACTATGGGCATTCGCCAGGGCCACAAGCCCAGTGACCTAGAAGATGGTTACTGGGCCACGGGGCACCTGAGATGACACATCTGTGACCGGACACTTCTCAGCTCACCTGAGAACTCCCTGCAACCTGAGGCGCAGAGCACAAAGAACACTCCTCCAGGGAGTCAACCAGAAACTCATCAGGTTGATTAATAACTGACAATTACACACGGCGACACGACAGCAAACAAGAGGACTGCCAGAGCGAGAGTCCGCCAGGGGTGACGAGTTACCTGATTACATGGCGTAGGGGGAAGTCTCCAGCTTACCAACACTTTACACTGCACGTTTCGGCGAACGTGTAAAAGCGCCCTGATCGGCATTTCATTAGCCCTGAACCAGATCTCAGTAAGAACTGCTGGAGCCGGTATTCCGATCTCCCCTGGGGGAGGGACAGACAGGAAATTCGGGTGCGGTGTCCAGGAACACACGGGGATACCTACCAACCACACTCGCAGACCCTGCCCCTATGATTAATTCAGGTTTCCAAACACAGCCAGCCCTTAATTACCCATGGAAATCTCACACACAAGACATCTCAACTCAGTACAGTGCTGAGTCACCTGGCCTAAAAGTCAGTCCAACTTGGAACTCAAGGTGCACACAGACACAGTAGAGGAGAAGGTAACAGAAGCAACAGCAATAACCATTCACATTAACTGAGGCCTGAGCCTGTGCCGGGCACTAGCCTAGCCATCCTCTGTGCACTAATTCGTCTCACTCTCCCAACAAACCCACCAGGTAGGTAGTATGTTTTAACTTTTTTTTTTTCATAGCAATTGGCAGACTTTAATCAAGAAAAATCAAGTCCATCATACACATAAAAATATAGGAAATTTCATGCAGAGATGAAGCTTCCAATTCAGGCTTTGTGGCATCATTGTTTATTAACTTAATTAGGGGACTCCTAAGGCTTAGGAAGAGCCACACTCAAGGGGCCAAAGAGCCGCAGTTTGCTGACCACGGACCAATACTAAGTAACATACATCCTTACATGGGAGCACGCATACAAATGCTTTCACACACACACACACACACTGGAGCATGCATACAAATGCTTTCTTATACACACACACACACACAAATTTCTTTAACCATCCATGTCCAATGAAAAACACAGTCAAAAGTCACTACGATTATTATGAGTCTGTATCTGCGTTGTTGGCACGTGACCAATTGCAGACAAAATGTCACTTTTCCATTTGCATAGCCAACTTCAAAGGGCGGTCAAATACCTCAGGCGGCCCTGAACAACTCAGCGAAGGAATCTGAGAAGATTAAGTCCATTTATAGCCAAGAAAACAAGCTCCAAAATGATAGGGGCTTGCCCTAGATCATTATCAGCCAGAAGCCACGTCAAGATTCGAACCTCAGCCTTCTGAGCTGCCTCCACCTTCCCACCAAACCACGCTGCTTCCGCGAGAAAGCCCGGCCTGCTGGAAATGTTTTTCACCCAAGGACATAACAAGGATTGGAAGTGCATATAAGACAAGGTTATCCACCATTTAAAACAACAGAAAGAAGTGTTGGACTTTGGGGTGTTTCGACTGTGCGGCTGTTCCTCAAAACAACAACGCAACAGTGCACGCATCTCAGTGGCGCGTACTTCCCCCGTGTGGCCGCCCCGAGGACAGCGTCCAGCCTGCGGGCACTCAGGAATGGTAGCTCACGCTGCCCACTGAAGCTGAGGTGAATCTGCGTGGACACCCAGGTCACCCACACGTGCAGAAGGGCCCACGGAGCTGCGTACTCCGTGCCCCCAGAGAGGCCGGCCCACCTTCCACACTCCCATTCTGCGGGGGAAGGAAGGCCCTTTGGGAGAAATCCCCCAGACTCTGTGCCATCTCCCAGGGGCGGGAATGTAACTGTCAAGTGCTTGAAAATGAAGACCACTAGAACCTAACTGAAGAGTGTGGGGTTAGGGTTAGGCCTTTTAAATTAAGGAAAGATCCTTAGAAATTAAAAACCAAAACCTCCCATCATGACCCACCTGCCCACCAGGAGCCCCACCCTCTCCCACTTGTACATGTGAGATGTTCGGGTGGAGGCGGGGGCGGGAAGGGGCGGCGCACCATCCTTGCTGGTTTCTTGTGTCCCTGCTCACGGCTGGGAGCCAACCCTTTATGAAGTGCTCCTCGGGTTTGAGTGTGCCATCTATCCTGCCACGACAGTGACTGGCAAAATAAACACCAAACTGATCACCCTAGAATTTCACTGTTGGGCGCCACATGCCACAATATGTACATCGTAATTCCCTTGCAATTTCTCCAAGTCACAGAGGACAGCCAACAGGTAGATGGGGGGTGGCGGGATATACCAGCAATACTTCCAAAACAATGTACTCAGCTGTATACTTTGTAAGAGAATTTGTCTTCTTAAGAGGAGAAGCAAGCTTTCAAACATGAATACTCAATTACAGTATTAGAAAGGTATAGTTACTAAAAATGTTCTCTGTAGAAGTCCTTTACAAGTGAACAATGATTACTATTATGTTTCAGACTCACAGTAACTGCATAAAAATCACAAATGGGACAAGTGTCAGTGAAGTTTCCAGTTTTAGAAGAGCTGACTCAAACAACCTCTTATCTCAAACACTTTACGGAGCAGATAATAGCAACATGGCATGAATGCAATTGCTCTAACAACACAGAATCAAATAAAGTTTCTCAGCATTTAAGACGTTAACAGTCAACCTCCTCATGAAGACAGGCCATTGGTGTCTTGTACCAAGTCACACTGACCTCCAGGAAGTGAAAACATACACCAGTTTCAAATCTAAATAAAAACGATGAGCTGTCTCACGGGTAGAAGGGCAGTGGGAAATCTCCCAACAAATTCACAAGATGTAATTTTTTAAAAAAACCAAACACTGGTAACACAACATGCACCGACATTCTTTAATCACTGAGGAGTGATTCAAATCTAGTGTACACACAATGTTAAAAACAAAATTTTCAAAAGGCAGTTAACACCAGTAAGTGCAAACCACGTGTTGCCGATATAGTTTTAAAGACACTGAGAGTATGTTTCAGCCAGGGCTGTGTGAGGAACAAGTCGATGTCCAACTTACTCTGAAGCCACACGGTCATGGGAAGGCTGATCATGGCGTTTCCACAGACGGGGTTCCAACTGCATGCAGGCTGCTGGTTACTCTCCCAGGCTCGAACCTGTCACTACAGGCCCCAGGGTAACAGCATTTTAGGAATTTTGCAATAAGTATTAAGAAAGGGAGCACGTAAGACGGTTTACTTTTCTGGAGAACCCATGATGAAATACAGACACAACAGCCTTTGCACGCTCTTTACACAGCACATGGCAAAGTCGTGATTTTACATTTATGTATGAGGTTGCTGGATTAATGTCTGTCTCCTCTCTCTCTAATATGTAAGCTCCATGAAGGTAGGGACTATTTCCATTTTGGTTCATGACCCAGTGACAACACGGAGCTCAACAGACTGGGCAGTCCTTGAAACCACACCTTTGATAGTGGGATTGAGAAAAATATGTTTAAAACCTCACTGACTATCCTTTTCCACAGAATGTTGATTTGGGAACTAAGAAATCGTGCGATCAAAAGGAGAACAACACAATTAAAATCATGAGATGTGACCACACGCCCACTGTAATGGCTAACACTGAAACCACCGACAATACTGCATGCTGGTCAGGACAGGAAGCTACTGAAACACTCGCCCACAAATCCATGGGAGGGATGGGAGCTACCACGGCCGATTTGGAAAGCGGCTTGGCATTTTCTTATAAGATGAAACATACATTTATCATGGGGCCCAGCAATCCCACTCCTAGAAGTCTACCTGAGAGAAATGAACTCAGATCTGCACAAAGACTTGTGAGAGACTATTCAGAGCAGCTTTATTCATCCCTAAAAAACAGCAAACAACCCACACTCTATCAGCTGGTGACAGGATAAACAAATTATGATTTCTCCACAAAATGGAATATTGCTCTGCAATAAAAGGGAATGCATTATTGATACACACAATATTTATGATTCTCAGAAACACTGAGTAAAAGAAGCCAGAAATAAAAGTATGCTATGCTATGATTTCAGTCACATGAAATTTTAGGAAAGGTAAAACGACTCTACTGAGAGAGAAAATATATCAGTAGTTGCCTGAGGGTTTGGGTGGAGAGAGAGAGGAGACCCACTCAAAGGATCGCAGAGCAACTTGTGGTGCTGAAATCATTCTGTTCTCCACTGTACCTGTCGGTTACATAGGAAATAGGCACATTAATCAAAGCACTTTCAATGGTGCATCTATATATATAAAACCCTAAGCGACCGGTCGACCATTTGACCAGTCACTATGATGCACACTGACCACGAGGGGGCAGACACTCAAAGCAGGGGCTGCCCCCTGGTGGTCAGTGCACTTCCACAGAGGGAGCGCCGCTCAGATGACCGAAGGGTGCCAGACTCCAGGCTCATGGCTGGTGAGCGCAGCTGTGGCACGCGAGCCTCTCCTGCCTCCCCGGCAGCGGCGGCACCAGCAGGCACAGCAGGGCCAGGATGAGCAGGAGGGGCACGGTGCCCAGCCGGGGTTCGCTCGCTACTACATCCCTTGGGGGATGTCGGACTGCTGGTTTCGGCCTGATCCCCGCAGTCTGACATCCCCCAAGGGGTCCCAGATTGCAAGAGGATGCAGGCCAGACTGAGGGACCCCACCAGTGCTCGAATCCGTGCACGGGGCCTCTAGTTTATTATACATGTATTAAACTCTGTCTCAATAAGGATGATTTTTTTTTTAAAGAGCAAGCCATAGAATTTAAAATTAAAAAAAAAAATTTAAGGCAAACAAATTAACCTAGCTAGAGGGTCAAATTGGCGGCCTAACCTCACAGAGAAAAGAATCCTTTCCCACAGCTTTTGAACTCAATACTGACTCAACCTAGCAGGATGTACATACAAAGGACAAAATGAACTACAAAAGAACACTATGTTTTAATCAGAATTATTGTTAACAGTAACAGACAACAGAATTTTGAAACAATTTTACGTATCTTGCAGAGTAAAAGCGAAAAGGGAATGTGTTGAGAGCATCCACAGAATTAGGAGCCAAGCAAAGAAGCTCTGAGAACGAAATCAAAGATGTAAAGGGACGCCCAGAGATGTTAAATGTGACGCGGAGAGATCAATAAACTCCTGAGTCTCCTTGTCCTTAGTTTTGTTGACTGCAAGCTCTGAAAACGTTAGCACCCCCGCCACAACGAACACTCTGCACACCCAGATTTGGTCTCTACATACCATTTTCCACTAAAAGGACTCGGGGATTTAAGGAGAAACAGATGCCTCCCGCTCTGCAAATGGGAAGGCTAAGAGGAGCCTAGGAGATTTCTGTGCAAAAAAAAGCAAGAAAGTACTCAGGGACTAAAAGGGACATGTTCCAAGAACATGAAAAACAGCTGACAAGGGACATCCAAACAATGGCTACAACTGATTACAAAACACTGACTAAATAAAATCCTAGGAGTCCACAGTGATACTCACAGAAACTTAGTGGCGGCCATTAGAGATGATGATTAATTACACCAATCATTTTCTCTACAATACAGCCATTATAGCTGCAACTGTAACCCAGAACTAATGATAAAATTTGAAGGAAAAAAAAAATCACCTTTTTGGAATCCTCCAGTGAAACAATTCAGGCAAGAATCATCAATGAATATGCAGGCAGTGCCAAAAGATCCCCCATAGATTATGGGCTAGTGGCAACAGGGAAAAAAACGTATCATCCACTGGAGAGAAGTGGCATCGCCACCCGAGGCCAGTGCCCGAACTTAGCATCACTGGCAGCGAGACACCCTGGTCAGTATCACCCGGCATCACCTGGCAACTGCTGAAACAAGCTTGAATCTGGGGTGACTTCCAGGGGACACAGAGACAAGTTGAACAACATCACTAGGAAATATTCAGCCAAACCCAGGATGTGAGGCATCCATCCCTAAACAACGGGCCTTGATCGTCTCAAAAAAATAAAAGAGGACGGATGGGGCTTGGTATGATCATTCCAGACGGAAGAAACTAAAGAGATAAAAATCCAGGTGCAATGCCTGTACCTTCATTAGGTCCTAGTTTTAACAAAACACAAAATAGTTATAAAAGACTTAGAGGGACAACTGTAGAAATCTGAATAGAAACTACATATCTGATGCGGTAGGAATTATTTTAAATCTTCTTGGTGCGATAATGGTGTTGAGGTTACACAGGAGAATGTCTTCATTCCTAAGGGACTCGTGCTGACATTTTAAAGGGTGAAAGCCTACAACTTCCTTTTAATTGGTTCATATCTCTACATAAAGATGAAGCACATATAACATGTTAACAATTACTGACTCTAGGGAGCAGGGTAGATAGGTGGTTACTATCCTCTTCTTGCACTTTTTGTATCGGTCTGAATGTTTTAATAACAAGAATATGAAAAGGAGGGAAAAGGAAGCAGCAGTGACCTTATCGCCAGGGGTAAAGTCTTATCCCAGAGAGAATCAGTACTCCACACATCCCTGTGGTGTACGGAGCTGAAGTGGGCCCCACCCAACGCCAAAAATTCACATACGGACGCCCTAACCCCTCGCAGAAGGTGACTGTTATCTGGAGATGGGATCTTTACAGAAGTAATTAAGCTGAATGAGGTCGTTGCGGTGGGCTCTGGTCTAATCTATGGCGGGTGTCCTTGTGAGAAGAGGAAATCTGGACAGGCACACTCACAAGGAGAAGACGGCCGTCTACAAGCCAAGAACAGAGGCCTCGGAAGAAACCAACCCTGCCAACACCTCCACCTCAGACCTCCAGCCTCCAGCGCGGTGAGACAGTACCTGTCTGTTGTGTAAGCCCCCAGGCTGTGCTCCTTGTTCCGGCAGCCCCAGCTGACTAACACAACAGGGAAGGTTTCCCGAGGACAAAGCTCTTGCTACATGTGCACATTATCCAGTCACTGATACAGAAAATCAAGTGCTCCCAGGATACTGCGTGCATGTGCGTGTGTGTCTGCGTGCATGCGTGTGTAGAGGTGGGAGCTGCGAGAGCTCTCCAGGATGACTTCATGTCTGCCGCATCGGCTGGGGAATACCCAGCCACCCCGGAATGGTGATGCCTGCACATTCCCAGGACACTTTCTCACAGAGCCAGAGACGTCTGGGGAGATCCCTGCCGCCTGGGTGTATCCTGGGAGAGACTCTTAAACTGCACGTCTGTCTGTTATCGAATGTTCATCACTGAGCAGAGGTGTGTCACACAGAGTCAAGCCCCATCGTTTTTAAATAAAAGGAAAATTCTCGCCGTGGCTGATGTGGCTCGAGTGGTTGGAGGGTCATCCTATATACCAAAAGGTGGTTGGTTCGATTCCCAGTCAGGGCACACGTGGGGCGCGGTTACGGGGTTTTGGCCAGGTTCAAGCCTCAGACTAATGAAAGGACAGGGCCTTCTCATTGCCACGTGCAAGTCCCAGCTGGAAGGGCAGGGCCCTCCCAGGACAATCAGAGCCAACGGCTGTGGTTGTAAGCTTGAACCTATGGTCTGAACACGTAGCCCCACGTGCCTTGTGATAGAGTTCGGGTGCATGTAGTTGAGTGAGGTTGAAACTCATGAGAACGCTGTAAACAACCTGATCATGCCCCTACCTTGCCTCATGGCATCTGCTATAAAATAAAGACACAGCTTGTGGGCGCTGTCATTGTCTCCTCATCGGGGAGGCAGCGTCCCACCGAGACCCAGCTTTCATTCTCTTGTCTGTCTTTTCTCAATCCTTTCACCCCCCCACTCAGGGTCACTGAACCAGACTGAGCTGGCATGGCACATAAGGCGCCCTGGGGCTGAGTATGCCATGGCCGTGCCGGCTCCCCACAGGCACATACCCCGGATGCAGGCAGGGTCAATCCCTGGTCAGGGTACGTTTGGGAGGCAACCAACTGATGTTTCTCTCTCACATCAATATTTCCCTCTCTGTGTCTACCTTCTTCTCTCTAAAAAAATCAATTTTAAAAAAGAAAGAAAAAAATGTTTAAAAAGAAACAGTCTCATGTTTAAAATGGTTCTTAAGTATTAAAATAAGAGGACATTTAAAATATGTATTTAATATTATGCAACTTTTACCTTTTTGGAAACAAAGGAATGCAAATAAAAACTATAAAGAAAGGCAAAGAATCGAATCTCTTTTCCCACGTTATGGGAATCATGCCAGGGTTTTGAGGGCAGAGGACCAGTTCTGGAATCTGGCCACAGCATCAGGGGGCATGATCCTAACAGCCCTCCCTAACTAACTCCACTCCCGAATCCCAGCCCTGCAGGGCTGCTGCCAAGTCTAGTGCCCAGCCAACATTTGCATAAATGAACGTAAAGCTGACCCCAGGCCTTTCGCTTGATCCTCTCAACTATCTCCAGAGCTTCACATGCCCCATGCACGGTCCACACGTCTGGCTGGAGGCAGCCAATCCATGTGTTGCTCTCTCTCCCTCTAAAAGTCAATAAAAATATTTTTTTAAAAGAAAGAAAGGGTGGTATCTGAGGCAGGGAAAACAGGGGACAAAAGCTTACAGTGAAACATCTCCCCTTCCAAAGGGAAGGGTCCAGCCGGGTAGAAGTGGGGGGCAGGCCCAGCCCAACACCATCCCCTTGACACCCTACTGCTCAAAGCACTCGAGCAGTTTTGTGTTTTGAACGCGAGGGCTTGTTTTCCCCCCCGTCTTTTTCTTTTTTGGCTACAGCCAGTACCATCTGTGAATTACACTGCAGAGGCCAGGTTTTCGGTAATTTGAATAAGACCTCAGGGAGTCTGAACTGAGCATATGTCCCAAAAAATATAAAGCAATTCATATGCTTTCACCTATTAACTGGGAAATGGGACTTTTATCAATGTCTAAATCGTTATGAATAGTCAGAGAATGTCTGGTCCTTCCCACCACACACAACATAACAAAAGACATCTCCCGACACACCGGCCTTCTCCAGACAGAGGTGAGGAGGGACGTACGAGTGTTAAAGGGAGCAAACACAGGGGATGGTCCTTACATAGACCCACACACCTACCACAATACCAGGAATGAGTCCTGGGAACACCTGGTCTAGCTGTAAGAGACAACATAAAAGCAGTATGGAGGCAGAGAGATAAAGATATACCGACAGTATTATGGTTCCACTGAGGAGAGGAACTCAGCCGGCCTGGGGAGAGAGCAGCATGGAAGACTTCTTGGAGGAGGTGACCCCTTTCCAAGTCTGAAGGATTTACAGGAAGTATCCAGGGGCAAAGAAGAGTAGGGTCATAACTAATAGCATGAGCAAAAAAAAAAAGCATTGATCACTTCTTACCCTACAGTGAGGGTTCCTGTACCTGTTGTAAATTATGTGGTTTTATATCCCTGGGAGAAAGAGCCCCACAACGTATTCTTTTTAGAAACTAACACCTGAGAATTAGGACTCCCTCTGGAATTGGCATTTTACCAGAGAAGCAGAATTATGTAATCTGCTCAGTTTCCATTTTCACCTTGGCTATCAGGTCACTCAATCACAGCAAATATATCAGCCTAAGAATTTAAAATATTGGCTTCCTCTCTCTCTCTCTCTACAGCAGGGGTGGGGAACGTCTGGCCCTGCCAAGGCATTAATGGTGAGTCAATTAAATGTCTGACCAAATATAGGAGGCTAATTTTTAAGTTGATAATTTTGTATGGCCCGCAAATGATGTCATAAATATTCCAAATGGCCTGACAGAAAAAAGGTTCCCAACCCTGCTCTAGAGGGTTTGTTTATATTCGAATTTTATTTAACAGCCTTCTTGTAACATGTCATATGTCTATGTAATCCTTACTAAAGGGAAGTGGGGTATGAATTAGAAATGTGCTGATAAGGAATATATGTCATTGTCTGTGCACAGGGTCCTGGTACAGCTATAACCCCAAGACTCTGAACCTGTTAGACTTCATGTGGCTCATCTTTTCAGAAGCCCAAACTCATCAACTTTTGAGAAGAGAGGGATTCATTAATTACTAGCAAAGCCATCTGGATCCTGAGGAATGAAGCACATTTATTTCTGAATAATAAAGACTAAGGCAAAAAAAAGAAGAGAGAGAGAGAGAGTTGGTTGACCTTCCTTCCGATCTCTTAAGCTCATACAAGAGGGAGAAGAAAACAAAGGAGAAAGGAAACAAGACGAGAACCACTTATAGAACCAATGTGCAAAGTCGCATCCATGAGGGCCATTCTCACACTCTCACCTTCTCACAGGGAGAATAAAGGAACAGAAGGTTCCGACTTAACACAGGTTTACTAGCAGCCGCCGCAGACTTGACCCTCCCTTCCTCTCCTTGGCTCGGAAGTTCACGGTGGGCTCTCAGCACCCAAATGCCCGAGCTGACAGCACACTGCTCGGGCACGCACGGGGGACCTGGGGCAGGAGGAAAA
>NW_006284349.1:1908175-1924130 GCF_000327345.1 Myotis davidii | reverse complement strand
AGGGCTAACACATTTTTTTTTTTTTAATCCTCATCCTGGGATTGTTTTTCATTGATTCTAGGGAGAGGGAAGGAAGGAGAGAGAAGCATTGCAGTGAGAGAGAAACATCGATCAGTTGTCTCCTACAGGTCCTCTACTGGGGATCAAGCCGCAACCAAGATAACATGCCCTTGACCAGAATCAAACCTGGGACCCCCAACCCTTCAGTCCGAGGTCCGATGCTCTATGCACTGAGCCAAATTGGTTAAGGTAAAAAATCTCACTCTTTTTCCCAGAAGTAGGAGATCTGTTGGGGAAAAATTAGCCTACTGAAAATTATTTTTTAATTGCTTCCTGTGCACGTAGCATTTCCTAAGTGCCCCTGGAGATATTAGGCACTGCTCGACATCAAGGGACTCATCATCTGGAGTCAGAGACGTGGCCTCCTGTCAGGGTCACCATGAAGGGTCACAGGGCACACACTGCACACCTCCAGGAGGCACCACCTCACAAAGGCCACACGTGCAGTAGCTGGTCTAATCCTGGTGCTGGTAGGCCATGGGACCCTCAGCAAGCTACTTCACCAATCTGCCTAGGTGGTTATGAGCACTGAGAGATTAGACATGTGAGGTTAAATGAGAAACTGCCTGATGCATAATAAGCGCTCAATTAACATCAGCTCAACAAATCGTTATCTCATTAGAGGGAAAGCCAACTGTATTAGTCAGCTCAAGCTGTTTTCTCAAAATACCATAGCCTGGGTGGCTTAAATAGCAGACATTTATTTCTCACGGGTCCAGATTAAAATGCTGCCCGGCCGGGTCTGTTCCAGGTGAGGCCTCTCTTCCTGGCTTAGAGATGGCCGCCATCGCGCTGCATCCTCGCAGGGCCTGTCCACAGTGGGCCAGTGTGAAGAGAGAGAGAGAGAGATTTGAGAGAGAGAGAGAGAGAGAGAGAGGGGGGGCGGGGGGGAGGGAGAGAGATATCTTGGTCTCTTCCTCCTCTTATAAAGCAACCAATCCTACTGGTTAGAACTACACACCTCTGACCTCATTTAACCTGAATTACCTCCTAAAAACTGTATCTCCAAATACAGTTAGAACTTTAACCTACAAGTTTTAGGGGGACACAACTAAGACCACAGCACCAACAGAGGGAGAACGACCATCAGTATAGTATTTACTGAGTGTTCTCGCTATCCCAGGAGTTGTACCATCATCCTATCACTTGGTCTTTAAAAATCCATGAGAGGAACACATTATTCTCCTCACATCACAGACGAGAACATGAAGCTTAGTAACAGCAATGACCTTGCTGAAGGACACACAGCTAGCCAATGGTGGGACAAGAATTCAGACCTAGGTCTCGGCGATTCCAGCCTCCTTGCTCCAGAAATCACCTGTGCTGCTCTTCATTTCATGAGATGGCAGACTGTTATCAACTCCACAGACAGACTACCCATGCCAAGGGCCAGAGAAGAATAGATTCCACTAAGGAGATGGGCTTTCAAAACAGAGCCCTTAGGAAAAAACTGGGTTGGAGTAGGCGGAAGAGAGAAGGAAGAGGGGTCGAAGTGAAGATAGCGCGAGCAGAGGCCCATGCCTGTCTCCGGAGGTGGGCATGTGGGGAGAACAATATAAAATTAAGAGTTAAATGGGTGAAGACTCTGAAGGGCCCAGGAAGATGGGCACTTACTTCCATGGGCGGCAGGAAGGAACCAAGAAGGACACCTGAGCCAAGGATGCAGTGGTGACAACACTTGGGCCACAGGGGACAGAACCTGGAGACAGGAAAAGCTGCACCATCAACTGACCGAGGGAGGGGTAGGGCCTCAGGCAAGGTGTGGAACCTGCTGGGCAAGGTCCAGAGGGCCAGGCGCTGGGCTCTGCTCTTCCTGCGTTCTCAGTAGAGTGATGACCAAGGACAGAAAGAATCAAAGACAACCGCCAGGGTCAGCACAGGGACCCGGAGGATGGGGGTGCCACTCACCCATTTAGCCGAACTTTAGGAGGTCCTCCTAAAGGGACGGTCCTCCATTTGGAGGACACAGATGGTAAACAAGGAACAAATGAATGGCTAGATGCACCTGGCTAAGTGCTGGGGCGGGAAGGCCCTGTGGAGCCCAGCAGGAGGACTTAAGGAAGCGCTCTTGGAAGAGGCATCATTGAAGAGGGAAGGTGGCAGGTCAGGTGAGAAGCAGAATAACCAACATTGAGATGCCTAAGAGGCTACGGCAAAGCCTTGGAGGGGGAAGACAGGATGAAGCAGGATGGATTTCAGACATCAGACACAGGGCTCTCAGGGTGGCTCCAGGGCCACAGCGTGCTGGCCCGGGACTGCCCTGCGATGCCAGGGGACATCCGCAAAGGAGAGTCCAAAGTCAGGTGACCCAGAACAAGAAAATCCAGGGAAGCTGGACATCAGAGGCACTGGGATGGGGATCAGGGTGACTTGGGGCTGACCTCAAGCATGCTGAGAAACTTTATCAGGGAAGTTCCAGTGGGCAGGACAGCAGCAGAGGGGAAACTCACAGATCTGCTGGGTTCCCATAACAACCCTTTTTCCCATCTGTGGTGCTTTCCTCAAAATGGGTTTGCAAGTAAATGCAGAAAAGTAAAAAACGTGTATGTTACAACATACACCTCACAAGCATAAAGGCGTGTTCCTTTGCAGAGGGCTTAAAATAAAAATTAAAATAAAAAAAAACAAGGTCAGGATGATTATGAAATCCCGAAAGAGACCTACCCTTTCTGATTCCACAGCTCCTCCAAGGCATTTGACACACCCCCTTTAATTTTCCTCTTTCCCCCCAGGGCCCTGGACTCCCCAGTTACCCAATCAAGGCCCACGTGATACGCCCAAAGATTCCCAGCTCTTTCTCAATGGGCGTGTTTAGGAGATTATGCTCTTCCTAACTCTTACTGTGAATCTTTTCAATTTTAGATTTTTATAAAACAAGGGCAAAGTACACAAACAATCCAAATGATTATACTTACACACACACACACAGACGTACTACAGAGACAAAGATGACAAGCTGTTGAAACTGATATGTTGGCTGGCAGGCTGGGTGGGATGGCTGGGAGCATTCACTTGATGCACAGGAAGGGAAATTCGCATTCTGCCATAACCGGTTTGGCTCAGTGGATAGAGCATTCGCCTGCGGACTGCAGGGTCCCAGGTTTGATTCTGGTCAAGGGCATGTACCTGGGTTTCGGGCACATCCCCAGTAGGGGGTGTGCAGGAGGCAGCTGATCAATGTTTCTCTCTCATCGATGTTTACAACTCTCTATTTCGCTCCCTTCCGCTCTGTAAAAAAAAAAATATCAATAAAACATATTTAAAAAAAAAATTCGCATTCAGAGGGTGGTCTGCGGGTGTCAGCACGTGATGTCAGCAAGCCCATCATGCAGGTCTCACAGAAATGACGGGGCTGGTCGTGGTGACACAGGGGACCCCTGCCCTTTGGCCCTTGGCACAGGGTGAGACCTAAGAAATAATATGGTTCTTTCCAACTAAACAATTTTATGAAATACTTTTTTCAGTTTTGTAAACCATAACAAATTTTGCACTGGGAATGTTTCCAGCCATATGTTTCAACAGCAAATATATATACACACACAATGTTTTAAAAGTATTAAAAAACAACAACAACAAAAAATCCCTGTTACTTTAAGAAAATGATAAAGCCGTGAAATCCACTAATATATTTTTCAATCAGGAGACTATGTTCAGGGATTTTCTCTAAGCTGCTTTTTTTTTTTTTAAAGAGGAAATCCCAACCCACACAGCAGACAATTTGCTTTTTCTTCAAACTGACAACACTATCATTTTGTATTGGATACTGGAGAATTCCTATTACTGAATGTGCCTTTATTCTAGGGGGGAAAAGCCTAGCAAAATAATATACATGGTATTACAGAAAATAAAAATGGCGCAAGGAAGATCCAAAGTAACTGAATCCACGCGGATGACCCCAGTCTTCAGAAACGCCCTGAGGTCCCCGCCATTCCCAGAGGTGCCCTGAGCATCACCGTCCCCAAAGTCCCCCGAAGTCCTTGCAAGAGGAGGGATGACCGGCTCAAAGGCACAGCCCAGCCTTACATTTAGTCCAGTTCCTCACCCTGAGCAGTGTTTAGGACAGGGGGTTCCCTGGCAAAAGCAAAGCTCAAAGCTTCAGAATGGGCGAGATGACAGTGTCCCTAGGCAGTACCTGCAGAAAGTTCTCTCTGTGGCTGCTAAGCTTAACAGCAATCCATCCCTCCACAATCCAGAGGACTGGTGTGCAGGGAACTGCATTTACTTATTTCTGTTTGGTCTCCTGGGGCCAATTAAGGAGGGTGAGGACTCTGGGGGCGAGAATCACCTTGAACCCAGGGAGCAGCCTGGCCGCCCACGGCCAGCCCAGACTGACCTTGGCTTTCAAGGGCGGCCGGCGAGTCCTCCTCCTCGAACGGCAGCCCAGCGAAAGGGCACGGCCGCTGCTCAGACATAAAATGCTGTCATAACAGACAAATGGAAGACACTCGACAAAAGTGCCCTCAGATGCTTAGAAAAACTGAGGTCATACAAACACCGAGTCCCTGGGAACGGAATAGCCGACGCATTAATAATTCTAAAGGGATCCTGCCAGCCCGTCCGCTTCTGTACCAAGAACACATCTGACGTGAGCACTCGCAGTTGTACAGACTGAATCTCAGGATTTCAGGCTTCCATCAAAAGCTTAAGCACACGTTATTCCAAACAAGAGTCCCTCCAGGGCCAGGGTTTAGATCAGCTCAGAGTAGCCATGTTGGGCAGGTAGGGCACATAGTTGTGCCAATTCAAGCTGATCTCTAGGCGGTAAGAACCACCTGCAGGTTCAATGCATCTAAGACCCTGCTGTGGGTACGAATGGCAAGTTTGTGGGCCCCTGAGACAGAGGCCTGGGGGACGACGCAGCCCCGGATGGTGAAGGACTAGGGAGATGACTGAGGCCAGTAAACATCTCACACTCTAAGCAGGGAGCGTGAGCCAAGAAAGGCAATTCTGTCAGGAAGGGTTTTCAGAAGGTGAGATAAATGTCCTGAGTTTAAAACAGGATTTTCAAATAAACCTAAGAAGCTACCCCTTCCTCCTGCTCCATCACCTATACACCTCCTCCAGATGCAATGAGAAGATCCTTTTATAAAATGCCTTCATTTAGAGAAAAGAGGGGAGGTGAGAGAAAGGAAGAAAAAGAGCACCCTGGGACTTATTACAAATCATTTCCAATAAAGAAAAGAAAGTTCAAGTGCGTGACAAGTTAGCTACGGTCCCAGAATAACGACCCCCATGGGTTTGTGCCACTGTGCTCCCCGCCTGCAATCTGTATAGCAAATACACAACCAAAACCCTATAAAATCTCCCCATTTTGTCATCAAGATCCATGGTCTCATTCACCATCAACAACTGAAGAGCACCCTTGCCTCCCAGGTTAGACCTTCCCCACTCCTAGCACCCCTGTTCCAGTCCATGAGAAGCCTGACCAAGTTAGGGAGCAAATGGCTGGTTTTCCTCTTCAGTTTTCTAAATATATATATATATATATATTTAGAAAACTGAAGAGGAAAACCAGCCATTTGCTCCCTAACTTGGTCAGGCTTCTCATGGACTGGAACAGGGGTGCTAGGAGTGGGGAAGGTCTAACCTGGGAGGCAAGGGTGCTGGATCCTTGTCTATCACCAGCCCCCCGTGCGGCCACAGCGCCTGTCCAGGCAGAGCTCAGGCCCTCCTCGGCAGAAGGACACGGTCCCCCTGCACATCCCAAGTCCTTTCGGTCGGACTTGATCCTAAAGTCTTCTGTGGAGGCAGACACTCATTGCTACTCCTTTCCATGGCTATAACAGGGTCCTAGGGTTCCGGTAAAACAGTGCCCAAAACCGGGTGGCTTCAAACAACAGACATTGATTCTCTCACAGTTCTGGCTGCAAGTCCAAATTCCAGATGTCCGCAGGGTCGGTTCCCTCTGGAAGTTCTGAAGAGCAGGTGTTCCACGCCCTCTCCCAGCTCCGTGCTGCCAGCAGTCCTGGAGCTTCTTGGCTTGTCGACCATCCCAGGAACCTCTGCCTCCACCTTCCCACAGCGTTCTTCCTGTAAGTGTGTTTGTGTCTCTTCGGTGAGGACACCGACTATGCAGATTTAAGCGCCCAATCCAGTATACCTTCATCACAGCTTGATCACATCTACAAAGACCGTAACTTCCACGGGACTTGCACATCTTTTTGGGAGACACAATTCAACCCGCAGCGCGCACTTAGGCGAACACAGGGCGCCATGAGGAATCCAACACGGACTCCGCATGAATAAACTGCCATCACTGAACAGATTTATCTGAAAACCTCCCTGGCTGTCTCTGACTCACCGAGGTAACCGTGATACCTCAAGCAGCCATGGCCAGGTGACAGGCGTGAACACCCACCTAAGCTGCACACCTCCGCACCGGGGTAAACAGACGGTGCCAAGTGTGCCAAGACCAGGAAAAAAAAAAACCAGACCAACTAAGATTACATGTCATAAAACTCAACCACTGCTAAGAAAATAACCATCTGGCAATAAACCAAGTCTGCACAGACGGCAGGCTTGTCTAGAATGGTGGGGACAGAGGAGCAAAAGTGAAGAGAAAGCCCAGGTGTGGCCTGTCTGTGGCAGGAACTTGGGGAGGAAATATGAGGAATACTGCACATGCCCTTCGTAGCCCCCACTTTGCTGGAAATGTTTTAAGTGCTTTCTGGTAAAGGAACAACATCGTTAAGAGAAATGTACAGAGAGAAAGAAACCAATAACCTAATGTGGACAGGCCTTGCCTAAGCAATCCGGCCAGGTACACCTGTGTGCCAACAGTGCCCGCATGGCCACGCACACACCTACAATCCCATTTCCACAGGGACAGGCTACTTGGGCTGCTGTTCTCTAAACCCGGGGTCCCGTGAGCACTGAGAGAGTGCTCAGAAGAGCTGGGTCCCAACTGCTGACTACAGGACACAGGTGAGAACGAGAGACCCAGGGGGTCCCAGGGAGCCCCAAGATCCAATGTAGGCACAGCTAGTGAGTCCCTACCTATGTGACTTCATAGTTTAAGTTTTTTAAAAATAAGTTTTCATTGATTTTTTTTTCTTTTTTTGTTGTTTTCATTGGTTTTTAAAGAGAGAGGGAGGGAGGGGGATAGAGAGATAGAAACATCCATGAGAGAGAAACGTAATTGATAAGCTGCCTCCTGGCCTGCCTCCTACTGGGGATTAAGCCCACAACCTGGGCATGTGCCCTGACCTGGAATCAAACCCGTGACCTGTTGGTTCCTAGGTTGCTGCTCAACCACGGAGCCACACCAGCCTGGTTCATAGTTTTAATCACAGAGCAGGTCACTCGCAGCACAGTCCCGTGGTTCCCAGATGGAAAGGGTCTTCTGTAGAGTTAGCGTTGAGAGGATGGGGCTTCCTTCCAACTCCTGCCCAAAGCCTTTCACGAATCACACATTTATGCACAACACTGCTGCGTAAGCTGCCACATCCAGTCCTGCGCTTCGGGAAGAAATGTTCTTGGCACCCCGGTTGTCTCACGCTGATCTGGACCTTGACCTGAGGTCATCCTCTGTTTCTGACAAAAGCACGGAGTGAGGAGGAGAATATCTCTGTGGTCAGGAGTCTGGGGACCGTGAGTCTAGGCCAGTGATGGCGAACCTATGACACGCGTGTCAGAAGTGACACGCAAACTCATTTTTTTGGTTGATTTTTCTTTGTTCAATGGCATTTAAATATATAAAATAAATATCAAGAATATAATTCTTTGTTTTACTATGGTTGCAAATATCAAAACATTTCTATATGTGACATGGCACCAGAGTTAAGTTAGGGTTTTTCAAAATGCTGACACGCCGAGCTCAAAAGGTTCGCCATCACTGATCTAGGCTAACTCTAGGCTAGCTCAGCGTACAGATTAACGACTGAATAAACTCAGTGAATAAACACAATGGGCCCACACAGAAAGTTTACTGAACTGAGTGAAGAAATCTACCGTATTTGCCGGCGTATAAGACGATTTTTTGGCCCTGAAAAATATGCCTCCAAGTGGGGGGTCGTCTTATACGCCAGGTACACTTCAGATAGACTGCCCATAGTGCTTGCCCCGTGCCATAGTGGCCTCCCGATGCCCGCCCACTTCATTCCACACACCGTTCAGGCATCAGCAGCGCTGCTGGGTGTATGCTCGGCTGTTATGCGATTTTGCTGTTATGCGATTTTACCACACTCGCAAAATCGCACACAGCCGACCATACACCCAGTATGATAGCGCAAAATCACGAATCGCGATACCATACTGGGTGTATGGTTGGCTGTGTGCGATTTTGCGAGTGTGGTAAATTCGGGTTACCGTATATTTCTTTACATATGCATTGAAGATTCGCGATTTTGCGCTATCATGGTGCCTGTTAGAATGTTGAAGAGCTCGCACTTGCGCACTAGTGTTGCTAGGGACTTGCCCGGCACTTGCTCTCTACCTCTATTTGTTATCTTTCTTCTATCATTGACAGTCCCTCTAGGTTGTGGGCTGCTTGCCTGTGTTCCTGAGAAGCATCTACGGTACCAGTCTATAGAGTGTGTTTTCTTTAGTGAATTACCGGTATGTTTACCGGTAATAAACTTGCACTGTTTTATGTATATGTTTGATTACATGCAGCCTTGTGACAGTTTTCCTGCATGTCATAAGCATTTGAATATAAATTAAAATGTTAAAATCAAATCTGATATTGTTTTACCTTTTATTTGGTGTGTGGAAGGTGTGCGGAAGAGGGGGTAGTCTTATACGGCGAGTATATAACAAACTCTGTATTTTGAGTGGAAATGTTAGGGGGTCGTCTTATACGCCGGCAAATACGGTAAGGCTCAGAGAGATCCAGGAACTTGCCCAAGGTCACAGAGTTGGTTGGTGACCAGGTTGGCTCTAGAACCCAGCTTCCCTAACATCAACTTCAGCCCGCTGTGCACCACCCCAGCTGTCTCTATTAACCTCTGTGCAACAGATACCCTGTCAATCAACTCATACGAAAACCAAGAGTCAGCCACTTCTCCCCTCCCACAGCACCTTGCATAGATACTCTAAGTCATGTTGTATGCGTATTTAAGCCTCTCTCTCCTACAAGACTGGAATCGTCCTTGTTTTCCTGTTGCCTAGCACAAAGTCTGCTCATAAGCATGAGATTAACCTGCTGGGTGAATGAATGAGCTATGAGAAAGCTTCAGACACTGCACAGGAATGTATCGTTCCTTTATTACCTACTAATACTATGTCAGAGGAACAACCCCCCGTAACATAAACTGATCTCGAAGGATGGGGAGAAAAACCTTTCAAACAAGTCAAAGAACCAGAAGTAATGAATGTAGGCTTAATCAAGACAGATACGTAGGCAAGGAATCTCACAACGATCCTCCGATTATATCTGTCACCACTTCTGGGCAATCTGCATTCGCTACACATAATATCCATATCAACGAACAGAATCAGGGCCTTTGCTTGCCAGGAAGGAGCTGTGTGGAGGAGCATCAATGGTTACAGTCCTAATTAGCAGGTTAACTCAAAATAGCGTCCACAGACTCATTCAAAGACTAAAATTCAAGAACATTGTGAGTACTTAATAAAACAAATATTTGATAGAGTTGAGCAGATTTTCAAAGGTCACAAACAGAAATGATACATCGCTTATAAAAAAAGTGTACTACATTCAGTGACTCACAATAAGACACATGAAGGAAAATAGATCCCATGTCAATGGCCGCAGTCCACATCTGCCTCCGATCAATCAGAGTCCTTGAGGAGTACGTGAAGCAGTGAGATGATACAGGGGAAAAGCATCAGACAGGAGGCAGCAGAGTGGGCTCTCTGACCGGATATACGGGATTTTATCAAGTCACGTGCACTATCTGGACCTCAGATGCCTCATCTATAAAGCCACAACATCTCCTAGGACCCCAGTGAAGAGATTTCTATACCCTGTCCACAAATGAACATCTGCTCAAGTTCCCGTTAACAAAGTGACAGAACTTTGGGTATTATCTACAATGAAGTATATTCCACAGGGCAGGGGTCAAGCTCCTGTTTCGCTTGAGCCACCTTTTTCTCCAGCGGCTGTAAGACATTCTTTGGTCAGCACACTGGGTACTAAGACTTGGGTTTCCTGTCTTCCTTGTGTACTTCTTGACAAGAGGGTGGTGGTAATGGCAACACGGGAAGGAAGGAGGCAGCTGCTGGCCAGGGAAGGTGGGCAGAGGCAGGTACCTTGGCAAACCCACAGTATTACTAGTATAGTGGACTGAAAACAATTAGAGACCTGTGTCATCCTAACAAGAGAAAGCTACTCAAAGAGGATAGGCAAACCTTACTCACAGTAAACACTCAAGTGTTCCCAAAAAGCTGGCCAAAGTTTACTATAAGATACTTGAATTGGTGGCTTATGGCCTATCCATTCTCTCATAAGGTATTTCAAGGGTACCTACTAAATGCCGGGCAACATGTTCATGTAAAAATGGACAAGCTGTGCCCTGGCCAGTGTGGCTCAGTTTGTTGGAGGATCGTCCCATGCATCGAAGGATGGTGGGTTTGATTCCCAGTCAGAGCACATACTCAGGTTGCAGGTTCGATCCCCAGTCAGGCAGTGTGTGGGAGGCAACCGATCGATAATTCTCTCTCACATCCATTTCTCTCTCTCCCTTACACATACTCTCTGTCTCTCTCTCTCTCTTTCTCCCTTCCTCCCTCGCTTTCAGTCTCTCTGAAAAGCAATGGCAAAAAAATATCCTCAGATGAGGATTAAAAAAAAAAGGGGGGGGGAAGGGGGGAGAGATACTTTAATCGAATATGGACCTTCTGGGGACTCTCATTTGAACAAACCACTGCTAAATTTCTTTTTACCAGACAATCAGATAAAACAGACTAGATTTGGGATGATAGTAAAGAATCATGGGGAATTTGATTTTAGAAGTGATAACGATTCTATGGTTGTGTACGCGTTCTTATGCAGCAGGGGTACATTAGGAAATATTTGTAGCTACAACCATAAAATCACTGGGATTTGCTTTAAAATAATCCAGCAGAGGGGGCGACGAGGGGCATGAGGAGACAGCATGAAACAAGAGGGCCAGTGCTGATGTGGGCGCCTAGGATGGCTGCCTTGTCCATGATGGCCCATGATGCCGCAGAACTGAAATCTCCCACAATCAAACGTCTAAGAACGGCAAGCGTCGTAAGCCCAGCGGAAGGGTTTGGGCTTGATCCCTCTAAGCCTCGCATCTCAAAACTCACTGTTAAGAATCATTTGGGGAACTTGCTTAAATGCAGATTCCCAGGCACCACTACCAGAAATTCTCCTTCGGTAAGGCTAGGGTAAGGCCCAGAAGCCTGCATTTCTAACAAAGATTCAGAGCCACTCTTCGAGGCAAACCACTCCAGGTGAAAGGAATGACTTGGCTGTGACCAAACAGGCAGCACTGTGTTGGAAGGCGTGGAGGGGAGGTGGCCAGTGGAGGGAGGAGAGGGCAGAGGAGGCCCCTGCAGCAGTTGACAAACAATGGAGACCAGCGCAGGGGGGTTAGGGAGGAAGGGAGAGCCAGAGACATTCAGGAGGCAGAATCAGGGGCCTTGGCGCCTGACTGGTTACGGGGTTAAAGAAGGAAGCATCAGGGATGACACAAAGTGCTCCCCAAGGACCAGGTCTTACACCTCTTTGTGCCCACAAAGCACCTAGCCCAACGCCCTCCACACCCAAGAACTCAATGTGGCTGAATGAACAAAGGAATGAAATCACCTACCTGGCCCTGTTTCCTACACAGCTACAGGGTAATTATTACTGTGCTTAACTACGATGCCAAAGGGGGAGAGATGGCACCATCTGAAACAAGAAGAAGGAAAATTCTCCCCAATGCCAAAAAAAGGAGCAAAATCCACAGGGCAGAGCCGAGGGGGCGAGTCACTCATTCCATTCCTATGAATCCCAGAATGGTCGAGACATTAACAGGAAGTAGTGATATCAACAAATAAAAGCAATGGTCTGCGAAAACAGGATCATTTAAATAAAAACAACTAACTTCCCAAATTTCTCTCTTTCTCCCTCAGGAACACTCTACTTCAACCAACAGGGTAAAGGAAAAACAAAGACGTCTCAGATCTTGATTCAACATCTGGCTGTGTCGCCCTAGCAAGCCACGGAGTTTCTCTGAGCCTCAGTTTCCCCACCTGCAAAAAGAACACACTATCTGCTTTACAGTGGTTGGGAAGGGGTAAGATCACAGGTATAAACGCCTCACACAATTTCAAACAGTTCCCATTTTCACACTCAGTCTTCCCCCATATGCATCCCCACTCCCATGTCCAACCTAACCCCGATGACTCTGGTGACCTCCTCTCTCCTATCACCAACCCGCCCCCCCCACCACCCTCCGGCCACAGCTAATGAAATTCTGTCTCCTCTCCAGGGGTCCCAATTTGTGCTAACCTTTAGGGGTCTTCTCCTTTGGAGTCCCAAACCATGTAAGAGAGCCAGGGGTCAATCCCCGGACAATTGACAAATGCCACTTATAACCTGCCTGGTCTCTTTTTATCTTTGCCCCAACTACTCCAACCAGAGTTCTGTAATCTCTTTATATCTCCAGTTCCCGGCATAGAGTAATTACATTTTCCCCATGTTGACAATCACAATGCAGGGACCCGGGCTGGTATACCGTGGTTAACAAGAACCATTACCCAATTCCTTGATCTTGAAAACCAGGACAGCTTGTATTGGATAGCTGGCATCGATGCCTGTCTACAACAGGGGGCTAGAGTTCATCATTTTTGGTAATCACTCAACCCTATGATTACAGGCAATTTGAGGGCAGCTTGCAGGAAGAAGTAGCCACCGAAGAAAAACTCTGCTAGTCTGGGAACCACCAGTCCCAAATTTATGGATACGGAATGCAAGGAAGATGATGTCACCACAGAGACGACAGAGAAGCAGGAAAGGGGCTCAGGACAGTCCCAGAGTCCTCGGGTATATCATCTGTCACCTGTGAGAGATGTCCTGCAGGGACACACAGAGAAAACACTCAGAAGTTCCTTCTCATTTTTATCTTCGTGACGAAAAAATGTGTTTGAAAGACCAAAGGCTTTCCAGGAAACATTTCCGTGCAGGCATGTTTCAAGCCCAAGCCCCATCCCAGACGAAGGGACAGTCCTAGGAGCTGTCTTGATCCCGGGAACCCTGGCCCCAGGGTGACCAGGGCTGAACACCCAACCCAGGAAGTCGGTGTTTCTGTAACTATGACAAATGGTGAGGTCAACGTCGCTGGGCACTGGAGTCATCGCATTGCAGGGGGCGGCACCAACACTCCATCACAGCAAGCCAAGGGCGTGAGGGAGCAGAAATGAAGAGCCACACAGGGGAAGCCAGGCTGCAAAGAGGAGACTGGACCAGGTCCCCAGAGAAGGGCAGGGATGAGCATCCAGGTGGCCGCAGAGGGTGGAGGGAGCAGCTGCAATCACCGTGGACCCGAGACGCGCTTTGCTCCTCCTCACCACTGGCCCTGCGACTGTTTATTATGTGCTTGGGACAAGCACTCTTTTCCTTAAGCCCACGTGGAGGGGCTTTCTTTTCCTCACAACCAAATATGTCCTGAAACTAAATAAATTCCACCAGTAGATCCGTCTTCTAATCTATTTCAGCTGACAGCAGCTGCTTTTGTCTGATTTATTACCTCTGTAAGCCCTGCCTCCGGGAAAAGGGAGGGACTGCGATCTCCATGAAAGCAGGGCTGATTTTACACAGGCAGGGCCAGGGTGTGCAGCCCTACATCACGGCGCCCTACGTGATGCATCTAAACTAGTTTGGTCAGCTTATCCATTCCCTGAAAGCAGGGAAGCCACCACATCAGCAACTCCGTTGCTAAGGCAACTGCTTACTTTCCATATCAACTGCAAGCTCGTTGCCATGGAGACGCATATACAAGAAAAATTCCTCTCTCCAGCCAGGGACCAGATGGCAGGGAACTCGCAGAAGTCATGGGTTAGGTAGGGGGCTTTGCTAAACTGGATGTTTCCTGGAGTGCATTTCTCTCATCATATCGGAGATGCTGCTGGCCCTGAGCACATTTAGAAGTTACACCCTCATTACCAAAAGCAAAGGTTTGTTCTCTTCTGTTTGCAAAACACTACGGGCAGTAACTACAATAACTACAGGTAAGTTATTTTTTCAATGATTCTGAATTTCTTCCTCTAAACATAAACCTCTTGTGTTTTTATTTGCCATATTAAACATACCCCAAAATAATCCTCTAGTCAAACACTAATGGAGATACAAAAGAACTGAAATAGAAGTTTGATTTCATCTCTTTTCTGATGGAGGCTTAATCCAGAAATACTTTTTAGTTTTCACCCACTGAGCACCAATGCATCCCAGATTTAAACCTCTACTCTGACTTGTCTATTGAGCTTGAAAACGCACATATCAAACTTCCAACTTGAACATTTAAGATGTTCAAAAGCCATCTCAAATTTAACATGGTCAAAAGGGAACGTTTGCTCTAACCTCTACCCCACTTCCCAATCCACTTCTACCCATACACCTTCATCTGCGAACTCCAATCCTGGTCAAAGCCAATGTCATTTCCATCACCTCGAGCCTACCACTGAAACTAGCCCCCAAACAGATGTTTTCCCCTTTCAGTGGTTCTCAACCTTCTGGCCCTTTAAATACAGCTCCTCATGTTGTGGCCCAACCATAAAATTATTTTCGTTGCTACTTCATAACTGTAATGTTGCTACTGTTATGAATCGTAATGTAAATATCTGATATGCAGGATGGTCTTAGGCGACCCCTGTGAAAGGGTCGTTCGACCGCCAAAGGGGTCACGACCCACAGGTTGAGAACCGCTGCCTTATGTCCCTTTAAACGTCTCATTGTCCTGTCTGTAATTCACTTCCTATAAGCCTCCTTTCTGGTTCTTGGCCATTTCAAGCTATTGCCACCTCAGGGCCTTTGCATGTTTTCTCTGCCCAAGGTCTTTGCACAGCTTCATCCCTTTCATCATTAAAGACACAGCCAGTCACCTCCTCTGGGAAACCTCCCCCCACCTGCAGCCCCACGCCTCTCTAGTACACTATCTTGTTTTACTGTCTTCATTCGTGTATCACTATCTGATACATATATGAACCTACTGTTCTATAGGTGCCTCCCCTCACCCACCCTGTGCCCCCAAGGATAGGAGAGCAGCCAGGGAACTGTCACAGGTCAAAACTGCATCCCCAGCCCAGCATTCTGCAAACGTGTGTGGCGAGAATGAACCACTGCTGAAAACGACGGCAGCGGCTTCGTACTGTACATGCAGAGTCTAGTTTTTACTTGGCAAAACTAAGGCTTCTGCAGGGTCTCTCGGAATCATGGCTATGAACAGAGGTTCTTCGTTTACATAACTGCATCTATGGAAGGTTCTGGAAGGAACTCAGCATTCCGTGATGTATTCCAGGAGCACTGAGTGTGACTCTGCCTGTGCTGAGTGTTGCTCCCCTCCACAACAGCCACGACCGCGGTCAGCGGGCACGTGACCTGGCCTATCCTTCTAAAAACAAGTACGTACGTGCTGCTAGCCGACATACTGTCTAATGACATGAATTTTCTGTCTAATGACATTAGTTAAATCACCTGTCAGCCCTGCTCCTAGAGGAGGACCTTCTGTCACAGCCTTCTGGGAGGCACTTCACAGAGCTCCAATAAACGGAAGGCAACACTGAACTCAACTCGACCCCACCAGGCCCCGAGAGGAACCCTGCACACCACGCTGGGAGAAAAAAAACAGAAGGTGGGTAACTGGAGAGCCCCTCCCCCTGAGAACAGCACAGTCACTCTGCCCTATTTACTGGTCTCCTGCTGGGTTCACAAGCAAAGGTACTCAAACAAGCGTGCCAGGCGCACTCCCTGCCCCCCGGCCGCCTCCCC
>NW_006284349.1:1897126-1907361 GCF_000327345.1 Myotis davidii | reverse complement strand
CCCCCCCGCCCCAGACTTCATTTTGTTCTCGCAACTCTGTAATCTCATACAGCAAACCACCAAGTTCTTATTAAAAGAACAACTTTACACCACTCTCTATCTTCAACCATGTATTTCCTTGCTTTTCTTCTTATCATACTTGGCACAGAACACATCATCACCTCTATCAACCTATTGCTTTTGAAGATTTTTAAATGCAATTTAACCAAAATATCTTGAAGCAAACCTTAACTGAAATGTGTTTTTTTAAAAAATGGGTCTGCTTTAGTTAAGTTACTAGAGCAATTTAAAGTTCTCCCCTTCCTACCTTAGTTCCCCTACCAACTCTGCATACTCACTATTTACATAACATCCCAGGCCACATATCTCTCACCTTCCCTTTTCTCTGATACCGTTCCAGCACATCCCTTGGGTCCAGCGACATTCATCTCCGAAGTACCTAATCCTCTGTGGCAGAAAATCCCATGCTTGCTTAGTAACAGAACCAACATTGTATCTGGGATTGTTATGGGCCCAGTTAGAAGACTACCTTTCCCAGACTTCCTTGCAGCTAAGAGTCATGTGACCAAACTCTAGGCCAGTGATGGCGAAACCTATGACACTCATTTTTTTGGTTGATTTTTCTTTGTTAAGTGGCATTTAAATACATAAAATAAATATCAGAAATATAAATCTTTGTTTTACTATGGTTGCAAATATCAAAAAATTTCTATGTGTGACACGGCACCAGAGTTAAGTTAGGGTTTTTCAAAACGCTGACACGCCGAGCTCAAAAGGTTCGCCATCACTGCTCTAGGCCAATGAGATAAGAGCAGATTGTGGGGTTTCTGGAAAAACTCCTTACAACTGCAAAAATAAATAAATAAATAAATAAGACTTTTGTGTGTGTGTCTTTTCCTGCATTCTCTTTCTTGCTTCCTGTAATGGGAACAAACTAGCTGATGCCATGCTGGGCCATGAGAAGGCCTGAGAATGGAAACCAGCAATGAACAAAGGACAGTTGGGCAGAATGACAGATGGTGGGTCCCTGTTGACCAAGACCTCCTTTATGTGACAGAGCAATGCACTTCTATGTTTACTCACTATTATGTAGATTTTTCTACAACAACAGTCAAATTTCATCCTAAATAATCCATTCTTGATCTCCAGCTCATTCCCACAGTAGAAGAAATCTTTGTTAACAATTTACTCACTTGCACCCCCAAAAGGAATATCCAAAACCTGCTCCTTGCTGTCTTTCATCTCAGCTGCAAATGGCCCTCTTTGGGGAAGGGAAGCTTCCCTGACTAACCTCAAATGACACCCATCACTTACTGATCTGCTTCCTGTACTTGCGGTGGTTTGTGCTTTTTATTTTGTATCATGTCTCCTGTTTCCCTGGAATGTAAGTTCCTAAAAGGCAAGAACCAGATCTCATGTTTTATTTTAACCTTGGACATCACCAGCTAATTCTATTGAATAATAAGCAGAGGGTGCTCGAAGTCCCGGAAACTGTAAGTAATGAGATCCTGAAGGCCTACTAACATGGAAGCATTCCACAGGAACAGCCTAAGTAGACCCCTACATCAGGAAACTTCAAGCTGGTGCAGAAACAAATGTAGGCAAGGGATAAACTGTTCCAGGGACAGTGAGGTGTACTCATTGGGAAGCAGCAAGTTAAGTGAAAAATGACAAGGGTGGGAATAAGAACAAAACACGTTAAGGGTGCCTGAAGCCAAAATCTGTAAAAACAAAAGGCCTGCCTGCCTAATAAGCACAGTATCATCAAAACAAAAATTGTATTAGGCTTTAAAATATACATATCCATCGTCTGTGTCAAGTACCAAAAAATGTCCATTGGGAAGGCCGTGGAATTTTCTATAATATCTAAAACCTGCCATCACCTTGCCAAGGTTTAAGAAGAACATTAAGATGACCAAGGGCTCTGTGAGAGAATATGGAATAATCCAAATAACCCATCACTATTTGTGAAAGAAGCAAAACTCATGACTTTCAAATAGGAGGTCAGTGTGCCAATATCCTATGTTATTTACTGCAGAGAATTATCCTGCAGCTAAAGTGATTTCAAAGGGAAATCCCAAAGCCTCTTCCGCTCAACAGGGGAGGTGCTGAGAACAGTTTCTTGTTGGTCAGATATGTAGGCAGTACATCCACGAATAAGAACCTCATACTCACCCAGGTACCACAAAGCCCTGCCCAGGAGAATGCAATGTTTTCTGAACCGTTAATGCGGGGAGAGACTGGGTAGATACATCCATGAGGCCCGTGGACCCAGAAGAACCAGCTCAGGGAGGAAACAGGATCATCACCTGCCCCAGAGACCACTCTTACACACCTCATCCCGTTTTTGCATGTCCCACCATCCAACAGTACCCTGAGTTTTAGGAACTTGCTCATCAACATCAGACTAGTCTTTCTCTTTTAAAAGAAAAAAATATTTTTATTGATTTCAGGAAGAAAGGGAGAGGGAGAGAGAAATATCAATGATGAGAGAGAATCATTGATCGGCTGCCTCCTGCATGCCCCACACTGGGGATGGAGCCTGCAACCTGGGGATGTGCCTTGACCGGGAATTGAACCGTGACTTCCTGGTTCAAACATGTCAAACTTGCAGCCGGAAGACCGCAAGTTTGACATGCTTGTCCTGGTTCATAGGTCAACGCTCAACCATGGAGCCACACTGGCCGGGCAGACTGCACAGTCTTTCAAAGAGCAATGTGTGTGTGTGTGTGTTTGTTACAGTGTCAAGAGGGAAGTTGAGAAAAAGCACAGATAAAAACACACATACCTGAACCATTTATTATTCAGGTGATAAAAATAAATAAATAACTGCCCTTGACTCTCACTTATAAGTAGTCAGAGAGTGTAGTACTTGCTAATCTTATAGTCCTAACTAAGGTCTTTTTTTTTTAGGAGGTATAAGACTTAATCTCCAACTCTGAAACTCTACCTTGATTGATTCAGGCAAAGGTCCTCAATTCCATGGTTAAAAAATAAAACTCTCAAGTTCCTTCAAGAGGTAAAACCAAAAAAAGGGAGAGACAGAGATAAAACGGAAGCAAAACCATTTATTCTCCCTGACTTGCTCATTCATGAGAATATGTTCTTGATGAAATCTCAGCTCTGGAAAGAACCCAAAAGCTTCTAGCTGAGGGATTCTCAAATCTGGCCACACGTCAGAAACACCCGTGAAAACAGCTTACTAGGACCCTGAATTTCCCCAACCCACCTCACCCCCACTGAGTCGGACTCTCCAGGGAGGGGCCAAGAGACAGCCCTGGATTTTAAGAGCCACAGGTGATTCGGATGCAGTCGTACATTCCTGCGTGCCAACGTCCCAGCGACACACTTGTCCGGAAGGGTACATGTTCCAACCCTCGGGACAAGGATCATACGGGGTTCTCTGTTCTCACGGTTATGGCAAGTTTAAAACCGTGTTCTACACTTTCACATTTTTGAAAAAGCGCAATGCCTAAGTCTGTGAATACAACGTGCAAGGCTTCTCCATGCTCCCCTTTGGCTACCTTATTTCCCACCAATACTCGGGTGCACTTAGTCACTGTCAGGTGCTGCAGCTGAACCTCAGTGCGGGAGCTGCCGCCAAGTAAAATCCCCTGGGGAAAAATCAAGTTTACCTGGAAAGGTGAAGGAGGTTTCACTGGGCAACGTGTCAGGGGGAATGCCTCCCGCTTTGCTCAGCTCGCCAGGGGACAGGAAGTCCCTGGCAGGCTAGGCGTCCCAGAGTGGCCCCCAGCTACCCTCAGGGCAACCCCAGGAAAGAGGAGAAAACGGGAAAGAAACCCATACTCCTTGTTCTGTTCTCAGAGCACCACAAACCCGGGGAACAAACTCTCAGGGCAAAACTGATGGCATCTGATCAGAAACATGTCAGTGCAGGTCAGCAGCTGGCTAGGAAGCCAGAACTCAACATTTCGTAAGATTCACAATCTGAGGTCCTTCAAACCATTCCCTCTTAGCAGGTGATATCTGCATTTATTCAGAACTGTCACCCCTGGAGGGTGCATTGGGGAGAGGGTTCTCCAGGACAGACCATCCTACACCCCCGTGCCACCCTCACGGCCAGAGAGGGACCCACGCAGGCTCTGCCCGCTCTGGAGCAGCTAGCTGAACATTTCAGTGTGTTTGCTGAATGGCGCGCACCAGCAGGACTGCAAACAGCGAGACCCGGGCACGTGGCAACTTGCACAATCGTTTCTCACCAAACTAAAAGCCCTGTGCCCGACCTAAACAGTGACATGCGGCTTTGGGGGACCTGACTACCACTTTCTCCTCCACATTCTACCCTGAAATTGCTTCCTAGGGCTTTCCCTTTCTCATCACCAGGACCCACCTACGTGGGAGCTTTTAATACCAGACTTGGCCCGTTACATGAAAGCAGCGAATTTTCTCTAAGTTCAAAGAATGGTCTCCAAACACTCAACAGAATGCCCTAGCCGGTTTGGGTCAGTGGACAGAGTGTCAGCCTGCGGCCTGAAGGGTCCCGGATTAGATTCTGGGCATATGCCCAGGTTGCAGGCTCAATCCCCAGTAGGGGGAGTGCAGAGACAGCCAATCAATGATCCTCTCTCAATCATTGATGTTTCTCTCTCCCTCTCCCTTGCTCTCTGAAATTAATAAAAAACCAAAAACACAAAAACAAAAAACCACTGAACAGAGCCAAGTTTAGAGGTTGGTCTCCAAATGCCCACTCTGAGATGGGGAGGGGAGGGAAGGGGGAAGAAAAGTGGACTCCTGGGGATAACGGCAGCACCCTACAATTGTTACAGGTAGTTACAGGTGTGTGACAATAAGGCCCTGGCAAAGGATGGGCCCAGAACACAGGAAGGCTCACATAAGAACACCGCACTGAGGCATCCCCTGTACCAGAGACCAAAGGCAAAGCTCCCAGGGTCAACACCTGCCCCTCCCAGGCATCGCCCCTCCTCACACCCTGCACGCTGCCCACTCCACACTTTGAACATAAACTCTAGGTGAATAGCGTTTGCAGACAAACGTGTCCAGCAGCAGCGAGGAGAAAAATGGCTCCACCACCTCCTTATTCGTAATCTGACAAAATAGAATTTTCTCAGACTCAAGATTCTAATGGAAACAGCAAGATGTTTCTGGAGAGAAAGAGACGGTCCCAGCCCTGCACAGCAGCGGCCGACCCCGCACAATAGCGGCCCTGTGTTTGAACCTGAACTTCAAAAGGAGGGAATGCAGACCATCAGCACTATTAATGAAAAACAAAGCTGGAAAACACAGCCGCATGGTCACTGCGGAGAGAGCCAGAGAGAGCGCTTTCTGGCCACTTATTGTAACTGTGGCAGCATTACCTTTCAGCACGCCAAGGTAGATCACCATTTTCTGTTCCAACGCTCACAGCTGGCCTGCTTTCTATTGTACCTGCTCCATCGTTATGAGAAAGGCAAAGCAGATTATTAAAGCTGTTTCCTTCTAGTGGGCCACGGAGCTCAAAAGCTTTAAAACCAAACTTCAACCTTTCTTTACCTCAGTCTCTGGTGGGAACTTTACCCTGCGCTCATTTTTCCTATTCAGGGAGTTCCAAAGTTGCCAAACACTTAGGTAAACACCGGATTTCAAAAGTCACCTGGGCCCTAGCTGGTTGGCTCCGTGGATAGAGCATCAGTCCTTGGCGCTCGGGTTCAATTCCGGTCAAGGACACACACCTCGATTGCAGGCTCGATCCCCGGCCCCACGTGCCCGAGGCAGCCAATCGATTTGAGAGACACATAGATGTTTCTCTCTCTGTGTCTCCACCTCCCTTCCACTCTCTCTAAAAATATCCTCTGGTGAGAATTAACAAAACAAAACAAAAAGTCACCTGGGCAATTCATGTCTGCCTTTGTTTAGTGCATAATATGCTCAAATATGATGCCTCCCAATGTCTATTGCTGTCCGTGTGCTCCAGGGTCCCAGAGAGACTGCCCTTCTCCAAGTTCAAATTCAGAAAGAAAATTGATGCCTTTTTCCCTATCCCTTTCTGGCAATTTTCCTCAAAAATGTATTCATACACCTCATGGTTAACGGCTGCCACTTTGTGCTGTAAACCCAAACTGACCCATCCACACTGAGGGAAGAAGCAGGCAGTGTACTGCACACCACTGTTTTGTGATTATGTTCAGATGCCACAGTGGGAAAACCTCAAGTCAGCACAAACACGAAAAACAGTATTTAATTAATATGCTTAAGGAAGGGGACGTTTACAAGTAAATGAATGAAATCAAAAGTATCCATTTATAAATGCCCCTTCCGTGTGGGGACTTTACAGTCCTTAACAATTTGTTAATGGAGAGAAACTAAAAATTTTAGAAAGAAAAAGGAAACGCTCAAGTTCCAGCCACGGAGACTTACCTGACTCCTCTCTTTGTCCACCTTCTTAAAACACTTATTCAGCGACAAATTGTGTCTCACGGAGTTTTTCCACCCAGTAGGTGCATTTGCAAAATACGGGAAATGTTCCAAGATCCAGTTGTAGATATCCTTTACTGGCAGGCGCTTGGTCGGAGAGTCCTCGATGGCCATAAATATGAGGCAGCTAAAGGAGTAGGGGGGCTTGCAGTTGGGGTTCTGCCTGGCATCGTAGGGCATGTCAGAGTGGGCGGGCGACGGGGGCGTGTCATCGTCCAGGTCCTGGACGGGGCTGACGCTCCGGAGCACCGACTCCCCGAAGCTCTTCAGCAAGTTCTTGCTCTCGTGCAGCCAGTTCAGGTTGGTCAGCTCCTCATCTTCCATGGCCCCCTCTTCTAATCGGATGTCGGGCAGAGAAAAGTCGAGGTCATCGTCTTCCTGAAGGGCCTTGGAGAAGCCGCTGCCCCGGTAACACTGACTCAGCCCACGGGAGACGCTAATTCCTGAGCTTTCTGGCTTCTTACTGGGAGGCATGACTGGACCCATTTAGGTGAAGGCTCCTGGGAAACACATTCCACAGAGAAGAAGAGTCAGTGAAACCCAAACCGGAAAGGCAGCTGAATCCTCCTACTGCTTTGGTCCCCACCCGCACCCCCACCGCGGCCCCCTCTATGAACCCCCTTCCACACAGGAACACACCTCATGGCTTCTACCCCAAGGAATGCAAACCCACAATTCTACCACACAGAGATGCACAGGAAGTAAAATCCGTCTATCGTGCATACAGCGCAGAGACTGTCAACCCTCAACACATCAACACTGGAAATATCTCCAGCACCTTTAATGTGCAAACGCACCGTAAAAAGAATGGGAAAGTCCACAATGCCTTCTCCCTGGATCTACGAACACTCTCAGTAGGACCCTGGGAAAATCAGTTATTTCTTGCTGCCTCAGTTCATCTATTACACATGAACACATATACACAAGTAAAAATATTTCAAGCCTCGTGATTAAACTCTACCTAATAAGCTCAATGCACAACCCCTCTCTGTAGCTTGGGGGCATAGGACTCACTGTTAACCATTCTCAAAAAAAGAAAATGCCTCTAAGTTTAAGGCCAGTGTTTTCAGAGTTTCCATACAAGGACCATCCATCACAACGACCCCCGAATTAAAACTGTGGCCACAGTATGCATCAGTTTAATAAGTTTTATTTGATTTCTTCCCTCCCCTCCACAAGTCGTGATCAAACACTTAATTACATTTAGCTTTAATTACATTTGAATTCTGGATTCGAACTAGAGCAATAAATGCATTTAATTTAATTGGGACACTACATTCTGAATGAAAAAGTGAGGAGTGCAGGCACCACACACACAAATGGGAATATGAAAGACAAGCCATTAACTGAAATTGGGATTGGTGAAAAAAGTAGGGGAGCAAAAGGGCGGCTTCAAGAAAGAAAGGCAAATTCAACAAAAATTGCTACAGAATTCTCTTCTGCTGCCGCCCCCATTTTTGTCAATGACCTAGAACAGGGAGTAAAATATCTGATGAGAAAAGAAACTGAAGAGGTGGCGCGTCCACAAATAGAATGACCCCGGCAGATACAAAGCTGTCCGACCCCCTGGCACTCAATGTAAGATATAAAGAACAGCAAAGATAATGAAGAGAGGTCTCTCACTCCCCGTCTGGAGCGCTCAAACAATGTGTCTGTTCTATGTTTTCCCCCCACAAGTGAAAAGATCAAGCAATCTATCCAGAAAAAAAAAAAAAGAATGAATACATCAAAAGCAAAGAATATGATTACTCTACGGCTCGAAACGTCCACTGACACTACGCCTAAAACAACTGCCAGTTCAGTTGGGAAAATGGGATTCTAGAAAGCACTACACAGCCAACCCCAGGTGCCCCAGAGCCAACCCCGGGTGCACCCTCCCTCTTCCAAAAGGTGGACAAACAGAACCTGCTGATTGAAGGCCTGCGGAGAACTCTCTAGAACTGCTGTGAGATGACCAATTCCAAAGAAACTTCTACGGGCATCGAAGTCCCATGGAACAGGGCAGTTTGCATACCTCTTAGGTTCATCCATGTTATTATTTCTGTCATGTACTAGTACTAACCTGAGTAGCACATGACACATTTTAAAGAATAAGCTAGTATCTTGAGGCTTGGGGGTTTACAGAGACCAGACTGATAATGCTTTTACCTTCTTTATAAAACAATCAAAACTAGGTTTGTCTCTCTCAAAGTTTCCTCAGATCCCAATAAAAAAACGAATTTTTGGATAACTAGGATTATCCACACAGTAGAGTACGTAAGAGAACTACTACCCAGCCACTGAAGTCAACTTTAGCTGTAGACGAAAGTTTTTCGTCTCCTGAGCTTCCAAACAGGAAAATTATATCATGGCTGACAGTAATTTAATTGCATTGTTGCTATGACAACATGCTGCTCTCTTTCTTTTTAGTTTGTCAGTAGCTTCCCAAAGGAACTAACATGCTATTCTCCCTGCTTCCTTTTGTTTTAAGCAAACATTGCCAGCAATATGGTTTTCTTAGAAAAACTGTTAAGAAAACAGGGTTATGGGGTTCAGTTCCCTTGGATCATTTGCCTGTTTTTGTCTCTCCCCCGCCCATGCCCTCCAACTGTTAAGGCATCCCTATAAACCCGAATTCTATAGCCACAATATCAAGAGCTGCTGATCACTCCAGTTCCATTTTTAAAAAGTTTCCAGAAACCACAGCTGAGTTTTCCATTATTATACTCAAACTACATAATAGGCCAAATCTTTTTTTCCCCCAATTTGGGGGGGTGGGGGGTGGAGCGGGAATCTGGGATCATGTGAATCTGCAGTTAGACAAACATTTTGAATCTGCTGCCAAAAAGGTTGCTACATCATATACTCTAATAGTTATTCACTAGTGACCCCCTTACAACTTCTCAGTTTGCTATTGGTTGCATTCCCACAACTAACACACACTCTCTCTCTCTCTCTCTCTCTCTCTCTCTCTTTCTCTCTCTCTTTTTCTTTAATGACTTGTGTTTCGTTATCTTTTTTGTTTTCCAACGGAGAAAAGGTAGCAGGAAAGCTAGTTTCTTGCCCTCTCTCAGAATGTCTCCAAATAACTGACAAAACCATTACTGGCCCAGCTCTGAACAGATGTTCGAAGTGAACTTTAAAAAGTTGAGAAATCCTCCCCAAGCCTAACAGAGCAGCGAGTTGGGAGGGGGCTAAACAACCCCCACCCCTCCCCTTTCTCCGACGCGCACGCGCGCACACGCACGCGCTCCACTAGCATCTACTGTACTTGTCAAAAACATTTCAAGGGGACCTGCGGGAGCGGCGATTGGCTGCATCCTGTGTCAATCAGCGGCGTTGCCAAGCAACGGGGAAACTGCTCTTCTCCCTGCATACAGGGCAATTGGGAGCTCGCATACCTTCACTGCTGGTCAGATGTCATAAACCTTTTATTGGCTGCACCGCTGCGAACCTTAAGAACACATCAATAAAAGCCCGCCGTCCCCCAACTTCTCCAGGACCCAAGGAGGGTTTCAAAGAGGGCCGGGGTGAGGAGGAGTCGGGCCTCGGGGGGGGTCTCCGGAGACGCTCACTGCCAGTGCCAAGCCTGCACAGTTTGTGGGGGAGGGTATCTTTGTTAGGAGCCTGTTTCTCATCTTGGGGTGTCCCCTGGATCAGCACCCTCTCCCCCGCGCCCGAACGGCGGGGATCCTGTCCTCCGTGAACAATACGAACTCTGTTCCTTTCGGGCGTCTTTTTGGAAACCAAGGCAGCGGGAAAGAGCCCACACGTCGGGGCAGGAAACTCTTCGGACCGGCAACTTCCCCGCTCGGGGGCTCCCG
>NW_006284349.1:1885268-1896620 GCF_000327345.1 Myotis davidii | reverse complement strand
CTCTACCCCGGGCTCTGGCCATGCGGGCGGGCCGGCTTTGCGGCGCTGGCTACGTGTCTCCGGAACGCTACTACCCCATCCGCATACCTTACATGGCTCGAAAGTAAAAATAAAAAGAATTACGATGCGGGCGAGGCTGGCAAGGGGGAGAAGAGATTCCACTTCTCCCCAACTAAGGCGTCCTGGCGGGACTCCCGGGGCCTTCCCCAGAGCTCCCCCAGCGCCCACCTCGTGCCCGGAGAGAAAAGGCACAAAAGGAGAGAAAAGGCACAAAGGCACCGCAGTCTCAGGCCCAGGTGGCCGCTCCCCTGGTCGAGTGCAGACGCCTGTCTGCCAAGGGAGGGAGGGTGGCCATCACGGATTACAGCGCAAGAGCCCCATCCTAAAGGCCGCGCCAGTAGAGCCTCTCCAGTGGGTTGTGCTCAACGCCCGACCCACTTCTAAACCTCCAGCAAAAAGCTTCCTCTCCTTCATATTTTGAGCTCTCAAGAGCCCAACATTCACAGGGGCACCCAGCAAATAGCTCAGCAACCACTCCAAGTCTTTAGGTTCCTCCCTAAAGCATGGCCACCGGCTGCTAAAGTCACACCTAGTAGCAGCCTTGGAGAGGAGAGTCCTACAGGACACCCTGGTGGTGACATAAATAAAAATATGTTTGCACAACTCTCCCACGCAGCCAAATCAGCAGGTTGCAACACATAAGAGAAGTCCAGGTCACTCCTGCCACCCTGACCTGAACCCGACCCGAGGGAGCCATCTAAAAACTGCAGAACCACCAGTAAGAAGGCCCCAGTGACCTCCCTCAGAAACCTCTCCAGCTTGCAGTGCTTTATAACCTAGCCAAAGGGGGAGATTAAGTCTCACAGGGTGTCGGAAGGTTTTTATTGTCCTTTTCTTATTTCAAAAAAAGAAAGAACCCCCAGTCAATCTAAGAGTCATTCCCCTTAAGATGGTGGGTGGCAAGTCGTCAGCCAGGACTCTCACCACAGGCCTCCTTACTTACCAGTGCCATGGCACATCTCAACCACAAGATGATTCAGAGGTGGAGGCCGAAGGGCAGCCGGAGTTCATCAGCCCCACCCCGTTCATTACTGAGCACTGCATGTGACCTACCCTGAGCCACGAAGCAAAGGTATGAGGTCAGAGAAACAAACTAGATCATCTCTGAAGTCAGAACTGGTAACAAAGCCAGGACAGGAGCTCAGCCTCCTGCAGGTCCCACCCCTCATCAGCATATCAGTGGAGAGCTGCATCTCCCATCAAAGGAGCCAAGGGGAGAGACCTTTGTCCTCACACCTTACAGGCCAGGACAGCCCCCCCCAACCCCCAACCACACTCACACCATAGCTAGAAACCTCTTTGCATTAAGTAGAGGTGGCAGGTTATTTCCACCCCAACACGTTCCTTCTTTCTCAGAGTTCAAACTGAGAGGATGTGATCTGAAGGTCACTGCACGTGTCATTCTTTCCATGCAAGCTCTTAGCTTCCAGTGACTGAAGCAGCCATCCCAGGTGAACAAAAACTTAAAAGATGAGCAAGCCGTGGGCCAGGAGAAGCCATAAGCAGAGGGTGGAGTGTGGTGAGGTAAGCTGCCTTTTATTAGCTCGCCTTCTTCTTCTGGGTGGTGTTTGTTTTTTGTTTTTGGTTTGTTTCTCCCATTCTCAAGCATATTTCTTAAGTTCTCTCTCTGCTATTACAAATACGGCCTGAAGTGTGGACCAGCCAGGCCTGATTTGGAGGGCAGAGTACACACGTCTGTCTGCCTGCCGGTCTGTCTGTCTTAAATGGGGGGTCAGCCCTTTACTGAAAGCCAAAGGCAGGCGTAGTGTGACTTTTTTACCTTGTAATTCCATAGAATCCTGGCTCGGGGACATGCTCCCTGACAAAAGGGTGCAGGGGCCAAATTCATTTAGGAACAACCTCCTTAATTCCCCTCTTGAACTTTCAAAAAGTACCCTTGTGCCTTAGATCCTTAGAAACCTCAAAGAAACAAGTGGGACTGTTTAAAAACACCCTTAACAGCAGAATTATATGTGTGCCCCAGAACTCGCTGTGGGCAACACTTACTACCTGACTGAGGACTGGATGGGACCCTTCTGCAGCCCCATCTGGGAATGGGATGAAGAATGAGCACCCAGACTCCAGCCCGGAGAGGAATTCCTCTCGCCCTCATGTTTTGTGCCTTCTTTTCCAACATGCTTCTCTGCCCTGGAACATTAAAGCCCCTCCCCCATCGCTGATTATGTGGCCAGTATGATTATTTATGGAATGGGTCAGTGTAAAGCCCGGTGATCCTGCTCCAGGCAGTAACAACTGAATAGATGAGCAGTGAGAGCACTTGCTGCTGGTGGGAAGGCCTGAGGGACTTTCAAATATGAGGAGGAATCTGAGGCAGGCCTGGGAAGACGGTAAGTAAGAGGAGACTTGGGTCAGCCCAGGGCAAGCAGCACAGCTGGGCTGCGCAGGACTGAAAAGTCATCATCAGGTAATTTTTGTCTCCATCTCTCTCTTTCCATATTATCTTTACTGCTTCCCTCTACGGAGCTGCTCCACACTCCTCCCTGCAGCCTGGCTTCCTCTGCTCGCTTACCAAGTCCTGAGGACCTTCTGACTTTAGAATCCACCACCTTCAGACTGCCCCCGTCTTCCACAAGAGCTCAAATTCTCAGAGAAATCATCTGATTGGCTTAGCCTGAGTCAGGTGACTAATCCCTTCTGCCCACCCCCTCCAAATAGCTGAGGCAGGGGGCATGGTGGAACCATCTAGTACAACAGGACTAGGGAGGGGAGGGAGATGACTTTGGAAAGAGGGTATCTAGCTCTTCATTGTTCCGAACACTAGAAAAAATTATGTGACATGATAAAGGAGTTAGCTAAGCTATGGTGGCAATCATATTGCAATATAAACATACCAAATCAATAGGCTATGCACCTTAAACTTACACAGTGTCCTGTGTCAAGTATATGTCAATTTGATGGAGGGGGATGGGAAAGAAAGTGGAAGGGACCATGGGCCCGGGATGAATTTTAGAGGAGGAAAGGAGAAAACAAAGACCCAAAACAGGCAAAACCACTCAGAAAGCACTGCAGAACCCATACAAAAGGGAATAAAGATTATTTATTTTTAACATTTTTTTTAATTCGAGAAAATGCTAAAATATTAAAACAGTGGTTCCCTCTAAGTGGTAGAATTATGGGGTAAGATGTTTGCCTGCTTCATTCATCCTTGTCTTGTTTCCAACTTTTCTACCATGAGCACCCATTACATTTATAATGTTTTAATAAAGAAAGGAGAGTGCATTCGAGAGCAGGGATTCTCAAACTTGAGTGTGCATCAGAATTACCTGTAGGGCAATTAAAACACAGCTTGCTGGTGCCCAACCCCAGCGTTTCTGATTCAGTAGGTCTGGGCTGGGCCCTGAGAATTCACATCCCTAACCAGCTCCCAGATGATGGCTGCCTCTGCTGGTCCAGGGACTAGACCAGTGATGGCGAACCTATGACACACGTGCAGAGGTGCCGCGCGAACTCATTTTTTTGATTGATTTTTCTTTGTTAAATGGCACTTAAATATATAAAGTAAATATCAAAAACATAAGTCTTTGTTTTACTATGGTTGCAAATATCAAAAAAATTTCTATATGTGACACGGCGCCAGAGTTAAGTTGGGGTTTTTCAAAATGCTGACACGCTGAGCTCAAAAGGTTCGCCATCACTGGACTATACCTGAGACCCAGTGAATTAGAGACTAGCCAGGGAGACTGGAAAAAATGAATGCACAAGAACATTCAAAGGAAGAACCAAGAGGATCTGTCCAATGACTGAACAGGAGAAGAAAGGGAGGGAGAGATGATGGTCAAAGATAGCTCCATCGTGGGCTGACGAAGAGTCTCTGAGCTAACATGAGAATGCACTTTGTGATGGTTAAAAAACTCCTGACTTCCTTCTCTTCCGGGCAGGAGACCCAGCACCACCGCTGGGAGCCCCTCCGCCTCGTCTCGGCCAAGCATCACTTGGAGTTTCTGGCCCTCCTCTCTCGGGGTTTTCCTCTCGTGCATTCTTGGTGTTTGCGTGACAGGTCCTGAAGGGTGGCGCCTGGGAAAAGGCTTATTAGATTTCTCCAGCAGGGAATAGAGCCAGGAAGTTTATTTGAAGAGCGAAGGAGGGGTGTGTGGGAAGGGAAAGTACAGCTGAACCAGTGGAGTGAAGTGCATGAGCTCAGGTGCCCAGCCAAACCTGCACTTATCAAGTCGCCTGCCGGAGGCAAAAGGGGAATATAGAACCTGTCAACTCCTCTTTGAGCATAAACACAGTGCGAGCTGATGATCCAGAATCCAGATTAAGTCAATTCATTCCATCAACAGGTATTTATGAAGGACCTAGGTACTCCCTGCCCAGTCAGTGCATGGAGGGGACTGGGAAGGAACCAGGAGAAATAAAAGATGTGGCACTTGCCCTGAAGGATTGGGGAGACTCAGCGAGCATTTACGAAGCAACTACAAACCTACACACAGAGCCTAATGCCATCGGCCAGAGACGGCGTAGCACGGTGGCTAGCATCAGGACCTGGACTAGGTTCATATTCTCTGCCACTTACTAGCTGGGTAACATTAGTCAAGGTACTTAACTTCTTTCTAACTAGTTTCTTCATCTTAAAAAGGGGGCAGGGGAGGGAGATTAAGAGCCATACCCATTTCATAGGGTTGTGATGAAGTTTAAATAATATTGGTAAAATTCATGCCACAATGCCCCTGGCACTTAGCACTATTTTTGTTAAATAAGTAAATCAAAGGAAAAATTATTGCCATATTTGGCTGCACAACAATTTAAAATTTGTCTGTAGTACCAGCAGTCCTAAGCCAGGTTAACCAAAAGTGAGGAAACAGTTGCCATACCTAGGAAAAGGGTGAATATTTTACATTTATAACCTTTACAGCTCCACCGAGGGGAAAAAAATGATCACCCTAACGATAAAAAGGCAAATCCACAAAAAGAGAAACAAAAATGGCAATACACCCGTGAAAAGATGCTCAATTTAAGTAAAAACAAAAAGATGCAAATTGCAATTATGATCGCTCATTTCATCTATCAGGTGGGCACAGACTTAAAAAGGAGAACCAAACATTGGTGTGGGTTGTCGGGAGCTCTGGGACTCGGTACCACTCTTCAACAGGGTCCTCTGACAAAATGAATCAAAACGTAAATGAGCATAGCCATTGACACTACACTTCCAACTGCTAGGAATTCATTCCAGTTAACTTCCCCACCAGACTGCCTGCCCCCACGAGGCAGCAAGCTCCACAAAAGCAGGACACACGCCTGTTCTATTCAGCGATGCGCACAGCGCTTACCCGGAGCCTGTGCTCAACATGTGCTGAATGAATGCCCTGAAAGGCGCAACAATGTATTTAGGAGGCTGTTGGCTGGGACATTGTTTAAAAGGGTGAAAACCTGGAAATCGCAGAAATAAGAGGCTAGAGGCATCTTATTACATGGCCACCGAGCCCTAGCGTCCTGTGTCCCCTTCTGTCGCACTTTCCAGCCGTTTTAAGTGACGCTTTCCCTTTTTTGAATCACTTTCATATTCTCAAAGACTGTGCCTGTGACACAATTTGCAAACATTTCACAAAGTAAGAGTTTGGGGGGAAATAAATATGTTATCAAAGCCTTTTCCCCAAATGGAAGCATTTTGTGATCTTTTCAATCTGAAGGGACAAAATGACCCCTTTCTGAAAAGGCTGGTGCTCGGAGCATACGGGAATTGCTAAGTATGGCCAATATTATACCCTGCGCGTGGGGTCTGTTGGCTGGTTGCAGGAAGGCTTTCGATTTATAGGTTCTGAGTATCAAACGTTCTCTACAAACTCGTCTATAGGTACAAGGGTGAGAGGAGATGCTCCTGAATTAAGAATTGGGGGGAGGGGAGGGGAGGGGGACATTTACTCTCTATCTCCAGATTGCTCTTCTGTAACAACGTATGCTTGTACGAGGTCAAGTATGGCTCCATTTTACCTTTTTTTCAAATCTGATAGGAAAGTCTGTGCCCAGCTTGAGGCACTACACATGAACAGAATGATTTCTTTTTGTTGTTGTTAATCCTCACCCGAGACTATTTTTCCATGATTTTTAGGGAGAGTGGAAGAGAGAGGAAAAAACAGAGAGAAAATTCGATGTGAGAGAAACACATCGATTGGTTGTCTCCTGCACAAGCCCTGGGCCCGGGCCAGGGAAGAGCATGCAACCAAGGTAAGTGCCTGAAGCAGGGGGTCCCTCGGGGGTGAGGACAACGGAGCCCCAACGCGCTAGAGCGTCTGCACGCACGACTCCGGAGACGAGGTTCAGTGACGCAGATCCGTTTTATTGTGGAACTACAGGGGTATATATATAGCATGAGGGGACCAATCAGAGGGAGACACGTTGCTACAGGCGGCCAATGGCTGAAAGGCTGGAGTACTGTGCACGTGGCTCTAGGAGTTCGTTCAGGCGGGCTTGCTACTTCCTGGTGTGCCGAGGAAGCATGTCATGGTGGAGTGTGCTCACACCATTGCATCAGCCGCAGCCCTGAGACATACTTCCCGAGCTCTACGTACAAGTGCCCTTGACCAGAATCGAACCTGGGACCCTTTGGTCCACAGGCTGTCGTTCTATCCACTGAGCCAAACCAGCTAGGGCTGGCCAGAACTATTTCTGCTCCTCCTGCCTTCCCGGGGATACTCCCTGTCGTCAGGAGCTTACCCCACAAGAGGCTACCACTCTGAGCTCTTGGACTCCATCATCTCTAGCCAAGTCTTGTTATTCGTGGTAGCTGTGTTCTAGGGCCTCCGTAAAACAATGAATTAGCAAGGACTGAGCCATGGCTCCTAGAGGAAATACAGGGTTCGGTTCCCGAGCGGCGGTCACATTTCCGTGAACTGATCAATACACAGCTGTATTTTCTCTGTTTCCGTTTAAAGACACCTTATTTAACATAAAATGTGGAGGCTTTAACACTGAACTTGCAGCCAGCAGCACTATTAACTCACACCCAAACAAAGCTCACCTAACACATGTATTTCCCACAAGGCAGTCCACCTGGGCATGCTTAGAACTCTGAACAACACTTTAGCGCTACGACCGGGGCCATTGTAAACAGTAACACCACCAACAAAAAGCACAAAACACGGACTAAACAGGCCACAGAAAGGACACCTGTTCCTTAAGGGGGGAGAGCAGGGTGGAGAGAGGGGGTCACGGGGGGAAAACAAACAAGTGGACATCTGTAATACTTTTAACAATAAAGATAAATAAAATAAAATAAAATAAAATAAAGGACACCTCTTTACAGTGTGAGAGCTGAAACAAGAAGCCAGGTCATCGCTTTGCTCAACTTCAGCCGGGAATGTGTATGAATTGGGCAACTCAAATTTCTGTCACTCTCCACATGTCCACATGACCATGAAAGCACCGCGAGCACTGATTTGGGGGTTGAAATAAATTTCAGCAAGTTTGCAAATATGCAGACAGGGGATCTGTGACGAATGAGATCAACAGTTTTAAACGACACTTAAAGAGCAGTGCCAGTCAGTAGTCTAAGGCTGCATTCGTTTCAGCCTTGTGTTAACATGTGATGTATTATTATGCTCATGTTTTAAATGAGGAACCTGAGGGATTTAGCCACCTGCCCACGGGCACACAGTTGGTAAGTGATGGGGCTGGGATTTGAATACACACTGTCTGGGTTTGGAGCCGCATTCCAGGCAGCAACCAAGGGAAGTTCAGTTCAATCCAGAGCATCTGGCCTCTCAGAGAACTTCCCGGGGCTCAAGGACCTGAAGGACAGGAGCAGTGGGGCTCCAGGGAGGAAAACCTGTGACCAGGAAATAAAGTAGGAGGACGGAAAAGAGGACCTTTAAACTGAATGAAAGGGTACTGCTTGCAAAAACGAACCAGAACACGAAGTTCAGCTTCTATGTCATAATCAATATGGTATAGTGTATCTTTCTAATAAAAAATAAATCATCCAGAGACTGAGTGTCAAACAGACTGTAAGTGCCTCGAGAGGCAAGGACCCTGTCTTATATTTCTCTCTTGCTCATGGCAAATGACACAGTAGTAATAAAAAATATGGATTTTGCCCTGGCTGGTGTGGCTCAGTCGATTGGGCATTGTCCTGCGCACCAAAAGGTTGCCAGTTCAATTCCCGGTCAGGGCATATGCCCAGATTATGAGCCCAATCCCTAGCACGGGGCTTGTAGGAGGCAGCCTATGCATGTTTCCTTATCACATTGATGTTTCTCTCTCTCTCTCCTTCTCCCTTCCTCTCTCTAAAAGTCAATTTTTAAAACTATCGATCACTTAATGGGAAAATAAAATGCTTCTCTTCATCCCTCTCCCAATCTGGTCTCTAATAACTGTTCAGATGAGTCAAAAGAAAAGTGGCATCGTCCACCTTTCCCTCCTCTGGAGTTTGTAAGAGCTTTTATTGTGGTCCTCCCTTCAGTGAGTACACCAAGTACCACGGTCACATGGGTCTCAGCGGCCAGAGTCTTAACCAGGCCAAGGAATGACTTCCCTGCTCGTTCTTTTTCAGAGGGATCTGAAAGAAAACAATCAGTTCGTCTCTTTAAGTCTGTCTCTTTCAAAGAAGGTGAAAGCCCCCAATTTGCTGAACTCTCTGGGAAACAGTACATAGGTTAAAATATCACCCACCTATTTCCCTGCCGTACCAAATTCTTTTGGGGACATTAGCCACTTATTCAACTTCTTACAACAGCCAAACCTGAAGAGTTTTTCCTCTGTTGGGTAGTGACATTCACCAACACTTGGTCTTGAAACCCCACTCCTCCCAAAACCAGCATCTCTTGTGCCTAAATTTAATGCTGTGACTCAGGTGCAGGCATGAGAGCACGTGAGCCCCCTGTCTCAGAGTGTGGGGGCTGGAAAGGAAGTAGCCGGGTGGATTGCTGTCTTTCTGTAGGTGCAAGCCACCACCTCATTTCTCTGTACCCAGACATGTGACTCTGACTGGCTTCAACGTTTTGGCCCCCAAACAACCAGGCGTCCTTTTTAAGTTGGCATGTTTTCCACGGAGGAATATTGAGCATCTTTTCTACATGCCTCACACAATGCTAGGCCAGCTGTCTAACAATATGGATCCCGGAAGGGGGTGCTGCCCACGTTGGGGACAGCAGGCAGCCGCTAGTGCCTGTTGCTCACAGCAAACGTCAAAAAGCCCTCAGAACAGGGGGTCCAGGCAGTTGGCTGAGATGCCCCCGGCAAGTATCCATGCACCAGGAGTGCCACCAGAGGCTGCCCGAAGGCCAAGGTGGGCATGCCCGCGTCCTGGAGAGCGGATGTGAGAGCTCTCGGAGGCTGCCCAGGCCCCGTTAAAAGGGAAGCATGAACCTCATGACATCAGTTCCAAAGATATGCCACCTGCTAGTGTCATGCCCAGGCTCGTCTTCCCACCTACTAGCCTCCCAGGCAAGTCTCCAAGGGCCTGGTGAGCAGGCAGCTGCAACATTTTGTTGCCTCTGATTGATTTGGACTGGGAAGACCTAGAGGGGGGAAAGAATGGCCATTCTCAATGATCTGGACCCCTGAGCCGCCTGGGGTCCTGAAAAATCATCTTGTCAACCCCTCGTAGGTGTTCTTTGGCCAGGAAATCTAGCCGGGCAGATTGGCTGGAGTAAATTTCTTCATCCACACGCACTCACATTACATGGATGTCCAGGACAGTAACAACGCAAGTCCACCCCGACACAGACTTCTCCCTCCAAACCCCAACGCCATCCCCTTGTCTGAAATGCCTGCCACCGTGTGAGAGCCTGGTTCCGCCCGCTCAGGCACACTCCCCAGCTCGCTGCTTTTGAGTAAGTTGAATATCAAACAAAGGGCATAATACCCAGCAGTTGCTGAAAAAGCTCACTCCGTCCACTTTCTTCTCTCTGGCAGACGCAACTGAAAGATTTTTTTTTTTAAGCCCCGAAAAACTTCTCATTTAAACATGGGGTGCAAAAAGCCTGTGCAACGTGAGCATCCCTGGGCCCGCAGGGGGACAGAAAAGGGGGAGGGGGGGCCTTCAATGAAATACAAAAGCCACGCAGACCTGGAGCGGAGCAGGCTGCCTGCAACAAGGCAGCCAACTGCCAAACTGTCATTTTGCTCGGCGGCTGAACAGAAGGCTCGAGTAATGACAACCACAAAACTCATTTAAAGTCTGAAAAGGTGACTAATGAGCTCATTCATGCTGGCTATAAATTATTCACTGCAACACTGATCCCACTCAAGACAAACAGTAAAGTAAACTTTAAACACAGACCACGGCGGCCTCCTCCAAAGAGGAACGAGTTATGTCTGTAAAACTTTTCACAATGAGAGGGATCCTTGTCTCTCCCCGGTCTATTGTCACATTCACTCTTCTGTTTACTTTTTTTTACTGCCTTTAATCAAGTTTAAGCAGACACAGCTGTTACACATTTATTTCTCTGTGGAGGGTTTTGTGTGTTTTTTTTTTCCTTTTCCATTAGTTATGACGAGCAATCATGATGCTCTAAAAATAGCAGCAAATTATATTCTCTAGAAATTGAAGGCTGACCTTAACACGAAGCCCAGGTCTTCGGAAAGAATACTCAGACACACGTGTCGGCTGAGTGGCGGCGCCGGACAAAGGAGAAACCAAAGTGCAAGACATTTTCCTCTCTCGGAGAGGTTTTCAATTTGCTTCCGAATTTCCTTTCGGTTCCAGCGGAAAACGTGTTGCTTCCAAACCTTGCAGTACAGAACCTGCTCCCCATGCTTATGTTTTCATTAAGATTTTCGTGAGCACGCCCGAGCGTTAACGGAATAAAAAGAGAAGTGTCTCCGTTGGGCTTGTCGGCACAGACGAGCCCAGCAGCAGGTTTGTTGAAAACCCACCACCATTTGCTGCCGACACTTGCAGTTTCCTGTTTAATATTAAATAAAGAAGCTTAGCTCTTCTGTGTCTATACACTGTGCTATTTGCTACGGCTGCCGCTCCTAAAAGCATTGGGACTGTAGGGAACAAGTCCCCTGTTTTTCAAACCTTTATTTTATCTGTTTCCAAGATAGAGGGAGAATTAAGACTTTCAAATCTGATAGATTTTTTTTTTCTTCTTAAAAATAGTCCCCGAGTAAGTACTTACATTCGCTCTTGGTCAGATCGCTGAACATTATGTCTTTTTAAACTGCTTTGAATACTTTGAGAAGGAGCCACAGAAAAGCCGCAGAAAACTCATGTTCAAAAACCGCCAGATGGAGGTTCTGAGTAACCAAAAGTGAAAGCAGAAAGGTCTCAGGCTGAGTTGTGCCCAGTACACACCTCGAGATTAGGGGGGTGGGGGTAGGGGTGGG
>NW_006284349.1:1881178-1885235 GCF_000327345.1 Myotis davidii | reverse complement strand
GGGAGGAGTTGGGGGGGGGGGGTGGTCTTGAGCCTGGGACTCTTGCCTGACATGAGAAATAAAGCATGGAGGGCTTTAACTTCAACATGAGACAGGCCAAGCGCCGGCTCCATTTAAGGAAAACCTTCCACGTTGCTCTCAGCGTCTCGCACACGAGGGAAAGACTTGTCCAGCTCTCTCTGTGTCTGAAATGCAAAGCAATTTTTCCTCTGAGAGGAGAAAGAGGAGTCCTGCAATATTTATAGTACAGTGCTTTGCCACCTACCAACAGCAATCTGGTTGGTCTTCACCTGTTCAGCATGGTTTTTTGTATTGCTGTTTTTAAAAAATATATTTTTGTTGATTTCAGAGAGAAGAAGGGATGGGGATAGAAAGAAACATCAATGATGAGAAAGAATCATTGAGCGGCTGCCTCCTGCACGCCCCCTAGTGGAGACTGAGCCTACAGCCTGGGCATGTGCCCTTGACCGGAATCGAACCCCGGATCCTTCATTCCCAGGCTGATGCTCTATCCACTGAGCAAACTAGCGAGGGCTAGCATGTTTTTTTAATGCACATTTCTGTACCTAGTAAATAGCCATTCTTTCGGTTCTCTGTGCAAGAGTCCTTGTAGAGGTGTGTGTGTGTGTGTGTGTGTGTGTGTGTGTGTGAGAGAGAGAGAGAGAGAGAGAGAGAGAGAGAGATATCAATCAACATGTAAAAACCAACACCAACCAAAGGAAGGGTCAAGTCTAAAATGACATCCCATGTAAGTCTCAGCTGCTCGGCACTCCCACCAACCAGTTCCCTGTCCCCTCTCTGTGGACGGTGTGGACAAAATACTGCTTTGAGACTGAGCCACAAGGGGGTCCTTCCTGGTAACGTGCCTGACAGACAGAGTCTACCTCTCCCTTCATGGGAGGGGCACCTGGCTTGTCTTGAGATGGTCCTAATCCCATCCTTCTCCTCATCTTCTTGAGGAGATGATCAAAGATAATGTCGGTTTGGCCTGAAGAGGTTCAGCCCAAACAGTGATCACAGAGTACCCCATTTACTTCACTCCGAAGAATCACAAGGCATTCATAACAAAAGCTCTCCGAGGCTTCCTCCGTGCCGGGCACCATGCCAAGGGCTTTCCCTGCATTATTCATGTTATCCTCCAGGACACAGGTGCTGTCATCCTCTTTTACAGATGAGGACACTAAGGCTTAAGGAGATGAAGTCATTGCCAGCGGGTTGACAATTGGTGCTCGCCACGGTGAAATGAAAAGTTAAGACCCCACATCTTTCAGCCTGCAGAGCCCACCCTCTTAATCACTACACTCTCCTATCTATTTACTAGAGGCTCAGTGCACGAATTCGTGCTCAGGTGGGGTCCCTCGGCCTGGCCAGTGATCACGGCGATGGGGGCCGTCTCGCCCAGTCCCCATCGGAACTATCGGGGCCGGCCGGCCAGGAAGGGACCACGGGGGTGGGGGGGGGGGGCGACTCCAGAGCATGTCCAGCCCTCTGGCCCAGTCCCGGTCGGCCAGACCCCAGCAGCAAGCTAACCTACCAGTCAGAGCATCTGCCCCCTGATGGTCAGTGCACGTCATAGCCACTGGTTGAGCAGTCACTGAACAGTTGACCGATGGGTCAAACACTTAGCATATTACACTTTTATTATATAGGATGCTCCCCAAGACTCATTTCCAAAATCGCAGATGAAACTTGCTGCTTACAATCTACCTCTTGGGCATCTTTGTCAGTTTTTTGGGTTTATTTGTATATTGTTGTTTTTTACTTGATTTGAGAGAGAGGAAGAAATTTGTTGTTCCACTTATATGTGCATTCATTAGTTTATTCCTGCATGTGCCCTGACTGGGAATCAAACCTGCAACCATGGTGTATCAGGACAACACTCTAACCAACTGAGCTACCCAGCCAGGACTATGTTTGGTTTTTACTTATCATGTTTCAAATGGGCCAATAACTGTAGACACCCTCTCTACTCCCACAGGCTCAGCTCCAGATGCTCACACAGAAATGGACACCATTCACTGAAGGGACAAACATATCTACAAATTACCCAAATACCCAGGGCAATGGGCACACACCAGCACTCTGCTCCTGTCTGAAATGTAAAACACAAAGATTTGGGGGGTGAGGGGAACTCGTGACAGTTGGCAACTCCAGAGCCCAGGCCTGAACTCCAAGCCTGTCCCCACCACCTCCCATCTGGACAGACCCTCTGGAGGAACAGGCAGCTATGAAGGTGCCTACAGAACAATCTACTCTGTCTCCAATCCTCACCCCACTCTCCCCCAACCCAACAAAGAAACCCTTTCTCAATCCTACAGCCACAGGGACAAAGATCTATGGTTTCATTTCAAGTTAATGCCTCCAAAGCGCAAACATCGGACTAGAAAACAATTTCAAACTATTTCTTTCACACTTTGCCCACAGAGTTAGCTGGTTGTCTGCCAGTTCGGAAACACCACTGACCACCACACTAGAACTATTTTCCAAAAACTTTATTATAGAGAATTTGGTCAGGGCCCAGATCAACCTTGGCCAACTCGATAAATATGTTAAAAATTTTGCCACAGTGAAATATACCGACTGCACTACTAATGTGATTAACTTTTTCCCTAATATAGTGGACAGGAAGAGAAAACTCCCCTACAAAGGCAGCCCAGTGCCCCAGGAGTGCTCCGGAGTCTTCCCACAGCCCGTGCGCTGGCCATGGAGAGGAGACAGGCTCCCTCAGCTCACCGCCACCTCCAGCACCCATGTCATCTTCACACCCATGGCACAACCAAACCCATGTGGGTACCAAGGCCAAGGAGTCCGTTCCCTTGTGACCCACCCCCCAGATGCTTCCTTGAAAGATTTCCTCGTCTCAAGACTAGCCAAAGGCTCCGTAAAAAGTGGACGAAGCAGAAAGCTGAGGTCGGTGGTTTCATTCCCGAGAAACCCTCAGCTGTCCACAGGGATCGGATTCCGCTGCCTTTCCGAGTCCCCCTGTGGCTTCTCCCCACACCAGCTCCCTGAGACCACATCAAACCTCTCTTGGCATCTTGGCGACACCAGCAGCATAGCAGAACCTCTAATGGTTATGGTAAGAAAAATAAGCCCAGCTCAGACCTTCCGGCGACATGCGCTGTCCGAGCGGGTTTTATTCACCTGTCCGTGGCTTCTCCCTCACAACCTCCATTGCTCATTTTTCCTAGATCAAAATCTACAACTCACGGGCAGGCAGAAAGGCACGCAGGCTGACTGCCCTGACATCATTCGATCTCAACAGAGCTATCTGTTCACTAATTCCATTCTTAGCTTGACAACACTGGCCGGCAAAGGTTTGTTTCTTCACTACAAAAACCAAATACTATGAAAAGGAAAAGAAAATCTGAAAGGTTACCTGTAGGAAGGACTTGACTGATGGTGTCGGACAAAGCCCTAATTTAATGAGGCGGTTGAGGCCCAGGGGAGTGACTCAGGACCCCATATCAGAATGTGCTGGTAATTTCCTCTCCAGTGTCTACTCTTCTCCTCTCCCTTCCCAACACCCCCTCACACACACACTCCGCATTCTCAGCCTGGTGGTGTGGGTGGAAGTGACCCCATCGCCAGCTCCAGAGGCCCTGGACTGGTGCTGGTCCAGCTAGGACTTCATGCACCAGCCGACACATTTCCTCTGTTGTTTAGACACTGGATTGGCTTTTCTGTCACTTGCAACCCAAAGCATCCCAACAGATGCCCACATAGAGTTACTGGCAGATCCGACTTCTTAACTGCCTACCCGGGGTGTCTGCCAGAGTAGTCTTTAACAGCCCAAAACAGAGAACCATGTTTCAACAAATTTAGTGGCTGGACTTGATAAGAATAAAAAGATTTGGGTGAAAAATATGAAATTAAATATTATCATTGTGCACTTGAAACGTGTGGCTTAATGTGTCAAGGTGACTAGAGTAGCAGAGTATTCTTGCCCTGGCAGGTGTGGCTCAGTTGGTTGGCGCACCATCCTGTACACCAAAAGGTGGCAGGTTCAATTCTCTGTCAGGGCACATACCCAGGTTGCGGTTTTGATCCCTGTTTG
>NW_006284349.1:1875603-1881097 GCF_000327345.1 Myotis davidii | reverse complement strand
CTCAAATCAGTAAAAAAAAAAATAAAATTGAGAGTATTATTGATAAATGGGATTTAACTATAGAATCCAAATGCTAATGGGCCTGTTTAGAAGATGACTCACACTTAGGTCTCAGAGCTTGACCAGCAACTGGAGGAACAATGTCCCAGCTTTATGTCCCCAAGTGCTTCAGCCCCAGACTGGGTGGTGGTGATAGGGGGTGAAGATGGTCATAATGGCCATGGTTACTGCAGCCTGCACTGCCCAGTGATAAAAAGTGATAAAGAAACAGGCCCCAGGAGGAGGCATGTTGCCCCCAGGACAGCCCACGGAGATTGAATGGGAATCCAGCCCCTTCCAGGAATGTGACTAAACCAACCTGGACTTTCCTTATCACCACAAGTGAGGTAATCTGCCCGATAAGACCCCTGCCTGCTCCCAAAGGTGCCCTGGCCTAAAACAATCCTCCCTTTTCTTTTGCTAGTAACTTTCTGCCTATAAAAAATCTTCCACTTTGTACAGCTTCTGGGGGCTCCCTTCTGTTGCTAGATGGGGTGCTGCCCGATTCATGAATCGTTTAATAAAGCCAATGAGACTTTCAAATGTACTCCGCTGAATTTTGTGTGTTTGTTTAGCAGTAGTTATTTCATGAAGACGCGGAGCTGTGTTTTATCTGCTTTATGTCCTCAAGTGCTTCCAAAGAGCCATGCGGGCTAGGTTTGACCGAAGTAGTTAACAAAGGATATTGAATGACCAACTTGCACAAATTTAACTAATTTAAGAAGATATCTAGTGTCAATGAGAATACATTTCTTTAGCAATTCTAAAAGTATAAAATTAAAAAGACGAGTGTCAATACATTCAATAAAATATGGCCCAGTTAATGTTTATTGAGTACTCATAGGAAAACTTGCCATGAAATACTGAAGCGTAAACCTCAGCCCCCTCCCTCACACAGGCCCCTTCCACGGCCCTGGGAAGGACCCCAGAAATGTGTTGAAGGAGCACCTTCAATACTTAGATTAGACACTGAACACACACAACAAACACCTTAACATGCCCTGAACTCTTATATGAAATGAGAAAGGCTTCCCCAAATTTGACAATCCTAAAAATGCACATGACATTATCAATAACCAGTGATGAAGCTAAAGAATTTTTTCCTAAACTATCAGAAATAAAAAACAAATCCCAACCAATCATACTAGAAGAGTAAGTGCATTATCTTGCTATTCTCTCGAGAGAAAATGGCATTCCACAATCACTGTCACGTTCAGAAATGAGCAAAGAGTACACAGCCCAAAAAATGTAGGGGAAAAGTAATGCAGACATACATGAAACAGCTGATTAATAATAATATTCGGTTATTCTGGGGCGGATTTTGAGATGCCTGGGATGCCGGCTTTTTAATGACACACTGTTTTCTTTCATCATTTGAAACAAATGCTTACTGCTACACTTCATTTTCTATTTGCAATTTCTTTTCTTAAAGACTCCCTCCCCCAAACTAAATCGGCTTCAGGCCACACAAAGCTGGCACCCACCGCTGGTGTGCCAGGCTCCTCGCTCTTCGTGGACGATCTGTCTGCCAACAGCAGTGTGAGGCGGGTTCTACTGTCCCCACTGTACAGGTGAGGGATCTGGGCCTCAAGTTGTTCCGAGACAACCTGCCAGAGGTGACCCAGCTAACAAGTGCAGAGCTGGCCCTGACTCAGCAGCTTGATCCAAAGGGCTCCCAGCCAGGGTCCCATCCTGCCTTACCAGCCCTGCTTCTGGGCCTGCCCACCGCAGTAAAGGAAGGGTCACCCGCTCCCTGAGTGTGCCTTCCTGGTCTCCGGCTGCCGCATCGGCTTCGGGGAAGGGCTGCGAGAAGGGGCATCTCAAACCCACCCACAGGGGAGGGAAGGGGGGCGAGCCCTGTCTCAGTTCCTGCAGGGCTGAGGGTCCCACCCCTCAGTGGGCGGGTGGGACTCTGCCCAGGCTCACCTTTTAGGTCCACATGTCCAAGCCTCAGTGAGGAATGAACACTGGCTGCTTTAGGGAGGAACTCGGGGAGAGAGGACTGGGCACCCGTCTGACAGCAGAACAGGACGCCTTGAATTCAGTGTGAGAGCACAGCTCTCTTCCCTCCGCAATCCAGTCCCACCCCAGGCTCAGTCATCCCTCCCCTCAATTCAGAGCTACTGTGTCGTCCACTGGACGCAGAAGGCTCCGTGGGAGGGAACTCTGTGGACTCAGTTTTGTGTCTGAGGAAGTGGGCCCCTCCTCCGGGGGCCCTCCTGAGCCCTCTTCCATCCGTCTTCCCGGCACACAGGACTGGACCTGCTCTGTTCTGGTGCCACTCATTTTATGTTGTAAACGATGAAATTGCAGGGTGATATGTGACTTACCTTCTTGGAGCAGTGAGCAGCCCAGCCAAGAGGAGCCGAGGGAACCAGTGGGACCAAAGGCCTCTGACTTTACGGTGAAAACAGTCCCGGGAGATGACCAGCGCCGCCCGCTCTGAATCAACCCGCAGCCTCCGCTCTGCCCTAGGCGTCCCTGGGCCAAAGCAGAAAAGGCCTCCCATCCAGATGGGAGTATAGATATGCAAAGTTCCAGAGAGAGGCCGCCCAGTTCCCACTGAGTTGTAGACGGCGTTAACATATGTAAAGAACTAAAGCTTCCCCTTGAAGCAGGGGTGGGGGCTGAGGTGGGCAGGGGCCAGGATGCTGGAGGCTCCTACAAATTTCACAAAGGTGAAACCTCTTCCAGGTGCTCTGGCAGCATTGACCTTGGCCTTGAGGTTGGGGTCTCGGCGACAATGGCATGTGTGACACAGGGGGCTATGACCGGTTGGCTTTCCCAATGCCACTCAACAGTCAAACCATCCAACCTTCCCTCCCCCACTCCCAAGTTCACCAAACCACTTCCGGGCAGTAATATTCCTCACGTTAAATTAATGCCTGTGCTTTCTGATTTGCCACACCTGTCCTGTGAGATTAGTTAACAAACGGGAAACAGGGCTGCTCCCCTGAGCGGAAAGTGAAGTCCCCCGGGGAGTTCTTCATCTCACCCAATACTGCTGTTGGCTATCAAGACCCACCGGGACCCCCTATCTTCTGAGCAAACTAAACAGCAGAGTCCTGCCCGGCAGACGGTTAAGTCCTAGAAATATTTGTCAAAAAAGTGGATGAATGAGGGACCCATCCATCTGCTATAAAAAACAATAAATGCATTAGAAAGAATACACTCACACTTTTGACTGCCACACCATCCATTGAAAAGATGAGAGGCTGGACATCAGCATTGTTAGCCCCACAGGCTGTGTGCAGCCCCGGTCAAGCTGTGAGAGTATGGGCAAGTCATGTGACCTGTTGGTGCCTTGCTGTCCTCACCTGTAAAATGGGTGTGTAATCTACTTATTTCATAGGGCTGCTAGGAAGATTAATAATAAATTGGCACATGTAGAGTACCACAGGTTCAATGTTTACTATCCTATATAATATGCAAGTTAACACTCACGCCGTCACAAGATGGCTGCACCCACAGCGGAGATGGGGTTCCCATAATAAGCTGTAATGAGCGATCAGCAGGGACCTGAGGCTGCGTGGCACCAGGCCGGGGGACCTCAGGCCACACCCCCTGCCTGATGGGGGTTGACAGGGGACCTCAAAGTGCGCCCTGCCCCCCCCCCCCCGCCCAGGGGGGCCTGATGGGGACCTCAGACTGCACCCCCCGCCTGGCAGGGCTTGACAGGGGACCTCAGGCTGCGCCACCCCCCGGCCCTGGTGCCAGGTCAGGGGACCTGAGGCCGTGCCCCCAAACCACATCACTGGGCTGGGGGACCTGAGGCTGTGCCCCCTGCCCAGCGCCGGGCCAGGGGACCTGAGGCTGCACCCCCCCACACCCAGCAGGGCTTGACAGAGGTGTGGCCAGCTGGGTCTGGGTCTCATGCGATTTCAAGGCACGCGCGGATGGGTGGGGACTTGACTCTGGGTCCCACAGTGCACCCCAGACTCTGACAAGAGGAAGATTTTCATATACATTTTACTAATTTTCTTTTATCCCTGACATTTCTATTATAGAGAAAGGGCAAATAGCAATATTAAAATATTTCCTCTAATTAATTCCCTTTTTATGTGCATGAATTTTGTGCACTGGGCCACTAGTCATTATATAAAATCTAAAGAGATTTATAATAGAACAAGAGTTGAGAGCCAACTGAAAGAATTATGTACTCATTATTTACATTAATTTTGCCTATAACTGGTCTAATTTCTCCTAAGCAGAACAATTAAAGCTTTCCTTCTTTCTTTCTTTCTTTATATAGTTTAAACTATAATAAAACAAACAAAAACAAACCAAAAACACTGAAATTCTTTCCTGGAATTAATTAGGATTTCTTGATCGTTTCCACAACTCCTTGAAGACCCTGAACAATTCTTCTGGTCTTGATCCAGATCCCGACCCTGAGCTGTCTCTGTTGAAAGAGCAAACAGCTCTGGCTCTGGGAACGGGGAACTGGAATCAACTTGCCCGACCTTAATGACAAGACACTCGGATTCCAGCCCCGTTCTAGGAAACGGCCCTGAGAGAATGTGAACATTCCTGGCAGGAGTGGGGGTCAAACACATGGATAATTTGTTTTTCGAGACGTTTGGTTTTCAAACCTACCTGCTCCCTGGGGGACAGGTATCGCCTCTCTTCTAACACCTCCCTAGGAAGCCCCTCCATGCAGAGGAACCCCATCACTCCCAGCCCTCTGCACCCACGGAAACGCTCCTGCTGCGGACAAGGTCACCATCTGGGAACTCGAAGTAACGCTTTTGTCACAATTCTGACTTTTCTGGAGGTCCACATTCAGATGTGAGAAATGGGACAGCCTGCGGACTGCAGGCAGACTTTGGCCGTGATGGAACAGTCTAGCTGTGCGGGGGTGATGTTGCAACTCTGCCTCTCACCGGTAGAAGAGACACCAGGCTGGTTACTGCCTGAGTGCTCCGCAGCCTCCTTGGAGACCAATGCCCACAGCCATGGGACGACTGCTGTCTACTGCAGATTCCGTGCACAATTGTTTAAACATCCGCAACCTCCCACATTCATCTTGAATAGCCACTCTTCCCAGACATGGATGTAATTGATGCATTAGCCTATATCCAACAGCAGGGTCTGCTCAAACTGAAAATTCCTATGGCTAACATGACTTTCCAACCCAACATCAGGAACAGAGAGAAAGAAACCTTCTAACCTAGGGGATCAGCCAATTACAACCTGCAGGCCAAGTCCAGCCTGCTGCCTGCCTGTTTTTATAAATAAAGTTTTATTGGAACATAGCCACACCCATTAGTTTCTGGCCTGTCTGCAGCTGCTTCTGCGCTACAATGGCAGCATCGAGCACTTGCGATAGAGATCGCGTAGCCGGCGGAGCCCAACATGCTGACATTCAATCTGAAGCCCAGCCAGAATCCCAAGCTCACAGCTTGGCTGTGCTCCTCAGTGGCCAGGGGACTGACCTTGGTCTGTGCTCGGTGCC
>NW_006284349.1:1868943-1873387 GCF_000327345.1 Myotis davidii | reverse complement strand
TGATTTCTTATTATGCGCCAATTTTTCCTAACAAATAGGACAGGTCAGAAGGCCATTTAAGTTTTGAATAAACGCGAAAGTCTCGGTCCATTCAACTTTAAATTCACGGTTTTCATCTTCCATTTTTCTTTGCTTCTTTTTTGTAGCCATGTCAAACAGGGCACCTAAAAGAATGTTTCATTTTATAATAATATAGCCACCAACACAAAAGAATTACAATTCTTAAATTGATGACAAAAATACCTGTAGGATTTGCAGCTGGTTGGAAAAATACAGATAACTTTATGCTTCAAGTAGGTACTTTTGTCAACCGCATGACGAGACTAGCACTAACCACTGCACATGAGACTGCTGACTGACTGGCTCACTCATCTCCTGCATGAATCCCGTGGCCCGCCTTCCCCACGTCTCCCGTCGCCCAACCAACTGACACCCCCCACTTCTAGCAACAGTACTTCTTCAAAATAGACTCGCCCAGGCCGAAAACCGGCTTCTGCGCATGGGCCACGAAGTTTCAATCGCATTGTACGCGTGCCCACATGTGGTATTTTGTGGAAGAGCCACACTCAAGGGACCAAAGAGCCGCATGTGGCTCTCAAGCTGCAGTTTGCGACCACGATCCTAGACGATGGGGAGCCATTGGATATTCTAGGGAAAGTAGGTAGAAAGATTAATCTGGCCATGGTAAATAAGATAAATCAGAAGAAACTGAACTACAGAGGAAATGATCTTGAAACCCAGGAAACAGTATTTATCATATTGAGACAGTCTTTGGGTGGAGAAAAGAAACAATTCCTTGTCCTCATTTTAACTTCAATTTTCCTGTCCATGTGTCCCCGGTATCTCCTCTATGTTTTGTCATCTTTCAATACCGGCTAAATAAGAAAAGCTGGAACCCAGCAAGGAAAGTATTTCAAGGGAAAAAAAAGTCATGTCTTGGTGTAAGCTATCACTCTTTGGGGAGCTATAGGTATGTAAGGTGTAATAGTGGCCTTTGATTTGAAACCACCAGTAGGAGATAAGGTTATTATAGTGAGCAAGAGGGTGGCTGCTCCCGACCCCCCACCAACAATTTCATACTTTAAACCTCCCAGGAAAGGTAGCTAAGAGTAGCTTTCTCTGCATTGGGTTTCATCAGAGATAAGATTCTGCCCATTCTAAGCTTCTGCATTCCTCAGGTTCTCAATGATCAGCCACTTGGCGCATTACTACACCCTCACACACACCCCTGGCTTGAGACATCTGTTTTATGGCTACAATAAAGCTTGCCTTTTGAAGTGGGAGGCAGTACCAAGCAGAGGTGAAAACGTTGCTTCAGAGCAGACCGACTGGGGTGTGAATCCCAGCCTCCTCTCCCCAAGGGGCCTGCTCAGGGTACCTGCCTTTGAGCTCAAGGTCCCCACCTGTAAAATGAGGTTGAAGGGTACCTACTTCAGGGGTGTCGTGAGCGTGACTAAGAGAATGTCTACAAAATGCTCTTTACACTGTACCTGGCGCCCAAATAAGGCTCAATCAATGGAGCTGCCATCATTTGTTTTCTTGGGGTGCAGTGACACTGGGCTGAGTTAGTCCAACCTCTTTTTTTAGCCAGGTGAGAGGCACTCCCTTAATTTAATTTTCATATGCCTAACACACAAACTCCTCTCCCCATGTGAGTACATCACCAGATTCCTAGAGGACCTGAGCCCCAGAGATCCAAAGTGCCCAGGGGTTGGGGCTTCAGCAGCCTGGCTGCTGTCTTTTTATTGGAACATAGCCACACCCATTAGTTTCTGGACTGCTCCTGGCTGCTTTCTCACTATAGAGGTAGAGATGAGCAGTTGCAAAGAAATCATCAAAGCCCGAAAAGTTTACAATATCTACTATTTGGCTCTTCAGAGAAAAGAAGAGGATGAGAAAAGGCACCAGAATATTTACGGAAGTTCCTGATGGCCTCTAACTCCTCGTTTAATAGCAGAAGGAAATGGGTTCAAGGGCTGTTTCTACCAGTGGCTCAGCTCTGCAAAGTCGGGCCAGTATTGTCACCTCTCTGCTTCCATTTCATTCATAAAACAGGATTAGTCATGGCTGGCGAATGCATGACAAATAATTAGCTAATACCCCCTATGCATTTTGAACACAAGACAGGAAGAATTGGCTGTTTGTTTTCTGAGGGTACGAGGTCCTCTCTCTGGAAGAGCAGTATTTTATGGCTGGAACAAGAAGCACTCCTCTCTAAGACAGCTGTACAGTAAATACTGTTTTCATTTGGTGCTTACCGAGGAGCCCCTATGATAAGCAATGCACTGATCTTGTCATAGCCCCACATGACATGGGACTGTGATAGTATGTGATAAGGGAAATCCCAAACTGTCCTTTTCCAAGTGGACATGCTCCTACGAGAAGGCCTGTAGGCAGCTGCCATGGCATCCAGCTGGAATGGCATGATCTTGAAGCCCCACTTCCTCAAGGATTGGCAGTGGTACATTGTCACATGGTTTAACCAGCTGGCACGAAGGATCTGCAGACACAAGGACTGGCAAACCAAAGTGCCACATCACTGCACACCCTGCATCTGGACCCATCTTGGAGGAGTTAAGCGCGGCCAGCATCCAAAACGGTGGCCCAAGCCATTGGGACCTCAGTAGATGTGTTGGTAGTGATGTTAGACCTCGGTCCTTGAGTTCAGCTAAGAAAGAATTCAAAGCCAGGAACTCTAGTGAAAGAGGTTTATATAGCCCTTTTAGAAATAGAGACATGAGCCAGCTGGGCGGCATGGACTCAGGAAACAAGTTACTGAGGCCAAAGGAGGGCCCTTGGAACTTGGGAGAAAGAAAGGAACATGCACTTCAGGAAAGGAGGGTTGAAAGGTGCAAGTGTGATCTAGAGAGAGAGCACGCTGGGTCCCTTGCCTTAAGGGTTTTTAATCTGTTTTCTAAAGGTGGAAATTTTAGGGGAGGTCTCGGGAGAGGATCTCAATAGAATATCCATCAGCTTTCCAGGGGTGTCCTTTCAGGGTCGTGGTCTCCACTGACTGGTCAGGTCAGCACTAGGGCAGTGGGTCATTAGTCATTGCATCTGGTCCTGATGTCAGCCATAGCATCACTTCCTCTGGGTCTGCTGCTTTTCTGGGCCTGGACCTGAGACACTACTGAGGCCTAGATGTTATCTCTAGTTTGACCAAAAGTCTGTCTCTGTGGTCAGCAGCCCAAGGCTTTATTCCTAAGATTATTTGATGCTGACCAGAACCTCACTGTCCTGAGGCCTTAATGCTTAAGGGAGTGGGGAGTGGTGGTGCAAGGGCTTGTCTGAGTCCTATGAGGCTATTCTCCAGCCGCTTGTTCCTCCTCTCAGGGTGTCTAAACTGCATGACTAAGGACATGCTAGGGGAGGAAAGGTCGCCTGGGGGTGAGAGCCTGTCCTGTAATAGTTGTTTTCTCTAGTTTTTGCCCATTGCCAGTCACTCAAGACTTTCTGCCCTGATGACATTCCATACCTGGCCTATCGTCCCTGCTCTGCTCAGACCTGCCTAACTGCCTATTCTATCAGATCCGAGGAGGAGGAGCAAGTCCACCAAGTCCCTGAAGGCCAACATGCCACGGCCGAGGAGTGATGCTCTCCCCAGGAAGCCCTCCGGCGCCCAAGAAGGGAGAGAGCTCTGCTGAAGAACTCATGCTGGCCACCCCACTGACAGGACCAGTCACGCCCATACAGAATGTCTACAAGAAGGAGAAGGCCGGGTCACGGCAGAGGAGGAGGAGAATTCTGAGGCGTTCGCTACTCTTCGCATGGCCTTGGCCAATGCTCGGCTCTCTGGCATCCAAGCAAAAAGAGCCAATGAAGCTTCAGAACAGGATGTTGAAAAGAAAGAATAAAGTCTATTGGCGATTTGTGATCTTAAAAAAGGAGAAGAAAAGAAATCCCAAACTGGGATATGCCTGAATGAATGGGCAGGAGTCAGAAAAGGGAAAAGCATTCCCATTTGTTCTTTATTTCACAGAACAAATGCCCAGAGTGAGAAAAGTCAGGGACGTATTCAAAGAGCCATGGTATAGACCAGTTCATTGGACAGAAGATGGAAAGGTGAAGTTGAAGCCAGATTAAGAAGGAATCTGAAATCCAAACCCACACGTTTAGATTTTATCCTAGCCCAGTGGTCAGCAAACTCATGAGTCAACAGAGCCAAATAGCAACAGTACTTCTTCAAAATAGACTCGCCCAGGCCGAAAACCGGCTTCTGCGCATGGGCCACGAAGTTTCAATCGCATTGTACGCGTGCCCACATGTGGTATTTTGTGGAAGAGCCACACTCAAGGGACCAAAGAGCCGCATGTGCTCTGACCTTTATTATCTCCTACTTTCTGCTCACTCTGGGCTTTTCTTGTTGCTCTCTTTCTAATCCTTAAGTTGTAGAGTTTCATAATTTATTACCATTTTTTTTTGAGATAGGCTTGTAGAGCTATAA
>NW_006284349.1:1860475-1867976 GCF_000327345.1 Myotis davidii | reverse complement strand
CCAGCCCCACACACACACCTGTGTCTTCAGAGGAGACAAGAAGTGGAGATCTCCACCCCAGAGCTAGAGGCCTCCGATGCCTTGCCCTGCTGTTTCGAGGAGATTCCGGATGGTTCTCTGACTCACTCAAGATCTCACCACCTATTTAAAGAAGAGTTGGATCTAGAACCCAGATCTGCTCATTTCATTTTCTCTTTCCTCAAAGTCACATTTTTAAAAAATTCTAAAAATCATATGGTCTCCTGTGGGAAACTTGTAAACGAGGGAAAAGTAAAAAGGGGGAAAGGCATGTATCTACCCCCCTTGTCCAAGGCTTCTACACCTCCATTAACACTTCAGGCTGTCTTCCAGGGTTTCTTCATTCCTATAACGAAAACGAGGTCTCACACTGTAAACACACTTTGTACTTCCCAATGTAGGAGAGATCTGTTTCTACAACAAATTTTGACCTTCAGGGGGACTGAGACCATGTCAGCCTTGATATCACACCTACTATGTGCCAGGCACACAGTAGGCACTCAAAAATAGTGGTGGAGTGAGTGAATGCCTGCATGACATTATGTCCACGACATTATGCCTGCATGACATTATAGCCAATGACTTCGCCATCCTCATTCTGTTGGATATTTAAGTTGCCCTCAGCATTCTGCTAATACAAAAACAATGTCAGACACACAGCCTTATTCATACATCTTGAATGTAGCTCTATGTCCTTATGATGAACTCTTAAGAGAGTAATAACTGGGTCAGAGTACTCACACTGTAAGGCCTTGAATTCCTGCTACCAAATTGCTCTCCAGAAAGGTAATTCTAGTTTACATCCTCCACCAGTGATGCAGGAGAGTGAAAAGCACAGGTTTTCTCCATGGAGTGAGTATGTGAGTTAAGGGGAAATTGTAGAATCTCTCAGTGGGTGTTGTAATGAAGAACTGAGGGCTGGACTTGAAGGGCACTCAGTATCTAGCAACCCCACAGCACAGAGTGTCTCTGCACATTCACCAGTGTCATCCGACGGCCTCTCGATTGAACACTAACACAGGTTACCTCACATTGCTACAAGAATTATCGATTCCTTTTCATGCCAAGGGTCATATGTGCCATCCTAGGAAACATGCCCACTCCCCTAGGACGCAGCACAAAAAAGCCAACCTTCCCATATACACAGTGGCCCACACCGAATGTGGGTCCCTCGCACCAAGTCTGGTTTGCTTGAACTTGTCTATAAATATCTGCAGTTCAAAGTAAATGTCCACAGTGGTTTCTAAATGTCCTCTTGCGTGCACGCATGCGTGAAAGACACCCTGTGAACCTCAAAAATGCATTTTTAATATTAGTTTCTTAGAAAAAGTTTAGTTCTCCCTCATGTAAAATCAGCAAAATAAATTCCAAATGAATACATCTATCAATGGGTTGTTCTCCCTCAAGGTCAAGGAGGTCGTCTGTGAAAATGGAAAGAGCTGTGTAGGTCCTGATCCAGAAAGCCCCAAGCCCACACTCCCTGGGGCCAGCGGTCACTCAAAAGCATCTCATCGAGGAAGAGGCTCCAACATCCACCTGTGCCTTCCCTCCTTGCACCCGCCTCCCCATACTGTGTACCAAGAAAGACACTCCTAATAGGACATGATGATGACCTTGATTCTCCAGCCCCACTGACCCTCCCAGTCCTTCTCGTCTCTCTTCCCACAGTGCTGAGTTGTCATAAGAAAGCCTGGATTCAAATCCCAACCCTGTCCCAGAATCGCTGCATCCACATTACCTTCTGTGTCTCCACTTCTCCACCTTCAAATGGGGTGCTTTCTACATCTCTCTTGCGTGTTTTGCAAGAAATTTACAAGAAACTGCAGCATAGAAATCTTTCATGCGTTCTGAGAGGCAAAGCATCTCTCTAAATTCAATGTATTACTTTGTTAGGACCTCTGCTTTCTTGACTTAACAATCAAACACTGCTCTTCCACCCAAATCGTCTGCACACCATAATCTCCGATGGCAGTGTTATCAGGATACCTCCTTGAAAAAAATCCATATACCTCTTCACAACCAATTAACAGTAGCTACTTTCCCCCTTATGGCCCTTTCCTGTAAACTCACACATACTCACTCACACAATATGGACTCCAGAGTCTTTTCTTTGACTCAAACTACAAGACTCCGGTCCTCCCCAGATAAAAATCTCAGAGCCCGTGTTCACATTTATCCACGAAATAACTCTAATCGTTCAGCGTGCCACGCCGCAAGTCAATCAGAGGACTGAGAAGTAAACACCGAGTTCTGAATCCATGTCTCCAGTTTTCTTGTGATATGAACAAGAATGAATTTATTTGAGAAGAAAATGCCAAGGTGACATTTGGAACTGCCACGTTGGTGGGGGCAGGAGACCAACACAGAGGACATTTTGCATTCTCTTCTGCAGCAGTGGCCTTGCCAGGTCCGCAACCCCATAGGCACACGATTCAGCCAACGCACCCTCGGGGCTGACATCCATGCCCATGGGTATCTGCTTCCTTCAGCAACTACAAGGGAATTTGCCATCAAGAGGCCTCTCAGGGAGGTGGGCTCACGGGAAGAGCCAGAAAGCCCGCCTCTAGAGCAGTGGTTCTCAACCTTCTGGCCCTTTAAATACAGTTCCTCATGTTGTGGCCCAACCATAAAACTATTTTCGTTGCTACTTCATAACTGTAATGTTGTTACTGTTATGAATCATCATGTAAATATCTGATATGCAGGATGGTCTTAGGCGACCCCTGTGAAAGGGTCGTTCGACCGCCAAAGGGGTCGCGACCCACAGGTTGAGAACCGCTGCAAAGAAACCCATTTGACTATAGAGTAAGATTTCTTGAGTTAAAGGGAAATAGACCAAGGGGGTCAGGTGTGAAAGTGGGGGAGAGGGGTGGGGGGGAGAGCAGAAGACCAACACTAGGGCACGCCTGCACCCCCAAAGGGGTCATGACCCACAGGTTGAGAACTGCTGCACTAGAGGCACATGGACCACATCCCCTTGTTCCCAAGCCACTGAAGTGCTACCTTCACAGGAGGGTCTGCTTGTGGCTTGGGGCAAAGCCAACGGCTCCTGTCCACCCCATTTTTTAAAAAAATTTTTTTAATTGATTTCAGAGAGGAAGGGAGAGGGAGAGAGACAGGAACATCAATGAAGAGAGAGAATCATCGATTGGCTACCTCCTACATACTCCCTAATAGGGACTTCGCCTGCAACCCAGGCATGTGCACCTGACTGGGAATCAAACCGTGACCTCCTGGTTCATAGGTCAATGCTCAACCATTGAGCCACACCAGCCAGGCTGTCCACCCCATTGTCTACCCTTTAAGGGCAATTGCTCTGGACCCAGAGTGGGGCAGAGGTGATATCAGATAATCTGCAGCTCCTGACACTCTCCACTCTTCGTTTCTGAGCCAGGGGATAGCAGGAAAGGGACCCTGGGCCTAGAAAGCTGCCTTTGACCGAGCCCACCTATGGGAGCTCCCTGACAGACCAAACTCAGAAGTGTGTCCAGACCAGGACTTAATGAAACGTGTGCAGCAGGATGCATTATCTGACTGAGCTCCTAACACCACTGCTTCATGAGGAGCAGGCCAGGCCGAAAGCCTTATAGGTACTTATTGCTTCAGCATCCACCCGCTGAGATGCAGACCTGTAAAGGCCTCCTGTGGCCCACAGCTGCCACATACACCTCTCCCAGCTGCGTCAGAGCCCAGGGCCCCACTGAAAGGGTCCCTTCTCTTCTCCTCTTTCCTCCAGGTCTTGGTCAGCACCCTTTGCTCAAACTTCCACAATTTTCTGGATCCTGATCCGCCCCACCGTAAGTGGGCCTTGGAGCTCTGCCCCCTCGAATGAGTCCCGGAACCACTCAGACTTCAGGGTCTTTATCCCATAACAAGGGATAAGACCAGCTCTTTTCCAAAGTTTCTTTCAGCTGAAAAATGAATATTCTCTATGTATCTTCTTAAACCTCTGTCCCAGTGCCTCTGACAGAAATAACTCTGCAGGCTCGCCTGTTAAATGAATCTGGAACGGGGAGCGTGCCAGGGAAGTCCCCCAGGGGCAGCCTTCCCTCCCTGGCATCCCTGGGGCACCGTGTGGCGTGCAGGCAACATCCTCCTGCCACTGGTTTAGGTTGAATCTCCGCTTTTCCATTTGTAGTTGGTGGGGCAGACCCATGAATCCCAGGGCCTCGTTCAGAGTGAAGAGCCCAGGAATCTGTAAATAGAAATCTCAAGCAAACCAGCCCAGGCCAGGGCAGCAAGAGAGAAGATCAAGGGTTGACCGAACACCCCAAAGCAGGCTCAGACATCAGCTTCCTCTCATTTTGCTCCTGATGCCAGGATGTTGATGATGTCCATACAGGTAAAAGGTGAGCCAGCCAGTCCTCTGCCTTCCACCCAGCCCTGTAGGCACCAATGGTGACCAGTTATAATCAGGGGAGGCGAAGATCACCCAGTCACAGGATGCTCTCCGTGCCACGCCTGGTTGCCAGGATACGTAATTCTTCAAACCAGGGCCTGAGCCCTGAAAATGGACACACACATACTACCCCGCCGCCAACAGTCCAGACATGGGGCTCTGGCCCTTGTTATCACTTAACAAGGCTTTCCTTGGCTGGCCTTCAGATTGATATGTTTTCTGTTCTTCGTGTTACCTGTCAGTAACTTGTCACTATGTAGATGTCAGCCTCAGAACCGGCCAGGATGTATGGGACGCTGGCTGCCACGTCTCTGTTCGTTCTGCAGGACTCACCGTAGCCTGAGCATGACAGTCCCGCAGGTTAAATCTTCATCACTCCCGGCCTGCCTGTCTTAACACTTTCCATTCGCTTTTTTTTTTTTTTTATCGTTGAGTGTATTCACTCACTACCCGTTTGAAAAAAAAAAATGTGACACCTCGTGTGTGTATATTATTATACAGTTTAAATGAAAAGAGCTTTTAAAAGACACAAAGGGTATTTCTGTGAGTCGTCACTCAAGCATGGGTGGCTGGGGACTGAGTAGCTTCCAGAATAGTTCAGATTCAGAGGAGGACACTATTCCCCTGCCTCCGCCTCGTCTAAACATCTCCGCTCACTGAATCTACTTCACACTCGGGAGAGAATCATCCCGTTGGAGTCGTTTCAGAGAATAAGGAGCCACACACACCTTACAAAGCCCCTACGGGGAGCTCATTCCTCACCTCCTATTACCTAGTGTCTAAGATCCAGTACCCTTCATTCATACTAGTGTATAAATGACTGATACCAGGGTCACTTCCTAAGGCAGACTGGAGAGAAAGAGGGGGTTCCTGAGCCTCAGGAGATGCAGAGGTATATTGTCAAGGTGTGTCCTAAGAGGCAGGGAGGACAAAAGACAGGAAGAACAGACACCCAGAAAACGAGCCCACGGCACTGTACTCCCGAGGAGAGGATCCTACCTCCTCCCAGTCTGGTTTTAAGAAGAGGAGCATGTCATTTTCCAAGGAAGGGTCATCTGTCCACTCTTGGCTTCCCTGGTGCCTGAGCAGAGCTGAGGAAAGGCTCCCTGGCCACGCTCACCTCCATCTCCCCAGCGTTCCTGGGGGAGGGCGGGAAGGAACGCAGCTGAGACCATCAGCTCCGTCACGGGGCAGCACTAATGCGAACACAGGAGGTGCCAGCTCACTGCCCCAGCCAGGCGTCCAGGCTGGCCAGGCCATCTGGGGTGGGAAGTGTCTGCTCTAGAGCCTGCTGGGGAAGCCGTTTTGAAGGGGAGAAAAGCTTAAAAATCAGCCAGCTTCAAGAAGTTTCCTCAGCCCTGGTCCCCATGGCAATGTGGGGCCTCAGAACTTGGCTCTTTCGCTCATGCAGCTCGGGGAAGACCGATGCGTCCACATCCAACAGCCTGTGGGCCGGGGTCCAGGAAACAAGTCGGCGCCAACAGGAAACGCTGGGGAAAATGCTGGGAAGGGACTCGACTACAGTTTCAGGTTTCCAAAACTCTGGCATGGAAACTTTTTTTATTTTTTAAATATATTTTTATTGATTTCAGAGAGAAAGGGAGAGGGAAGGAGAGATAGGAACATCAACGATGACAGAGAATCATGGATCGGCTGCCTCCTGCAGACCCCACACTGGGGATCGAGCCTGCAACCCAGGCATGTGCGCTGACCGGGAATCGAACCGGGACCTCCGGGTAAGTAAGTCAATGCTTAACCAGTGACCCAACCATTCTCCTTCTAGGCACTCACTGCCCAGAAATACACAACTGTGCAAAAAAACATACATGCATGAGGATTATTTCAGCACCATTGAGAACAGTGGAAACCTGGAAAGAACGCCATGTCTATCCAAAAGGGATCAGTTAGGTAAATCCTGGTTCATCCGTGTAATGGAAATTGGCAGCTTTTAAAAGAAAAAGGTAGAATGAGGCACCGGAGGAAAAAGGTGGTCAGAGAGAGGAGCATGCTTCGGAACTCATGTCGAGTCTACTGTCTGCAGAATAGTATCAGATATGTTAATACATGTACCGAAAGTCTTCGATGGGTGGGTCATTAGGGGCTTTAAACTTTCCATGATGAAGCACTTCTAAATTGGTTAGGATTTTAATGTCTTATTTTTCACCCTCAACAATAACTTGCAATTATAAAAGGGGAAACAATGAATTCCTCCAGCTTCAGGCTGTTAAACCGTCCTTGCCCGATATATCGTGTCCTGACGGGGGAGTGAGGGGTGTGCTTGTGTGTTGGAGAGAACACTGGCCGTGGGCTATGTATTTAATCCCAGCAACTCTATTGGATAAGGGGCTCCAAACTCCAGCTCTTCCAACACCTTCCCACTAAAGACATTATGTACTTGAGAAGTGGCTGGGGTGATGGACGGACGGCAGGACTGTGACTCGGGAGGGTCCGCTTGGCAAGTTTCCTTCCCGTGTTCCAGTTTTCTCATCAGCAAGACTCAGGGCTTGCAGGACTCATCTGATATTCTCTCATCTGAGAACCTGCACTTCCCTGACCACACCCTCACGGAAGGGGTGCCCAGGGGGCCTTTGCGGAGGTGCTGGAGGACAGAGGCGGGGTCTGAAGTCAGGAAACCCTGGGGAAAGGACCAATTGAGACAAGTCTCCCCCTCCCCCGTGTCAGCAGCTTTGGTGCAGTGTGAGCCCAGGGAAGAGGGCAAAGGGTTTTAATGCAGGAAAAACACAAGCACATCTTTGAGGTTCTCAACTGGACAACTGAATGCTTAGAGATGGTTTGGGTTGTCACAAAACTAGGAGAAAGAAGGCAGATGCTACCAGCATTTCGTGGGTGGGGCACAGGTGCTAACGTTGCCACAAGGGGGCCAGGTCCACACCAGTTCCATTTGTGCAGCCCACGGAGTAACACTACAGGGCCCTGGCAAGACTAGCAGCCATCAGCTTCCTTACCTGACAAAGGGCTGGGCAGGGGCTGGGTGCTAGGCGGGTGGGAAGGAAAGCAAAGAGGCAAAATTGCAAACTGCCTAACCCCGAAATGCCCATTCTGGATCTTCCATGATAATTATCA
>NW_006284349.1:1857390-1858531 GCF_000327345.1 Myotis davidii | reverse complement strand
CACCAGTGCCTGGCCAGTGTAGCTCTGTGGTTGAGCATCAACACAGGAACCAAGAGGTCACTGGTTGGATTCCCGGTCAGGGCACGTGCCTGGGTTGCCGGCTTGATTCCCCGGGGGGGGATGTGCAGAAGGCAGCCAATTGATGGTGTTCCTCTCTCACGGATGTTTCCACACTTTCCCTTTAACAAACACTGATAAATAATTAAACCTCATTAAAGGCCCCACATCACTAACGTTACTGATCAAGTCCTAACCACAAAAGGGGCTTTGGACCCTGCAGACTCAAGGCCTTCATATGAGGTCCTGGGCCCTGTTCTCCCACTTGCCTAGTTTGAGTGGGGGTCCCTGGCCCTGACAGGCCACCGTTGTCTGGTGTGAACTCCCAGAAACAGAGACGCATCTACCGTATCCCCCACGGAACCCCCGGCACTGGGAACAATGGCTGGCGCATAGTAGGTGTCAGTAAATATCTTTATGAATGAATCAGGTAGCATAAAGGGCATAATCTACGTAGGCAGGCAGAGCTGGGTTAACGGTAAGTTGTGTGAACCTGGCAGGTCACTTAACCTCTGAGCCTTTGGTACTTTATCCGAGAAGCAGAATCACAACAACCCCTTTCCAGGGCTCCGGGGAAGACGGGACCAACGTGTGGAAGATCGAGGATGAGCTGCCCAGTCCACAGCAGGTTCTCAGAAAACAGGGACTAGTACACCTGAAACCAGTACAAAATAAAATTGAAAGAAAAAAAATAGGAGCTAATATTGTATCACCTTTATTAATAACTCCAACTCACACCGCAGCCCAGGCATCTCCTGCAATCACAAGTATCACATAAAAGTTACACAATTCGGTCAACTTGCCCTTTGGGAGCTATTAGTTAATAACCAACACAGCAACAGCTCTTCTGCAAACACGATGCTCCTCCTGTCTCCTGCAAAGCAGCTTACTCAGAACACTTCCAGGTGTTCCACGGTCTCCAGAAAGGTGCGTGCGGCAGAGGCCACGCAGATCAGCAAGGAGAACCAGCAGGTCAGTGGGCAGTTCTAGTTCAGCCGAGGCCCAAACTGCTGAGGTTTCATTCTGATCTGGCATCCTGATACCTGAGCTGTTCGTGCAGGAAAATCCAGTCCAGCAAAGTGGA